>NC_134589.1:77070339-77370339 GCF_037038515.1 Microtus pennsylvanicus
AAGCCAGGATTTCGGAACTCTCTTCAGAGGGCAAGACATGGGTGGGAAACTAATACTGCTGGAGCCCTTATTACATCCTGAGAAGTGAGCCAACCGCTTCTCTGCGTTATCCTATCTAATCATCACAGCCCTCTGAGGCTGATCCACTGGACCACTAAGCAAACCATGGCGGTGAGTCCTCGGGGCTTACACACAGCAAAGCCAAGCCTCCAACCTGTTTTGCGGGCCCCCCCCCACCCCCGGTCCCTCAACCACAGCCACTTCTTGTGCGTTTCTTCGATCTGCAGTACACAGACTGGAAACGTGGGTCCCAATACTCAGCTGCTGCCATAAGCCCCATTTTCTCCAGTGGTTTCCACTCTCACTGTCTTTTTCATACCTAGACTTTCCAATTAACGGCAGAGCCATTCATAAATGTAGTGGGGAACCATGGCTCCGGCTTTGCTTCCTTTCAGAGAGCAATGGCTTCTTTAAGGCTGATGAAGTTTAATGCCTGCCGTAAATCCAGGAAAGAAATGAATGAGCACTGTTTAAATCGCCCAAGCCTAGAGTCAAACCACATGAGAGGCCCAGGAGCTACTGCGACAACTCCATATTATCTGTCACTGAGAAGGGAGCCAGCAGTTAGCCGGGCAATCTAGACTGGCCACAGTAACCTCTCAGGGAGAGGACGTCATGGTGTTTTTTGGTTACCCAAAAGCTGGTACGAGCTGTTGCCGAGTTCTTTGGCTTTGTGTCGTGAAAGAAACTGATTCGATCAATGGCGCTGCTGCTGACAGATTAGCAAGCGTGGCCAACCTCCTGCGTCAGTTCCGCAGAGATTAAACTCGGAACCCTGACTGCAGACCGATGCTCACTGCCGAATGGCGTGGTCCCTGACCTCTTCAGTCCATACCCTGGAGCCCAGAGCTGGATGTGCTTCCTCAAAAATCCAACCAGCTGGGCCTCTAGAATGCACGGTCTCGTGACCCAGGTGGCTTTGGGAAAGCCCTGAAGATGAAGGAGTCTCCCTTCCCCCTCCTACCACCTGAACTAAACATTACTAAGCATTTTAGCCCTCCATGTTTGTAACCCCAGCCCTCTGGAGGCTGAGGCAAGAGAAGTGAGGGTTCAATTGCCAATCCTAGGTAATCAGGAAAACACTGTCTCAAAAACACAGAACAAAACAACAACAAATTTCATTTATATTTCCCAAGTTCTCAACAAGAAAAGAAGGCACAGCTCTCGTGTGTGTGTGTGTGTGTGTGTGTGTGTGTGTGTGTGTGTGTGTGTTTTGGAGTGTGTACGTATGTGTGCCTGCATGTGTGCACACGTGAGATTACACGTGTAAGTATGAAAGCAAAGAACCTCGGGTGTTGCTCCTTGATGTGGGAGTGTCATATATCAATCTGTTGATTTCATTGGCTAAGCAATAAAGAAACTGCTAGGCCCATTGGATAGGCCCACCCTTAGGTGGGTGAAGTAAACAGAACAGAACGCTGGGAGGAAGAGGAAGTGAGCGCAGACTCCACAGCTCTGCTCTCCGGAGCAGACGCAGGAGAGACGCCTTGCTCCCTGCTCCCGGGAAGATGCACGCGAGAGATCTGACCAAGGATGGACATAGGCTAGAATCTTCCCGGTAAGAGCGGTGCGACATAGATGATCAGATATGGGCTAGTCCAGGTGCGAGAGTTAACTGAGAAGAGGCTAGATAGAAATGGGCCAAGCAGTGATTAAAAGAATACAGTGTCCGTGTAATTATTTTGGGGCAAAAGCTAGCCGGGCAGGCGGCTGGGGTATTGGGGACGCAGCCCCGCCGCCGCTCCATATTACTACAGCTCCTCAAGTGCCATCCACCTTTTTCTGTTTCCTTACCTTTTTTCCCCTTATGACAGGATGTCTCCTTGGCCTCTAACTTGCCAAGCAAGCTAAAGTGGCTGGCCAGTAAGCCCATGGACTCTAGACCTCCCAAAGCTGGCACTGCAAGTGTACCTCACCATGCCTACATATTTTTCACATGAGTTCTAAGAATTGAACTCGGGCTTTGGGACTTGCAAGGCAAGACCATTACCAACTGAGCTATCTCCCCCAGCCCCTTGGTTTTGGTTAGTTTTTAATCATGTGTGCACTGCATACAGGCGTGTCTGTGGATGTCAGAGGACAACCTTGGGTGCTGGTCCTCACCTTCATCCTTGTTTGGTATCTTTCTTTTCTTTTATTGTCATAGAAAGCTAAGTAAATACTCGGGGCCTCAGACCTGCTAGGCAAGCACTCTAACCACTGAGCCATGGACCAAACCCTTCTATTGTTTTAGAAAATCTTCTGTTATCTGTTGCTTTGTGACCAGGCTAGCTACACCAAGAGTTCTGAGGATTCTTCTGTGTCAGACTCACATCTCCCCAGAGAAGCACTAAAATTAGAGATCATCATGCTAGAGGCTCGGCTTTTACGTAGGTTCTGGGGATTCAAAGTCGGTGCTCATAATTGAACAAGCTCTTCTGCCCATTGAACATGGCTGTGGTTTTTTAAGACAGGGTCGCAGGGAACCCAGGCTGATCTAAGATTTGCATGACCTTGAATTCCTGTATCCTCCTGTCTTCCCTTCCTGAGTACTGGGATTATAGGAATGTGTCACTCTGCGTGGCTACAAATTCTCAATTTCCAGCCAGGCATGGTGTCACACACATTTAATCCCAATGCTTGGGAGGCAAAGACAGGAGGATCTCTGTGAGTTCTGGGTCATCCAGAACTATACAATGAGAGCCTCTCAAAAACAAACAAAAACTCTGATTTTCAGTATAAGAAAAGGAACCTGCCCCAAAGCGGTCAAAATCATGGCACGTTTCTCAACAGTGATTAGCCATTGTTTTTTCTTTCATGAAATGGCTTCATTAAGTCAGTTTTGTCTTATTGCAAAAAACTACATGTGTTCATTACAAAAAAATTAGAAAGCAAAAAGATCATAAAAACCCATGCCCTAAGCAAAGCCACTGAAAAGTCTAGAACATTTATTGAGCCATTTTTCTGTGGAATATCATACACGCTGCCTTGTAATCTCCCCAGTGTCTTTCCACACTACAAATATTTCACTATAATATTGTATTGGTATAATTAACTCTGAGGATTTCGTGCAAAGTATCTTTATCATATTCACCTGTGACTCCTTCCCCTAACTCCTCTCGTATCCACCCCACCTCCCTACCTCCTCCCAATTTCATGACATCTTTTAAAAATCTATTTTTTAATAACCCACTCCTTCCTATTTGTGGTGCCCATATACTCATGACTGTAGGGCCCACTGGTGTGTGGTTGACCTAAGAGCAGCCACACCCTTCAAGAAAGCTGAATCTCCCTACTCCAGAGGCTCTCTGCTGCCAATAGCTCCTCAGATAGGGCTGAGGACTCATGGGCCCCTCTGCTTCTGTGCTAGAATGCTGACTGGCTTGATCTTATGCAAGTCATATGCAAGCAACCATAGCTGCTGAGTTCATTGATACAGGAGACCTGCCTTGTGCAGAAGGCATTGTTGAACTACAGTCCTCTCTGGCCTTTGGTTCTCACTGTCTTTCTTCTCTCTCTTTCACAATGGTGCCTGAGTCTTTTGTGGTGGGAGATGTCCCATTTGTGGTTGAGTTCGCCATGACACATCGTCTCTTCTTTTTAATCAGCTGGGAGTTTCTGCATTAATTACTTTCCATCGAGAAAAGACTCTTCTCTGATGAGATATGAGGGGTGCACTAATTTGTGAGTATAGAGATATTACTATAGGAAGTAGTTTGATAGTATAAACATTTAGTAAAATAATAGTAGGTTCACCTCAACACCTGTGAGCTCCCTGACCACAGGTTCTTGGCCATATTTGCAGTACCAAGCACAGATTTCCGCCTGTGGAATGGACTTTAATTCAGGAAGCAGTTGGTTATCTTCATAATTTTCATGTCACTGCTGCCCCATGGGCATATCTTGACACACTGGTCATTGTTGCAATTTACAGGGTTCATAGATGGATAAGACTGTTGTAACTCCCCCCCCCCAGTAGCCTTCATAAACGTTCTAGAACTATGCTAACTAGCCAGCATATAGAAAGCTTCCTAGTTAATATCAACTCAATTTTTCCATGTCAAGTGAACAATGTATGTGATGTCTTCAGCAATAGGATTTTATCGAATTCTGGTTGGCAACCAAGACCAGTCATGAGTACCTATATTGTTTGGAGGGTCTTCAGAATATCCTGACCAACAATTTGACATGAGGTATCCCACACCTGGCACTGGGCATTTGCTTAGTAGCTTATGGCTTCTGGGAGGAGGATTGTTCCTTGTGTATGAATACATACACTTATGCTTATGAGTTTATATGTATATGTATATGTATGTATATGTCTATTATGAAATAGACACACTCTTTTCTGGTCATGCTTACTTCATTAACCTTAACTGGTTAATGCCATATATCATTAGGCCAATTACTTATGTTGCATTTTTGAAGTTGGTTCCAATTTCAGTCATTATAAATAATATGGCTATTGGAGAAGGCCAGCTTATTGGTTCCTGGCTGCCCTGCTAGCTTAGACCTGAAATAATTTAATTAATAATTAATTAAATCACTGCTTGACCCATTACCTCTAGCTTCTTATTTGCTAACTCTTACATCTTAATTTAACCCATCTCCATTAATCTGTGCATCACCACAAGGTCATGGCTCACCAGCAAAGTTTCAGCGCTTCTGTCTCTGGCGGTGGCTCCATGCCGTCTCTCTGACTCTGCCCTTCTTCCTCCCAGCATTCAGCCTAGCTTTCCCTGCCTACCTAAGTTCTGCCTTGCTATAGGTCCAGAGCAGTTTCTTTATTCATTAAACAATAAAAGCAACACATAGACAGAAGGATGTCCCACACCATATGACAAACAAATTTTTGCATACAAATCGTAACCTATGTTTATTGGTGCTCTTCCTCCATCATGTGGGTCCCGGGTATTGAACTCGGGCCATTAGGCTTGGCAGCAAGTGCCCTTACCCCATACTTGTTGAAATTTTATGCTTTGGATGCCATACTACACATTTCACATGTGTGTTTTCAGTTAACCCTCCAAAGAACTCTAGGGATAAATAAAATCTCTGTTTTGTAGGTGACGAATATGTAGCTTAGAGAGATTGGCAATGACTCTAAATTTTGATCTGTCACTCCAACTCCAGACTTAATGACAGTAGCTGCTAAGATGCATTCTCAGAACCACAGTTCCAGAAAACTCGGATACATAACTCTTGCAAGCTCTTCAGTCATCTCTCTCAATTTCCCTCCAGACATCATGAGCCAATTTATACTCCCACAATCAGCGCGTGCTATTCTCCTCGCCAACACTATTAGCCTCGAATTGTTCGTTAGCAAAATGGAGCCCATTCTTAGTGCTTGGTCCTGCATGCGGACAAGCCAGCTCTTGATTGAAACAGTGATTTTCTTTAAATCAATGGTCCTTATCCCTTTTTTTAGTACAGGGCTCTTTGGAAACCCTGATGGAAGCTAGGAACCAGTTACAAAGAAATCGCACATCTGAGCATCGGGTGACCCTTTCCCTCTCAGGAGTTCACAGACACCGTTTTTGGAGGCTTGATGCCTTAACAACATTGGAAGTGAAACAGAAAGTGGGGCTAATGAACCCCGACTTCAAATGCTGGTTTTACCAGATCATCCTTTTTCTTTTAATAAATCCATAGGGGAAAGATGCAGCTCCAAAGAGACAAGGATAAAGCACCCAGCTTGACAAAGGAACACTAGCCACACAGAGGCAGGTAGCCTGGTCAAGATTGTCTCCTAAGGTCATTCTGTCCTCTCCTAAGCCAGCAAGAGCTCAGAGCAGATGGGCTAGCCTGCCTCCATTCATGCATGTCAGCGACCTCTGAAGGAGTCTGGGATGCTCTTGCGGAAGAAGGAGTCTGAGATGCTCTTGCCAAACGTGTTCGTTCACACGCTGGCCTTGCACATGGCCTCTCTTTGCATCCTGCTCTTTTAGTATTTAGTTTGTAAGCCCTGAGGACTCACGGCCATGGTTTGCTTAGTGGTCAGGTGGATCAGCCTCAGAGGGCTGTGGTGATGATTAGATAGGATAACACAGAGAAGCGGTTGGCTCACTTCTCAGGATGTAATAAGGGCTCCAGCGGTATTAGTTTCCCACCCATGTCTTGCCCTCCGAGACTGCATCAGCTCCCCTGATGCCCTCCTGAGGCAATCAGTGGGTTAGCACATGGGGAGAGGCACAAGGGAAAAATGAATACCAAAGCCCAGCCAGTCACCTCTTCTCGCTGCTACTGAGCCAGGTGGGGCTTTTTCTATGTCCTCATTCTAAGAAGACATCTCTGCGAGAAACAGGGCCATTTCTCAAAATGAGCCATTGAGGCTCAGTGACACTGTCAGGCTTGAGGTTGAACATCAAGTTGAGACTGCAAGGAAGGAAGTAGACAAAAGAATTGGCAGGCCTGATTGATCCCTTTGGGGTGGCCCAGAGCAGAATTGTGTTTGTTAAGTTGGGACGGGAAGGCCAGGCCACTGGGAAACAGAAAGAATATAGCAATTTCTCAGACTAGAATCCAAACTATGCTGGCCCAACCACCCAATCACAGCCACCATTGGGGTATTATCATACACAAAATCCTTTCATCCTTGTCAAAAATATGAGAAGATGACAGAAACAAGGATTTGGGGTTCCTTTTAACACTTGCTGAATTTCTGTTTTCATCTTTCTTTGCTTCCTCTGTTCTCCAGACACGCCTTTTGCTAGTCTCTGGCTTCCATGGAAGCTGCTCGTCTGTATGTAATCTCAGGAAGATCTGTGACTTAAGATCCCTTCTCCTTCCATCTTCTTATGAGCTTTGGTCTGTGAGGTCCAGACAAAGGGAAAGATGATTTTTCATTCCTTAACAGTTTCTCCCAATTTGCCTGAGAGAAAAGGTCATCTGAAAGCTAATGTACTCATATCCTGACATGGTCCCTCCCTTCTTTACGTGCATTCCCTTTGAATTCTGCTTTGTATTTTGTTTGGTTTGAGATAAGGTCATGTAGCCTAAGCTTGCCTCTAACTCCTGATCCTCCTGCCTCTACCTCCCAAATGCTTTGTTTTCTCCGTGCTCAAAGTGTGCGGTGTCTTCGACAATAGAGTTTTACCATAAAGTTCCAGGGGTCAGCCAAGAGCAGTGGTTTCAGACTGTATTGTCTGGGGGATCTCCAAGACACTCCTGATCAACAACTCGAGGGGAGGTCTCCCACATTTGATGCTGGGCTTTTTGTTTGGCATCCTGTGTCTCTGGAAGGAGTATTAGCCTCTGTCTCTTTTATGCAAATATGAATTTGTGGAGAGGGGGAGCGAGGGCAAGCTTCTATTTGACTTTTTTCAGATATCCTTAGTGTGAGTTATCCTTCCCCTGGTCCCTTCCTCTACCCTAGCCTCCCATCCCTCTTTCCACATAAACCTCCCTCCCCATTATTGTCCTTCTCCCTCCATATCAGGAGTGTTCTACCATGCCCCTCCCTTAAGCTCTTTCTTCCTCATCTCTACCAGTGGCCCTTTTGTTATTTCCTTTGATTCATCACATACTCCAAGGTAAACACACAAACCTAAAGATTCCACACTAGGATCCTTCCACGAGCGAGAGTATGCAATGTCTCAGTCCTATATAATGTTTTCTACTTCTATCCATTTACCTAAAAATTTCACAATTTTATTTTCCTACGCTGCTGAATATGATTTCACTGTATGTAGAGAGCACATTTCAGTTACCAGCTGATGGGCATCTAGGCTGTTTCTATGTCATAGATATTGTGAAAATGGCTATGAACATGGCTGAGCATGCATCTATGTGTCAGAAAATAGAGTCCTTTGGCTTCATGCCCAGGACAGGTATAGCTCAGTCATATAATTCACCTACTTGTATTCCTATTGAGGAAGCTCCTCACTGGTTTCCACGGTGTTTGCACCAATTTTCACACCTTTTTAGAACTTCTTTAGGGAACCTGATATCTTGGTATTTGCATATGAATAACACCATAGAAGATAGTAACAGGAGAACTCACCGTGGGCTCTGAGATACTGCTTCCCTACTAAACCTCAGCTTTAACATCTATGAAGTGTGCTGAGCCTGGAGACCTGGGACTGTGATCCCTGCTAGTTGGGAAGCTGAGGCTTGATGGTTGCAAATTTGAGGGCAGCCGGGACAACCTGGTGAGACCTTGTCTCAAAATAAAAGGGGAAAATAAAGCTGGGGGTATAGCTAGCTAAGTGGGAGTGCTACTACCTAGCACTATAGAGCCGTAAGTTCAAATCCCCATACTATAAACAAACTGACAAAATAACCTGTAAAATGGGGGTTGGGTGGGGCAATTAACAGTAGCTCCTACATCTAACCTCTGGGTACTGAACAGGATGATGTGCCATAGGTGTTAGTAAGCCCTGCCACCTGCCTGCTATCAGTTAGTGGTAACTGATTTGACTGTTGTTTTGTTATTTATATCAGACCGCCATCTTCACATCATAAAGACCATATCAGTCACTCATCTCATTGCTGTGGCAAAACACCTGACAGGAGAAAGGGAAAGGAGAGGTTTGTTTGGGCTCTCGGCTTCAGAGCAGTTGATGATGATGCAGATGACACCAGGAGCTTGAGGCAGCTCCTTCCCTCCACATTCCTCGGTCCCTCCACATCCCTCGTCCCTCCACATCCCTCGTCCCTCCACATCAGCAGTCAGGAAGCAGAGTGACAGATGCCGATCAACCTGCTTTCTCCATTTTATTCAGTCCAGAATCCAACAGTAATGTTGCCCCCAGTTAGGGCAGGTTTTCCCACCAGTTGATTTATAACTAGATAACCCCTCACAGGCATGGCCAGAGGCCGCTTTCCTCAGTAGTTCTAAGCCCTGTCAAGTTGGTTAACATGAGCCATGACAAAGGCCAAGTCCATTTCTAACCACAGTGAGAGTCAGCACCTGCTCTCTACTCTGAAATCAGGAAGCTAGACTCCTCTCAGGAGCTGAATATCGTTCCTACTATAGGCTTTTCTGAAATGCATTTACTCAGTAGCTCCCGCACCTCCACGAGTAAAGGGAGTACTCTTCCCTACCATTCTGGTCTGTCCTTTCAAAGATGGAACTTTTTCTTAAAGCAATAATTTCCAATGATGCCTCCTTCCCAACCAATCCCCTACAAGTCTCTCCTTCCCTATGTGTAACCAGCACCTCTGGTTTTCTTCCAGACACCCCCATACCCAATGCCTCATTGGGCATACAAGTCTCTAAACTAAAAAAGTCAGGGGTAGAAGGGAGACCAGGAGTTTCACGGTCAGGCCTAGAACTGTATCTCATTTTTACCACTGTGCAGTTCTGAACAACTTGCTTAATGACTGAACTGCTGTTTTCTGTTGTTGTTGTTTTCTATTGTTGTTATTGTTGCTGCTGTTGATAACATTTAAACGGCACAGAATTATTGTACTCACCTCCTAAGCTTGAGGATGCTGAACAAAATAATCAGTGAAATTTCCTTGATTCCAGGATCAATATTAATCTGCTTGATTAAATGCTCTGCCAACTGCAGGCACTAAGAGATCTTCGATTGAGGCTCACTGTGAAGTGGAGCAAAGCCTGAGAACTTTCTGCTGACGGGAACAATCTAAAACCCTGCATTCAAAAAGCCCATTTACGAGTAGGATCTCAGGGCTTCTAGGGGTAGAGGCAGGAAGATCAAGAGTGCAAGGCCATCCTTAGCCACCTAGGGAGTTTAAGGCCAGCCTGGGTTACATGGAACCCTTTCTCAAAAATAACAATAATTCAGGTCTCCCAGAGCCAGCAAAAGAACAGAGATGAATCAGGAATGGGTCAGGGAGCCCAGCATCCAGCATTTTCTCTGCATATTTGGAGTCTTAGTCAGTTCAGGTTGCTCCAAGAAAGAGCCATAGGCTAGAACTGTCAGGTTGCTCTATTTTTAGTTCAGATGGGTTTCTGTTTCCCTTTTTAAATATTAATTTTATTGTATGAGTTTTGGGCTGTATGTATGTATGTATGTTGCATGCATGGCTGGTGCCTGCGGAGGTCAGAAGAGGACATTTGATCCCTTGCCACTAAAGTTACAGAAGATTGTGAGCCACCATATGAGTACTGGGAACTGAACCTGGGTCCTGTGCCAAAGCAACAAGTATTCTTAACTACTGAGCCATCTCCCCCAGCCTGTGTCTTTTCTTTTTCTTTTTTTTTTTTTTCTCTAATCAGCACAATGTGTTTCTTTTGATGGCCCCTTCCAGATTTCAGGTAGACTGTTCCATCCTCACATGGAGGAGAAAGAATAAGGGCACTCTGGAGACCCTAACTTTTTGTTGTGTTGGGGATAGGAGCCAGGCTGTTAGACATGCTAAGCAAGTACTGCCCTGTCCTCTAGAGTCCCATTTATTAGAGCCCTATTTCTTTGCTTTTTGTGGATCCCACCTCAAGACTGAATCCCCACAGGCTCTAGGTCTGCATTCCATCACAGTGGAGGTTATGGTTGTCAGCCATGAAGTTCAGGACTCATAACTACACATTGTGTGAGAGGTTGTTCTCTCTCATGGGACCATTGCCACCTGGGAGGAAAGCAGGGGGATCATCAAGGGTCTGGAAAACAGGAGGCAGGAGGCAGGCTGCGATCAAACATCCCCCAGGAACCCAGACATTCCAAGGGAGAGCTTTGAATTGGAAGGACTGTAGAGAAATGACTAGGCATCTCACCTACCTTTCAAGAAGAGCGCCCCCTGGTGATGTCTGAGTGGCAGTGGCACATGTAGAAATGATACAGGGACAAATAGAATACATTCAGAATTCTCAAAGTCTTCCCACGCGGCCACAGCCAACCCCACCCATCTCTGTATCTATCCTACAGCGTGTCTGTGAACTGAGCAAGGAATTGTTTTCCAGGCCCTTCCCTCCAGAATGCTGCCCTTCTATGAGATGTTTTTAGCTGTGATAAAGGGCAGGAATTTCAGAATTTTTTTTTAATTAAATTTTTTCAATGATCCATAAAAACATAAAGAACATAGTAATGGAATACCATGTGATATTTGGATACAGTTATACATTACATAATCTCTAAATTGGGGTGAACATAGGTAGCATCTCAAGCACTAAACTGGTCATTTCTCTCTCCTTTCTCTTACATATTTTTATGGTTTATTATGTTTATTTCATAGATATTAACATTTTGCTATAGTATATTTCATGCACTGCACACATGCCTGGTACCCATGGATGCTAGATAGGCAGAGTCCCTTGGAAGTGGATTTACAGTGGTTGTGAGTCACCAGGTGGGTGCTGGAAACAGAATCTAGGTCCTTTGCAAGAGCCGCGAGTGCTCTTCCCAGATAAACTGTCTCTCCGTCCCTCCATCTCTTCCTAAATTTGAGGCAGAGTCTCACTAAGTGCTCCTGCTGACCTGGACCTCAGAAGTCCCGCTGCTTGCTTCTGACACAAGACTAATGGAATTGCAGCATAAGACACCATGTACAATTCTGATCATTTATGATTTAAAAAAAAACTTTCAAAAACTGATTTTTCTAGTTTTTTGAAACACACCATGCATTCTTAATATTCCCCAGCCATGCCTCTGTGGAGTTTTTTGCTCCTATCTGACTGACACAGCACCCAGGGTCATTTTAGGGCACGCTCACAGACATAGCCTAAGAGCCAGGACAAACTCCACAATTCTAGAATCTGGAGAGTGACTGCCAATCACACAGCAAAGAACAGTCATTTCGTCCTATAAAATTTCACAATGCCAGGCAGCGTGCTTGGCTCTCAGGACACAAGAAGGCAAAGGGGGGGTTTCCAGTAAGAAGGCGGGATACCCTGGAGCTGGGGACTGGCATCACTCGCCGTGCAGTCAAGGAACACAGAGGGCTCTGGATGACAAAGACAGCACGATCTCCAGACATAGCCTCTGAGGGAACACCGTGTCCCAGATGGGACCAAACAGGTGGAAGGGAGATGCGCAGAGCCATCCGGGGGTCCAGGGCCAAGCTAAAGATGGAAGACTGGTCTGGAGCTAGGAAGAGTTTGATTCCCACCAACCAAAGGATGGAACAAAGGGATGAGTCAGAAAGAAAACTCAAATGAACCAACAGCGGCAGGGAGACACGATGAAAGGAATCTTGTGGCGTCTAATGGCCTAAGTGGCCCAGTCCGCCTGGTTTCCCATCTGGCTCCCCAAGGCCAGTAATTGTCCCTGTTCTGTCGCGGAGCCTTTCATCTGAGACACCTAGGCCTTTCAGTCCAGGACACGCTCATCTACCACCTTGGAGGAAGAATCAAGCACTGGGTGGCCTATTTGTTCTGAGCTCAGGGAAACTCAGGCCAAAGAGACCCAGGTACTTTTTCCTCTAGCTTCAGGCCCAGTTCAAAATGGTGAGCACAAGGCTTACGGTCAGAGGGAGGAGAGACCCTGAGAGTTCATTGGTCCCTTGCCTAATACCCTATATGCTTGGGCTGGAAAGGCCAGCCCACGGTGTCCACCAGATCTTTTTGTGTAGATGTCCCTCTGACCCTATATTTTCAACCTACCTCCCCCATACACCCTCCAGCCAAGCAGAATTTGTTTATTACAAAAAAAAATAGATGCAAAGTGAATTTTTTTCATACATCCCATCCTTCAGAAACACACACTGTCAACAATTCAGTCTTTATCCATTCTGACTGTTTTTGCTATTAATATCAGTCTACCCAGAAAGAAAGAGTTTTTATAAAAATCCGATTGTTCCAGCTCAGGAGAGAGAGGTCAGCCCTGAAGAGGTGGGTTCTTCTCATAGAGGATCTGAGTTCCATTCCTAGCACCCACATGGCTGCTTGCATCCTCTGTCACTCCAGTTCCAGGGGCCCCAAGGCCCGCTTCTGGCCTCAGTGAGCAGCAGGCATGCATACAGCGCACACACATACATGCAGACAAAACGTTCACCCACATAAAATAAAACAGATAAATCCTTTCAAAATTAGACTGTAGTCATGATCTCCTGAAACCTGCTACCTTTTCCTTTCTGATCCTATTACGTAAGTCACCGCAGACTAAACTTACCATTTTAGTAACTATATGGCTTTTCGCGGCATGAAAGCCACATGGTTTACTTTACGATCCCCTATTGTTGGCAATGTAGGTTATTTCTCAGTTTGGGGGAGCACTGTTTTGGTTCCCTACTCTTTTCATCTTGCTCTCTTTCAAGAACACTTCTAGAGGGCAAGTTCCTGGATGTCATACATAAATAAAAAACCATGCTCATTTTGATCCTATTAGGTAATACCACGTTCCACCCCTCACTCACACCCTCCACTGAAGCACACAAAAATGTCTCCTCTTCCGCTCCCTTGGCAAAGAGAACATGAGCACTTTTTCCATCTAAGATTTTGTGTGTGTGTGTGTACGTGTGTGTGTGCTCATACGTGTGTGCGTGTGTGTGTGTGTGTGTGTGTGTGTGTGTGTGTGCCTAATGAGTCCAGAGAGGATATTAGATTCCCCGGAAATGGAGTTTCAGCTGATTGTGAGTCACCTTGTGGTTCTGGTCCCCTGCAAGAACAATAAATGCTCTGATCTGCTAGTCATCTCTCCAACCCCCACAGCACTTTTAAGCTCTCATCTCAACCGTTAGCTCTCAAACATGTTCTTGCTTTTATCTTGTATTGTTTATTTGTAGAAGAATTTTACTTTTCACCAAGTCCTTAGCTGACCACTGTCCTTACCTTATTTTTTTAACCATCTGATTTGCTTGGTTTTCTACTGAATTGTTTTTCTCTGGTTGATTTCAAAGAAAGCTTTTCTGTATCAGAGATGCCCTTCCTTTTATTCTCTTGGGCTGGAGATGTAACTCAATCACACAGTATTTGCCTCACATTCCCAAGGTCCTGGGTTCGACCAAAGAATCTCAAAACAGAAACAAAATTAGTATTTCTTTCAATTCTTCTTATATCTTTGCTTTGAAAGATTGCAGTCTTTGGGATAGAGACTTCGTTCAGTTAATTGAGTGTTAGCCTAGCAAGCGTGAAGTCCTGGTTCAGTGCCACTTAATCCCTATGTAGTCATGCATGCCTGTAATCTAGGCATCAGAGAGATGGAAGCAGAGAGATCAGAAGTTCAAAGCCACCCTTGGCTATGTAGAAAGTTCAAGGCCGTGTCTCGTCCCCCAAAATAAGTAAATAAATAAATAAAATCCATGGCCTTACAGACATATCTCAACAAATTCGTCTATATTTCTTCCTTACCAGTCCTATAATTCTGCCACACCTTAAAGTGTTCCTTTTATCAAGCCCATAAAAATATTTGTGTATATTCTCTTCTGTTTTTTTCCCCCAATACTGAGGACTGAACCCTACACAAGCAGGCAAGCACTTTACCTCTGAGTTACATCTCCAGTCCTATGGTGGCTTTTTCTTTTGTTATTGTTTTTCTTTTTAAGAAAGGGTCTCACTAAGTTGCCTAGACGGGAGTTGGACTTGCTCCATAGGTAAACGCTTAGGTACACCTACAAGTTGTGACCTCCTACTCCCTCAAGCTCCTACGTGCCCAATATTACAGATCTGTGCCACAAGGCCCAGCTCTCCTCTAATATTTGAATGGAGTTTTTGAATATTTAAAATCTTGAATTGTTACAAGTCTATTTTTGTATAAGAAGTAGATTAAAAAGCCAGGAGTAGTGGCGCACACCTTTAATCCCAGCACTCAGGAGGCAGAGGCAAGTGGATCTCTGTGAGTTTGAGGCCAGCCTGGTCTACAAAGTCAGTTTCATGGGAGCCATGGCTACACAGAGAAACCGTGTCTTGAAAGAAAAGAAATGGATGAAGAAAGGATGCAACCTCATTCCTTTCATTTCCTCAACATCATTTACAGATAATCTATTTTTCCTGAAAGCATTGAAATGACACATAAAATTTCATGAGCATTTGGTTCTTTATCTAAACTATATAACTTTATGAATCTCTCTAGCCTTTCCTGTATTTCCTGCTCTAATACTTTATAACAGAGATCATATACACCCCCCCCCATTTCCCCCATATTCATCCCATAATTCCTCTTCACTTTTTTTTAAATTTCCTGGACATTTTCTCATAATTATCCTTCTATTTTTCATAATTGTGCTTATTTTTGATTTTGGTTTTAAAAAAAACACTACCTCCCCCAAAAAATTGTTGGAATTTTAATAAGATTTTTTTTTTACTTTCATGGGATTCTGGAAAGAAACAGATTTATGTTGGATAGGAACTTCTGTACAAAAGCAAGCTACGTCTCTCCATTTATACATGTCTTCTTTTTATGCCCCTTTATAAAGTTTTGTAGCTGCCTTCCCACAAATCTCACCAATGCTCAGTTTGTGAAAACCTTCAATAGGGAAAAATCACTATTTCCCACGAGGTCAAAGCATAGAATCTTCAGTGATGTGGAAGATTTCTCTACTCCTCTCTTTGGGCTGATGCCATCAGGTGGATCTCAGTCCCATCAATTAATCAACAGCTAATTAATAGGTGTTGACCGTATGTCCAACCCCATGCTAGCAGTATGAAACCTAGACCCCATCTATAAAGAGTTTGTGTGATGTCTAAAGATACCAGTGGCACCTCCTTTACATAATGAATTCTTACATTGACCTGTGCACTATGGGCTCTGTTTGGTGAGAAACGAGAAAGAAGTTGCCTGGAGCAGTCACAGAAGGTCTCAAGGCAGAGGTGAGAGCTGAGCTGGGTAAAGTAAAATAAGAGTAATGCTAAGTAAAGAAGAGGAAGGGAGACAGATGTGGTGGTGCTTGCCTGTGACTCTGGCACTCAGGAGGCCGAGGTAGGCAAACTGCCATTAGTTCAGGGACAACTTGGGCTGTGTAGTAACAGCCAAGACATCCTGGAGCTATAGAGCAAGATCATGTCTCAAAAGAACAGAGATGGGACTAGATAAATGCCTTGGTGATTAAGAGCATTTGTTGCTCTGCTAGAGGACCCAGGTTCAATTCCCAGCACACACGTGGAGGCAACTCCAGCTCCAGGGCATCCGATGCCTCTGGCCTTCAAGAGTACTTGCACTCAAGGGTACATGCCCACATGCAGAAACAGCACATAGTCTTAATCCTGGGGCTCAGCGCTTCCTGGGTAATCAAAGAGAAGACTCGCTGGGCCTGTGGGTCCCTGAAACCGTATGACATAAAGCTATCTGCTTAACCAGTGCTGCCAGCTGAAAAGAATCCACGGAACTCTTGGCTTCTAGATACATGCACAGGTTTTCATGACTAAAGAAAAAATATATAATGAACACACCATTAAAAAGACATAAGTAAACAATGTTGGCTTTCCCTTATCTCAGACATGTCCTAAAGTAAAGAAACAATTATTGTGTGTTATGGAAGCTAGTCCAACTTTGTGCCCAGAGATACTCCAGCTTGAGTCCTAGTTCTATCCCTTAGGAGCTGTTTGTGATGTTAGATGAGTCCCATCTGCACAAGGCCCCAATGTGTACCAATGTAAATTGAGACGACAGAGCCCGTCCCTCCTGCCGGACTGCTGCCAGCACCACCCAGATCTTAGGAGAGCTTCTCTGTGTGCTTGTTCCTTCTTCTATTTTCACACCCCAGAGGAAAGAGATTGTAAGAAGGAGGATATTGAGCCAGGTCTGGAAAGGAGGGGGAGGAAGGGCGATCCATCCCAGGCCGGTGGACAGCGAGCGCTAGTAGAAAAGGGGCCAGAAAAACCAGCCCGTGTTGCTGCAGCTTGGTTCATTGCAGCCAAGTTCAATGGGTCTTAAATTCCAGCCCCAGCAGCTTGAACTTTATCCTACTAACTATTGGAGCCACAAGAGAACCGAGGACGAGGGAGCCAATCCCATGCTTTTCCCTGAGTACCAAGAAATGCAAGAAAACAAATTTTAAAAATAAATTTATGTGCCTGGGGCTGTAGCCCAGTTGGGAGAGTACTTAGCTGGTATACATGAAAACCCCAGTTCTATCTCAGCCCGCATAAACAGGTGTGGTCTGCCTAGCTATAATCCTAGTCAGTACTCAGGAGGTGGAAGAAGAGGGATCAAAGTTCAAGGTGGTCTTCAGCTACGTATTGAAGAGGCTGTGCTGTTGTTGCTGGTGGTGAGACAGTGTTTTTTAATTATCTATCAATTTTATACATTTATGCAATATATATTGATCATATCTATCCACTGTTAACTCCCTTCAACCTCCTCCAGCCACCTTCCACCCAATCTTTCCCCCAGTTTCATGTTCTTTAATTTGTTGTTGTTGTTGTTGTTGTTGTTGTTGTTGTTGTTGTTTACAGATAGAGTTAAATCCAGCCTGGGCCACACAAGATTCTGTCTTGAAAATGAAATAAAGGGGCACAAAGAAATGTCTCAGTCAGTAAAGCATTTGCCACGCAAGTGTAAAAACCTTAGCTTGATTCCTAGCACCCACATTAAAAAGTCAAGCGTGGTAGCATGTACCTGCTGGGGAGGCAGAGAGAGAAGGACCCCTGGAATTTGCTGGCTGGGCAGTCTAGCCTAAAAGCAGGTTTCAGTGAGAGATCTCATCTCAAAAGACTAAGTGGAGAACTCCTGTGAGTAGCGCCTGATCTTCAGTCGCCACAGTTGGGTGCACGTGTAAACTCTCGCTCAGGATTCAAATGAGAAAGCCCAACAGTGTGGTGTGGGATAACACCTCTCACCTCAGAGTCCTGTGCAGAAGTAGATCTGATGCTCTGGTTCAGAGATGCTGGGTTTCTTTTTACTCCCACGCACGCACGTGTGTGTGTGTGTGTGTGTGTGTGTGTGTGTGTGTGTGTGTGTATGTGTGTTTGTCCCCATCTGTCTGTCTCGTCTGTCTGTCTGTCCCTGCCCGTCTTTGTCTGCCTGTGTGTATGTATGTACGTATGTATGTGTTGCATATGGTCATGGGCACACATGCGTGTGTGTGTACAAGGACGTGTAGAGACATAAGGTTGGTGCTGGGAATTATCCTCCATTGCTTTTCTGCCTTACTCGTTAAGGTGATATATCTTAATCAAGCCCATAGCTCACTCCTGGCTAGTCTTAGTAGCCCAGTTTGCTCTAGATACACCCTCTCTCCTTCTCCTAGGCAGGTCACAAGGACCACCCAGCATGTATGTGGGTTTAGGAATCGGAACTCCCATCCTCACGGTTGTACAAGCATTCTAGCTACTAAGCTGTCTCTCCAGCCCAGATATCACATATCTAACACATGCCTAGGTGTTATTTACCCAGACGTTTCGCTTTGACTGGCCATTCACGTATGCCTATTTTATTATTTTTACCTCTGCTATTATTCGTGTAATGTATGTTAGTTACGTGCCTAACATAACTTGCTAGGCCCGATGCTAGGCTCTGGACAGAGAGAGGAGTCAAACCTAAACTCTCTTTTCTAGAAGTTCATGGTCTAATCAGAGATGAGGCATAGACCAAAGAATTGAAATGCAAGGTAAAGAGTGACAGGGGACACATTTTAGGTACAGAAAAGGCACTTGGAATGTTCTGGGTGAGAAGAAACCTTAGATGGGGGTGGGGCACCTGGTGTTTAAGGACATGAACAGGAGTGTGCTTCTCTTCTTACCTATCAATGGACAAGAACTCAGGCATCAGAGATGGGTTTTCGGTCCTAGCCCATCCCTTCCTGGACATGGGACCTTGCTGGTCGCTTACCCCCCTGTGTCCTCTTCATCAGCAAAAGGCTGAGTCACCCGGAGGATGCCATAGAGGCCGTCTGCAAACATGCTATTTGATGGTTCCTCTAGGAACCAGTAATTGTAAACAGCTAGTCTGCCGACTCTCACTTCCGGTTTGTTTTCAAACTTCACGTGGGTCTGTTGGCCCCAACGTCGTACTATTTGTCGGGCGAGTTTGTGATCTTGTTCCAGGGTTAAACGGCAAATGAAAAACCTCGAAGGGAGTTTCCAAATCCAGGAAGGCTTCCTTTTACAGAGCCAACACTGAAAGAATTAGCAAGTGTTTTATATTTTTTCTGGTTTTTATTGGGCCAAACTGTTTCAGCTGGGGAGACGCAGCTTGGCTGAAGGTTTAACCAAATACCGCTAATAAGAGCACAGGGAGGAAAATAAAAATAAGTCCCCACTCAATTTCCAAGTTAATCAAAACGATTTCACCTCCCACTGGCTCCCCTGAGATCATGGGTTTGCCTGGTGGTAACTGTGAAATAAGTCAAATCCGAGTTTATAATCCAGAGCCTCTGAATGTCAAACCTAGAGGGATGCCGCGAACCACCCGACTCAATATTGATGCTCTGGACACCCGATGAACAAGGCTGCAAACTCCGGGGACTCCCTCTGGCAGTCTGCAAGCGTGCTCACTGGCCCGGTCCTCGCACCAGTGTTAGGTGAAGGCCTTTGGGTATGCGCAGCAAGGAGTGTGTGAGGAATAAAAAGAGTCTCTATTTGTCCCCACGGTGAGAGAATAAGGTCAGCGGGGCAGAGTCCACACTGGGGACGAACAGAGGTTTCCTTTCTAGGTCTCTGCCCCTTACCTGTAGGGGCCTTGGTGGAGCATTCTATCCGTGGCACTGTGGCTTCATCAAACACAGGGACAATCCTGCTTTGCTCACCATGCTGTCATGGGAATGACATAAAATATGTAATTTTAAAAATTGGCTAATACATAAAAAGGATGTGATTAAATATAATATCTGCTGGTTTGCTTGGATCTTTTAGTCTTTAAGTGACATTAACTGGGTTTTAACTGATTACATAATTGGTTTGTGTGGAGGTGGGGATTGGAAAACACCAAAAAGCACAAAAAGGAAAATTCACCCATAATTCCTCCCACCTGGGGGTAAGAGGTGTTGATAGATGTTCATCGTCCATCCTTCCAGTCTGTATATCTATCAGCACATATATTCGGTTTCCTCTCTACTGTTCTGCTGGGTAAGCTTTTGTTCGAGGTTGCCTGGATTCAAAGACTCAAATTCTAAACTCTACTTCCCACCTGCTCCACGACCTCTGGGAACGTATTTGTAGAATCTGGGCTTCTGTGCGATGGCACGGAGTAATCATAGTCTATAGACCAGAAACGCAGGCTGGAGGATATACATTACCTGAGTGAAGCTCTCCTATGAATAGGGATGATAAAACGGGGTATCTATTCTAGCTTTTTATCCAGTTGCTGTGATAAAATATGTTGACCAAAGTATCTAATGGGAAGGGGGTTGTTTCAGTTCACAGTTCTGGGCTACAGTGCATCACTGCAAGAAGTCAAAGCAGCAGGAAGGTGAAGCAGCTACCCACACCCACAGAGAGAGCAGAGGGAGAGTGAACGCCTGCACGCCTGTGCACAGTTCAGAAGCCCCTACCAAGGGAACTGTGACACCCACAGCGGGCCTATCTCAACTAATGCCATTAAGACAATCCCGCACAGGTGCACTCATAGCCCCGCCTGTCTAGACAACCCTTCACCGAGGCCCTCTTCCAGACTGCACCAAACTGACAGCTAAAACTAACCGCCACAATGGCAAAAAGCAGCCCTGCGTTTAGCCCAGCGCTAAGTGCTAAGAAAGCATTTTGTTAAATCGTAGCTATTATTCTACAAGCATGCACGGTGGCCTCGACGAGTGCTCACTCACAGCAGGTTGAGAGCATCACTCAGTGTTTACTCTTCAGAGTTGTGGGATAGACCCTTCAGGATGACCTCTTTGCAACTTGTCCAGCCAACACACTCTTCTCTCCGTAAGGTCCGGTTGGGTGCTAGCCTTTGATCCTTAGACTTCACAATCCCCCTACGTCACTCAGAGACTCTTAGATGCCAATTGACGTAGGTGGGCTTACAACACCATCTGTTCCTCCACTTTATCCCCTCCTCACCCAAGCCTTACCTCCTCCTCCCAGCACCCCTTTGGTAGAAGGTAGAGAGAAATGATAGAAATGCCTCAGGCAAGTGGCGAGGTCTCAGCCCCTCAGCGCTTTCAGAGAGGCTGTCTCTTTAGATCTGCTTAAGAAGCCTGATCCCAAGTCTCCAAGTAACCGGTGTGGTGCCATGGGGCCTCCAGCACAGTGCTTCCCAGGGCTACCGCAGTTGCTGGTCAAATCAAATCCAATATGTGTTTGAGTGGTCTATGCGATAGCTTCAAATGACAGCTCTAAATGGGGCAAGAACCTCTGAATTCCATATTCAGTCGCTGATCAAATATTTACATAGCATCTACTATGTGCCAGGGACTGAGCTCCTGAAGGAGAAAGGGATTCTCAGGTCACATCTTTCAATACTTTGGGTCCCTCGAAAAGGAATGCCTCTCACTTTAGCATCAAAATGTCAAGTCATTTCACCTGTACTAACCTCTCTTTTCTGAGGGAGAGAGAGCAGGCCCGAGGCCTGCAGTATGGAACAGTCCAAAAGGTACTGAGAGTATTGTGTTTCAGTCTTATTTCCTTAACCATGGCTTTTCATTCATAGCAAATAACACAGGTTTTCAACTAGTAATAAAAGCTTCTCTCGAGACTCTTGATTCCTTTCTGAGGGACGTCGAGTTCACAGTATAGTCCTGGGCTTGGGAGATGATCCAGTGATTAAGAGCACTTGCTATGCAAGGATGAAGACCTGAGTTCGAATCCACAGCAGCCATGTAAAAAGTCAGACCATGGTCCCAAATACCTGTTACCCCAGCCCTGAGGGCTTGGCGGAGACAGGAGGGTTCAGTGAGAAATGCTGTCTTGGTGGAATGAGGTAGACAGTGATCAAGCAGGACCCCAGATAACCTCAGTGTACATTGGCAGCGATGTACACCCACCATATACAACACACACAAGAGCCTAGTTTATGACTTTATGTTATTAAAGTAATGATTAAACATTTACAAACATAGCTTTTTTTTTTTATTTTTTTCAAGACAGGGTTTCTCTGTGGCTTTGGAGCCTGTCCCAGAACTAACTCTTGTAGACCAGGCTGGCCTCGAACTCCCAGAGATCCTCCTGCCTCTGCCTCCCGAGTGCTGGGATTAAAGGCATGCGCCACCACCGCCCAGCTCAAACATAGCTTTTGTATGCATCTATTAGATGATATATTTTTAATTATCCTACAAAGAAATAGGTTTCATTATGGAAATTTTATACAATTTGTTTTAATTCATCTTCCTATCTCCTGCTTCTTCTCCAACCTCTTTCCCCTCCACCTTGTATTCTATAGATTAGGTACCAAATGTGAATAAATTTAAAGAAAAGTATGAAGTAAATGGTGGCCCAGAAGAACACTAGTAAGCCGAGTTTTAAGGTCAGGCTTCTCGGCCTTTGGAGGATTCCTGGTCCATTTACAACCATATGACAGCAAAACAGATGTTTTCTGAGGAAAAAAAAAATACAAGAAGGTTTCACGCAGCTCGGAGACCGTGTGGACCCCACCTTGGGCACAAATGAGAAAAGGCATTACAGTGAGAGCCCTTGCCTGTGGACAGCGGCCACTGTCCCCTTCCTGACGGCAGCCCCACTGGTGTCCATAGCAGAACAGAAGCTACGTGACAGTGTGCTCACGGCAGCCATGAGAGCTGAATGTACGGAGAGTTTTACCATGCCTTCAGCAAACATCAAGTCACTTCATCCCTGCAGGAAAAAAAAAAAAGCTCTCCTTTTTCCGAGCATCTGAGCCCAGCACTCTCAAGATGCCTCTCCCACACTCGGTTCCTGAGAATGAAGATCTGCTTACCTATATCTTTCCCCAACTCCACCCCTCCATAAACATGTGTTCAGTCCAGTCTACATTAGGTCCTAACGGCTATCTGCTCTCCACCAGGCTGAGTGACCTTGAGTGAGTCACTCTCGTCCCTTAGCAGGCGACTTGCCAAGGCCCGGAAATCTAAGGAGCAGGGTCAGAAGCACTGGGACTGTTTCACTAGCTGGAGAAACAGAGCCAGGCTCAGATACAAGCGATGTTCACATTGAGTTAGTGACATTGCCAAGGAGCCCGCTGCAGCCTGACGCCCAGAACAGATCACCTGCCTTCCAGGAACCCACTTTTCCTGTTGCGTTTACTCCTGTCTCCTGGCAGTCTGATCCAAGAAAGGATCTGTTTGGGTGCCCAGGGGAAAAGACCGACATGGTCCATCTTCTTTCATGCCAAAGAGGCTTAGCACCTTCTCCAGTTAACTATGGCTTTCTGGCTTCTACCAGGGCATGGGCTGGTCCAGCAAGTAGAGCCTAATCCTCCAATGTGTTGGGGTGGAGGTGGGGAGTGGGACTTGCCAGTGGAGAACTTGAGAGAAGAAGCCAAACTATTCCTGGAATCTGTACCGGGACACTGACAGTCCCTGACTCACAGTGCCCCCGTGTGGCGGGCCAAGGGAAGCCCATCCCCGTGCCCTAACCCCACAAGGAACTGTGACTTCACAGACACTGAACTTCACTGATGCAGAGTACTTAGCTCAAGCTAAGTCAAAGAAGGGAAACTGAGGCCCCAGATGGGAAAGTAATTAACCCAAAATGATATGTAAAGTTTTCAGTCACAGGTCCCAAGTATTTTTTTTTAATGACATTCCCTGACCCATCGGTACAGGAATAATTACTATGTGGTAAATGTCTATAACTTTGGAGTTGATTGGGGGCAGAGACTTGGTTCACAGAGCTCCCCTACAGACTTAGCAAACTGCATCTTGCTTAATCCTAAACAACACCGGGTGTAGTTGCTGCTGCTCACTCCCTGTGACTGATGAGAACCTGAGGTTCCTAAGGACCATATGAAACTTGCCCGGTCACATGGCTGCAGGCAGGATATTCGGGGTTATACCCACAAACAAATTCCATCCCAACCCATCAGAAATCTCTGAGGATGCTGGGTGGGGTGGCACACGCCTGTGGACCCAGCACTGGGAAGGTAAACAGAGGAGGATCCAGAGTTCAAGGTCACCCTCAGTTACGTAACCAAGCTTGAGCTACAGGGAGTCTGTCTTTTAAAAAAAAAAATTAACAAACAATAAATGGCCTCGCTGAAGGACTCACGCACGCTGACAAACGCTTCTGAGTCTCCACTGTGAAGACCAAGGATCTTGAATTTAAAGCCGGTCTATATGCTGCCTAGAAAGTTGGAAGACAGCCAGCGTCGAAGAGCGAACCCCACCCTGTCTCAGAAGTGCTATTGGAGAGCAGGGTGGTATCACACCAAGGTCTGAAGGAAGAGAAAAAGAGCACAAATGGGGCCAGAACGACCATAAGGGCGATAGCCTATCCAGCTAGCTGTCAGTGCCTAAAGCACAGTTGCCCCAGCTACGCCTCACAGGGGAGTTTAGCCTACAAACAAAGCGCGGGGAAAGTAAATGCCTGAGGCTTTTTATCACTGCGGTTGGCAACGGGTAGCTATTGGAAATCAATCACCTACTTGACTGGCATTAGGGAGCATGTAAAATAAATTACTATGCATCCAGATCAGACTATGATGTGGCATTGGAGGGGGTGACATAGCTGTGTAGACCCAGGCAAGGGCAAAGATCTGAGCAAAGCAATTTAGGAAAAGGTACACATACTGTGACCTCTAGTTTAAAAAAAAAAAAAATCCCAGAAGAAAAGCACAGCTGTTAACTCTGGTTCTCTGTACTTGACTGGAGAAAGAATTTTTATTCCTTTATAGATTTTTTTTTGTAACAGGTAATCTTTAACTCAGCACTATCATTTTATAGTAAAATACATAAATCTGCAGGGAGAGTAAAATTAATGTTTCCTATCCGGAAGGAATTGGCAGTCTGGGTAGTGGGCACGGCTTGGCAATAGCAACAAACTAGCAATGAAATGGTGAAATGAGATCCGCCCGGGTGTGTTCCGTGGGGCGCAGAACAAAGACGTCACTCTGACTTGACAGGGAGGATCAGAGCGAAGTGGCCTGAAGGCTGGTCGGGAGGTGTTGGTCCTCTGTATCCTCTAGTTCTACACCCACGAGGTTAACTATCTTGGTTCAATGGGTAAACGGGCTTGTCACCAAGCCCGATGACCTGAGTTCAGCACCCCAGATTTACACGGAAGAAAAAGATAACTATAACTCCCTGAAGCTGTCTCATAAGAGCTCTACCCACTCCATGACATGTGCCCACCTAACACAAAAGTAAATAAATAAATAATTTGCCTATATATTTGAGGGTAGAAGTTGCGACTGTACTCAAGAGGTACAGACATTTTTTTTTCTTGCTATTCCCTAAACACTGTCGTGTAATGGCCACTCGTGTGTCGTTTGTATTGTACTGGGTATTATAAGCAGTGGATTTCTTATCAGTCACCCTAGGATGATGCAAGGGAGACGGGCAAGGAGGTCACAGGCAAATCTTGCAGCATTTTACGAAAGCATCTTGAGCAGCTGTGGATTTTTATATTTAAAGGAAGAAGGTACCCGAACCACACTTGTGCTGATGCAGAGGAACATATGGGTGTGTGTCTGTGTGTGTGTGTGTGTTTCATTTTCACCCTCCCCCCAAGCATCTTTCAAAAAGCCACCTTTTATTATTATTTTTAAGGTGCCAGATCATTTGTGAAGGGTTTAACCTGGGTGTTTTCCTTTCTCTTTTCTCATTTACTTCTTCCTTATTTTTTTCATTTCTGTTTTGGTTTTGTTTTTTTGAAACAGAGATTCTTGTGGCCCAGGCCGACCTTGGAACTGAATATGTAGTTGACAGTGACGTTGAGTTTCTAATCCTCCCGCTTCCTCCACTCAAGTGCTGGAAGTTTAGATACACGCCACCACACCCCATGTACATAGATAGATAGTTTCACACACATACTATAAAAATTCTGTGAGAAGTTACTGTTCCCACCTTGTAGACAAGAAACTGAGGGAACTGATTGGCACTTCCAAAGTCCCACAGTCACCTCCTAACACTGGTCCAGGTCATTTGAATTCTACATGCAGTCACCCCTTATGCTGCCCGAACTGTCTGAGAGCCAAGAGTGCCTTCTACTCACAGGAGTGAACAACGTATCGCTACAAATTCCCATAAGGAAAACTGTCATCAGTCCTCTGCCTAGACTTTGCAAGGCCGTGGCCACAGGAGGTCATTTTGTAAGGAAGTTTAGCACAGGCCTTGGACACAACACACAGTGCAGATGAGATAGCCTGGATGCACACTAGCTGTTGTGATGTGTGTAGTTACTCAACTCACCACCATCTTCAACAGGTTTGACACCTGGCAAAGTTACACATTTATGCCCAGCAAGTGGGCTGTCTTGCTCTGGATCCGTCCCACCTTTGGTCACATTGTGTCCATAGCCACCATGCCGGTTCCCATTTGTCCCCGTGTGAAGGAGCAGGCTGTCTGTCTTTGTGCTCATTAGCACGTCCCTCCTCTGGTAGTGCATAAGGCTCTCATTCCTTTCCCTCTTTTGTTAAGACCTGTTTCCTGCACCCTCAGACTCTGCTATGGAAAGAAGCCCATAGCCTAAGACATACAGCTCACTCCCATCACAGGACACTGTGGATTCACTCACTCCAAGCTACATTTAGGGATGAGCCTTCTGCGCAGTGTCTCAATCCAAAGCAGTATCTTTGGATTTAGTAATAGGTCACAAGGCTTTTGGTGTAATTTGTCAGAATCAGAACATAGCACCCTTATCCATCTCTGCTCCACAAATGGCAACCCACTTCCACGTTTCCATATGTTTAAAGGTGAGATCCGTTATGTATAGTACTCTTTCTAGGCATAAACTCCAGGATAGCTTAGTCCTGTTCCTGTAGCCCAGCCGATCCCACAACAGCCACCACCATGGGCTGCTAAATAGAGACAGACGAGTTGAAACTCCCCAAAACAGTAAGACAGACCTCAAATGGCAAGGAAGGTAAAGTGTCACCCAGAGAAGAATGTAAACACAAACCAAGAACAAAGAGGGAGATTTTTTTCAAATGCATTTTATTTACTTTTGTTTGTTCAAGTAGGGGCGCATAGTATGCAACTGGAAGCCAGCAGCCAGCTTTCAGGAGTTGGTTCCCTCCTTCATCTGTGGGAAACCTGAAGAAGAAACGCAGGTTGTTAGACTTAGCAGCAAACACCTTTACCCACCGAGCCAACTCACCAGCCCAAGGGAAGGGATCCTAGAAGTATCCACACCACTTGGAAATACTCTATCCATCCATCAAGTTAGATTTCACAGTCACCCACAAGTCAGGCTCACTGTATGATAGGACACATAAGACAGAACACGGAAGTCTGTATGCCACAGGCTGCATGGTGGTGTAATGGGTTGAAAGTACAAAATGTTCTGTAAATTACAGTCCTGTTGTTTTAAATACATAAATAAGTAAACACAACAGGAAAACCTGAAAATGGATCGCAAAGGGGATTCCACGTTTGAATCCAGCCTGCTACATACCTAGATCCTGTCTCAAAAACAACGCTGTTTAAATGTGACTTTTCTGCGTTATAAGGTTTTGCTTGTTTTTAAAATATGCATCTTCTCTTTGCTCTTTTTATAGCTTCTCTTTCTCTAAAAAGAGTGTTAATGATTGCATCTTTTTATTTAAAAATATATTTCGTATTCAGATAGAATTTAGTTTCAGTGCCTGCTAAATTACAGACGTGCTGTGTAACCAGGAGCAAACCGCTTACCCACTCCAGGTCTCAGTTGCCTCATATTTAAAATAGAGGTTGTTTCTAATTTGACATTGCCATAAAATGACGTAGGGTCTCAAATTCGGAGGGTAAGCTGGCCGTGTTTGTGGGTCGCAGCGTTGCTTCGCCATCAGTCTATGCCGAGCGCTCTTATTTTATTGATTTATTTCCTTTTATCCCCATTTCCTATTCCATGTCCTTCTGCCTCTACCCCTAGGCAAACACTACATGTCTCATATGGTTCTGTGATGTGTTTCTTAATTTGAAAATGTTTCTGCAAGACACATATGGTTGTTTGGTGAATTACTTGAACGAAATTATTCATAAATCTCACCCTGTTTTACACTTTTCCCCGTGAAGAATGGTGTATTTAGACTGTTTCCATCTTGCCATAAGGTATGCCGCCGTGGGTCATCAGTGCTATACATTATCCAGGTTTACGTATGCCTCCGTTCTTTTCCCCAGGTTCTCTCCTATTCTCTGTCACCGACAACAACACTATCAAGTCATCCTCCTCCTATGTGCCACCTTATGGTCCGATGCGAAATTCTTCGAGTGCTGTGGCCTGTCCCAGCTCAAAGTGTGTTCACACCTAGTTGAACCAAATAATGCCAGTATCTACTCCCAGATGTCTACACAACCTGTCCCTTTAGCGGTCAACATCGGGGGCTCCTCATGTCCCCACAGCCTTACTTGGCAGTTTCTTAATGTTTTCTATCATCTGAGAAAACATGTTTTCTCGCTTTGTGGCTTCTATTTCAATGGATTTAACAGCCTGATACTTGGAGCATCTTGTCTGCATTCGTGTGAATTATCTGCTTTCTTTGCCTGTATTTTTTTTTCCTTTGAGTGCAGTGCTGCTGGGAACCCTGTCTTCTTCTGAGTTTCTTATTTGGTCTTGCTTTTGTGTTGGGGAGCTGTTTAGTTTTGCACCTTTGGCTGGTTGGTTGGTTGGTTGGGAGATTTTTGTTGTTGGTTTTTTTTTGTTTTTTTATGATTGTTTGCTTTTAGACAGAATCTCATTTTGCACTGCAGACTAACCTGACTCAGAAGCCCAAGCTGACCTAGAAATATGCATTCCAGAATGACCTCAAATTTCCAGCAATCCTCCTGCCTCAGCCTCCTGAGCACTGGGATTACAGGCATAACCCAGCATATAGATTTGTTTGTTTGTTTGTTTATTTTTAACATTTATTTGAGATGGTGCAGATGTGGGCATCAGAGGCCCAACTGCAGGAACCAGTTGCTTCTTTTCACCATATTGGTTCCAGGAACCAAACTCATATTGCCTGGCTTAGTGGCAACCGCCTTTACCCACTGAGCCGTCTCTGTTGTAATTTTTAAAAAGTGGTGAGAGAGAGGGAGAAACATACCATGTGACAGAGATCAGGTGGCGGAGGTTTTTATTGAGGGAACCCCCATGGTTGTCCTGGAACTCGCCCTGTAGACCAGATTGGCCTCAGACTCAAAGAGATCCGCCTGCCTCTGCCTCCAGAGTGCTGGGATTAAAGGTGTATGCCACCATCACCAAGCTCTATGTGTATATCTGTGTGAGTACATATGCGCATGTGTGTAGTGTTCCCGAGGCCAGAAGAGGGCGTCAGATGCATTGGATCCGGAATTTGGGGATTTCTCCCTGTGGGTGCAGGCATTCAAACCTTGGCCTTTGTGACAAAGCATCGAGTTCTCTTAACCAATGAGCACCTGCCCCACCCCCAATAAATTCATTTATTTAAAAATGGAAAAGGCTGGCTTGCAGGGATAGAAAATCATCTGGGACAAAACATGGGTGTGAGGAAACTGCCACCAAGCAGAGTTTAGGAGAGCAGCGGAGAAGAGAGTGTACTGACCAACCGCTGTCTTTCTGTCTGCACCCCTGCAGGTTCCCTGTTCTCCACCCTAAAGCCCCCGGACGCCGTGTTCAAGGTGGTATTCTGGCTGGGCTACTTCAACAGCTGCCTCAACCCCATCATCTACCCGTGCTCCAGCAAGGAGTTCAAGCGCGCCTTCGTGCGTATCCTTGGGTGCCAGTGCCGCGGTGGCCGCCGGCGTCGCCGCCGCCGCCGTCTGGGCGGCTGCGCTTACACCTATCGGCCGTGGACGCGCGGCGGATCGCTGGAGCGATCGCAGTCGCGGAAGGACTCTCTGGACGACAGCGGCAGCTGCATGAGTGGCAGCCAGAGGACCCTGCCCTCGGCTTCGCCCAGCCCGGGCTACCTGGGTCGTGGAGCGCAGCCACCAGTGGAGCTGTGCGCCTTCCCCGAGTGGAAACCCGGGGCGCTGCTCAGCCTGCCAGAGCCTCAGGGCCGTCGCAGCCGCCTCGACTCCGGGCCCCTTTTCACCTTCAAGCTCCTGGGCGAGCCAGAGAGCCCCGGCACCGAGGGTGACGCCAGCAACGGGGCCTGCGACGCCACGACCGATCTGGTTAATGGGCAGCCGGGTTTCAAGAGCAACATGCCCCTGGCCCCCGGGCACTATTAGGGTCCCTTTCCTTCCCACCCCCCCACACACACCCCGGGGGAGGACACCATCGTGGGGGGAGGGAGGGCGTGGGGGAAAAGTGTCAGCCCCGGGTAGACACAGGGTCTCAAGGGGACAAGGGGGAGGGGGGCGGGGAGAGGGGCAGCTGCTTTTCTGGCAGGGGCATGGGTGCCAGGTACAGCGGAGAGCTGGGCTGAGCATGCTGAGAGCCTGGGGGCCCCCTGACGCCGGCCGGCCGGGACTTAAGTCTCTCTCTCTTTTCTCTCTGTATATATATATTAAGAGTCCCCTCTATACGTATTTATCTGTGGGTACACGTGCGTGTGTCTGTGCGGTGTACGTGTGGGCTGCATGGGTGCGTTGTGGGGGGCCTGCCCGCCTGCGCGTGGAGGCGGAGTGTGTGTGAGCCCTGGCGAAGTCAGGTTTTATTGTTCGTCTCTTGACTTTGTACCTCTCAAGCCCCTCCGTGTTCTCTGGTTAATGTTGGCACTTTAATGGGGTTGGAAACCAAGTCAGATATTAAAAATCATTTCTCGTGTGTGGCTTTGAGTAATTTGTGGGGAGAAAGACAAGGAGAGCCTCGCATTTCCTCTTCCTTTATGTGTGATCAAATTCTAGGTCCTTTCTTTTGGGACAGACAAAAGGGGTAAGGGGTTAAGCTATCATTATAAGTGATACTGTTGCTATTACCATTATCGTATTTATTATTTTATTTCGGCTGTAAGAGTGAACAGGTACCACAGCAGGTGTGGGGGCCCAAGAACAACTTACAGGAGTCAATGCCAAAGAAACTATAGACAATGCCATCCCAACAAGTATACACACAAATACACACACCAAAATTTAAAAAAAATAAATAAATCAAGCAATTTAGAATCCTCCATCTAGGATGTCATGAGTTAATCCTAGATGCCCAGGTGTCCTAAGCTGAACTAGAATTATCTCAGCCAAGTCCTCGTTTCTACAGATGGATGACTGAGGTTAAGAATTTGGCAAGGGTCGCCTAGATGGTTGAGCAGGTAAGGGTGTTCACTGCCAAGCCTGACAACCTGAATTGGATCCCTGGGACCCACATGGTGAAATTAGGGGACTGAATCTGGCCAAGTTATCCTCTGACCTCCTCTAAGGCACTGTGGTGTGTGTCACATGTACACACACACACACACACACTAAAATGCAACAGCAATATTTTTTAAAAGAATTTGCCAGTTTCACCAAAGTTACAAGAACCCATTAATTTTGCTTGTGTCTCCAGGACTGTGTGTTATCATGCTACAACTGAGGACATCCTCCCAACCACCTCTTCTTGTTCCTACATAGAAGCGGGGGATAAACCTTATTATTCCCAGGGAAGAAGAAAGAACTTGGGTCCTCCAAACACATTTTATTAGCAGCACAAATCTTCCTTCAAGTGATTCTTCTACAGGATCCTGAGAGAAGAGAGTGGGGACACATGGAGAGGACAGAGCCTGGCCTTCTCAGCTTCCTCCTCCCTCAGTTCCTTCCCTGGGCTTGTCCAGATCACCCCGGAACCTTGCAGGTCTTGCAGGTCTTGTAGAATGAAAGCAATTTGGCCCAGTCGGACCTGGGGTCAAGCCCTGGCTCTGCGGGGCCTCAGGCACTTCGCCTTGCTATCTCTGACCTCCTTTCCCACCTCACAAACAGGCACGCTCCTACAGTCCACCAGGAAGTACCAAGGTTCGCTGAGGTTGTTCCCTGGCGTCAACACGGACATGCAAATGTCTGGACAGATTCGGGTTTTAAATTTGGATCTTGTAAATCTGAAACCACAGGCACCAAAGGCATTTCCTGCGCTGCTTGGATACAGTTAGTTCATCAGTGTCTGGTATCTGGAGGTCGCCCAGACGTTGCGGGGGGGGGGGGGGGGGGGGGGAGCGTGCAGAGTGGTGGCAGCTGCCTGACTCCTTCCAGAGTGAACATCGGCCAAATAGTAGCTAGCACCCCCCCAGAGAGTACTGGGCCCCAGATCAGCCTTGAGCCAAGCCAGCATGACGCTGGCCTCTCCACATCCCTCAGTGTGTGCTGGCCCAGGGAGGGCAGTTTACCAGAGCTCTGGGAATGGACAGGTCCTCTGTGATCTGGACTCCAGCCTAGGACAAAGTCGTGTCACTCCACACCCTCTGACCACCCGAATGCTTTAGGTCCATTTGTCACCGCTCAGACCTGCGTCAGAGTAAATCTGCCGATCAGAGTAACGAAGCAAGCGGCCTGGCAAGCTGGATTGACAGATCTCCCTCCAGAGCCAAGATCAAATCCCACCTCTGCCACTCAGCAGCTTGTCATGTTCAGCAGTTTATGTCACCAATCTAACCTCAACCTAATTTACTATGAGAAATGGACGATAAACAATGGTGTGTACTTTTAGCCCTGAGGAGACCAAAGGATACAGTGAGGGCGGAACAGCGAACACCGTGCCAGACACTCGGTAAGCATTCAGCAAACGGCAGCTATGCACACAGGTTTTCCTTATTCAGTTGTCTACATGGATATTTGAAATTTAGGAAATCTAAATATACAGACCAAAAAAGAACTTCAAGTTGTTCATAGACTCCAGAGCCTTAGATCTCGGGGTTCACTTCTTTGCAGGGGGTTCTTTGGGTTTGTTTCTTTCTTTAGATAGGTCTCGTTATCCGTCCAGAAGCATCCTCCTGCCTCAGCCTCCCAAGTGCTGGGTATATAGCTGTGTGCCAGCATGCCTTGCCAGGGTTCGTCTTTAAAAAGAAAGACACATGTTCATCACAGACTTAAAGAATGTTGTGGGCCGGAACTGGTGTCTTACTTTTGCAACCTCAGGAAGTTGAGGTTAGTTTGAAGACAGACTGGGCTACAATGGTTTCAGGCCAGCCTGAGCTGTGGAGTAAGATACAGTCTTAAGACAAATTTAAAAAAAAACACAAATGTGTGTGTGTGTGTGTGTGTGTGTGTGTGTATTTCCTGAAGCTTAAAGAAACATTACTCAAAGAGATCAGGCCAAAATAAAAGTAAAAATAAAATTTTAATACATGAATAAAAGTTGGACTAGTCTAGCACACCTGTAATCCCAGTACTTGGGAGGTGAGGCAGGAGGAAGTGCAGGAGTTCAAGGCCAGCCTCTGCAACCCTGAGCTACCTAAGACACTTTCTCAAGAGAAAGTATTTTTAAGTTACTAAAGCATTGTGGGTGGAGTGAGGAAGTGCCTCTCCGTGGATAAAGTGTTTTCTGCACAAGCATGGGGATCTGGGCTTGAATCTCCAGCACTCATAGAAAAACAGGGCCCTGGCCCCAATCTACATATGCAATACAACCCCTATACGTACGGCTCAGGGAATGTGGAATGATTGTAAGAGCCAGAGGACCAGGATCCATAGCATCCTTCTAGACCAGACAGGGATGCTGTACTCATGAACTCTCAACAGTATGGTTACCTAAGTAAGACCTGCGTAATGACAGCACTAGCCCACATGACAACTCAGGGAGGAGTTCACGAGTTCCCACCCCTAGATAAAGAGCTACAGGCAATCAATGGCTGCGGGGCAGGGGGGGAGGGGAGGCGCAGGCATCAGTCTTCTCTAGTGAAGAACCTCCTGGTAGATTATCTAAACCCAAGTGGTCGGCCCTGAACACATGTATGTAAGAGCAGCACTAAATGGGCTCAGGATAGTGTGTTTGCATGTGTGTGCATGTTCGTGTGTGTGTGTGTGTGCATGTGTGCATGTGTGTTCACATGCATGTGTGTGTAGCAACAATAATTATAGAAAAAGTCATGAATTTGGGAGTGAGTGAGGTAGAAGAACACTGGAGGAGTTAGAGTAGGGAGAGAGATGGGTGGAAATGATATAAATATATATAAGATTCTCAAAAAATAACTAAAAAAAAAATGAAGCCAGGCACCATGGTGAACATCTGTCACCCCAGCACTGGGGAGATGGAGACAGGTAGACACTGGGCCTCACTGACCAGTCAGTCCAGCTGAAATGGCAAGCTTTGGGTTCAGTGAGAGCTCCTGTCCCAAAAGCTAAAGTGAAGAATGATGGAGAAAGATGCCGGCGTTCACCTCTAGCCTCTGCATAAACACACATCAGGTGCACAGCTGCATATATGTACACACGCCCATGTGAACACATACACATGCTCACAAATTGCACATGCACACACACACACACACATTGCTGGTGGTTCTAAGAGTATGACTGGGGAAAGAAAGTCTGGGTGTCTCAGACAACACACATGCTGTGGGTGAGGGCCTGACGAAGGAGGCACAGAACAGCTGCGAGCATGCACTGGGGTTCAAGTACGTGCTCCCACCCAGACCAGATGCCACCTAGGCGCCAAGTCTTGCAAGTACGCTGAGGATCTGTTTAGCACCTACCTTTCAAGGTTAGGATGGGAGATAAAGAAGACAAAATGTGAAAGACTTTGCACGAATCAGCACTATCTTATTTGTTCCGGTTTGGTTTGGGAGACAGAATTTTATCACATATCCACATTGCCTTGAACTGGGCCTGAAGTGGGCCTCAGACTCACAACCATCCCTCTGCCTCAGTCTCCCAAGTGTTAAGAGTTACAGGCCTTCCATCCAGCCATCTTCAATATTTCCAACATCAGCAGCTTCTTCAAATATCTGGTGACATATCTGCACATGGTAGCACAGGCAGGATGATCAGGAGTTCAAGACCAGCCTGAGCTACATAGGATCCTGTCTCAAAGATGAACCAGCAGGTACATCTCTTTTCCCTACAAGCTCGATGGTGTGAATTCAGTCTCCAAAATCCACAGTGAAAGGAGAGAACCAATTCCCAAAAGTTGTCTTCTGACCTTCAAGCATGCACCATGGCATGTGTGTACGCATGCATGCCTGCACACGTACATGCATGCATACACAGAGATAATAATAAACAAATAAAATTTATTTTTAAAATTATCTGATGAAGATGGAGAGATGAGACTCAGTGGTTAAGAACACTTGTTGCTCTTTTAAAGGACCTGATTCAGTTCCCAGCATCTACACTGTGGCTCTCAACCCTGTTGGATATGACATTTTATTCTGACCTCAAGCACATATGTGAGTCACATACATACACGATACACATACATACATGCAAGCAAAAGATTCATACACATAAATAAATCAAAGAAATTAAATTTTAATTTGTCTCATGATAGCTAATGAAAAATAAGCATAGCGAGGCTAGTTGCATGTTTTATTCATGCCTTAAATCTCTTGATGAACACATGGAAATCAGCCTACAGATCTCTCAACAAATCTAATTCCATCAAAATACAGAAGAATCTAAATTCACAGAGGCGGCAACGGGGAGGGAAGGCAATAAGAACAATGGACCTGGCCTGTGTCAGATTTGAAAATACAATGTAGAAAACCCAGGTTCAGTTTCAGGGAAATCAGTCTGGCTCGAACACACTAGGTCAGCAATTGCCACATCAAGTGTGTCACAGGGGTAGATGGGCCAGGGTCATTCTCAGCGGGTTAGGCCTCATCATCAAGCATTGTCTTCCACTGAGGATGGGATGGTGATGGATTTTTAATGTATGGCATTACTGGGAGGCAGTAAAAGGAAGGAGGCAGGACCTAGGTCATTGGGAGCATGTAGGGAGGTGTTGCATCTTGACCCAGATTCTTCCTGTTTCTCCTTCTCCTCTACTTTGCATCTCTCTAGGGAGGGAATAACTGTCTCGCTACACAGTAACATGCCACAGTGGTATTCTGATTGAATACATGATGTCATGCAGCCATGACCTCTGAAACCATAAGCCAAAAGAAATCCTCCCCCGGGGCTGGAGAGATGGCTCAGAGGTTGAGAGCATTGCCTGCTCTTCCAAACGTCCTGAGTTCAATTCCCAGCAACCACATGGTGCCTCACAACCATCTGTAATGGGGTCTGGTGCCCTCTTCTGGCCTGCAGGCATACACATAGACAGAATATTGTATACATAATAAATAAATAAATAAATATTTTAAGAAAAAAAAAAAAAGAAATCCTCTCCCTATCAAGTTGTTTCTGCCCAAGCATTTGGTCACAGTGATGAGAAAAGTGGCTGGAAGATTTTTCCATGTGATACTTGTCTTTTGAAACTTTTTAAAGTCACGAATTTAGCCCTTTTTGTTAGACACCCTTCCCCAGGTCTCAGTGGGTTTAGCTGTGGTTGGTTAGTTGATTTGGATTTTAGTTTTTGTTGAGGTGTGATGCTCCTGAGCCCCAAACTTCACAGATAAAACTGGAGTTACCATATAATCTTCTATACACCATTACAATGAGAAATCAAAGGGCAGGAAACAGAAATGAGAAACATATAAGAAACACACAAAACAGGGCATCGGTGGTGCACACCTTCAATCCAAGCACTCAGGAAGTAGAGTCAGGTGGATCTCTGTGAGTTCAAAGCCAGCCTGATCTACAAAGTGAGTTCCAGGATAGCCAAAGCTACAGGGAAACCCTGTTTCAAAAAGAAGGAGGAGGAGGAGGAGGAGGAGGAGGAGGAGGAGGAGGAGGAGGAGGAGAAGAAGAAGAAGAAGAAGAAGAAGAAGAAGAAGAAGAAGAAGAAGAAGAAGAAGAAGAAGAAAAGAAACAGCTAATTAATATTCAATGGTATCAATATTAATGATAGGTCAGCACTATCAACAATAAGGAGAGAGAGGTTCTCATATAACTCAAGCTGGCCTGGTATGCACTGTGCAATGGAGGATGACCTTGGACTCCTGATTTTCCTGCCTCCACCTTCCAAACACAACAGGAATGTACCAATATGTCTGGCTTACTGCAGGGCTGGAATAAGAACCCAGGGCTTCATACCTGTTAGCAAGTTCTCTACCAACTTAGCCACATTCTGGCTAAGTTGTTTTGTTTTTATTGTTTATTTCTGGTTAGATTATTTTACATTTATTTATTTATTTATTGTACATAGGGGAGCAGGCCACATGCCACCCTGATGGTGTGGAGGCCGGAGGACAATCTGTACAAGTTGTTCTCTTTCACCATGTAGGTCCCAGAGATCAAACTTCATGTCAAGCTCAGTGGTTAGCTTGTTCATCTTGCAAGAGGTCTGGTACTCACTACAAAGCCAAGGTTAGCCTCCAAATCACCAAAGTTCTCCTGCTTCAGCCTCCCAAGGGCTGGGATTACAGACCCACATCTGAACATCTGGAGTGGAAAATCAACTTTGGAAGGAGTTGTATACTCAGAACATGGCTCTTGCATCTAAACTATCAAAGGCCGTAGTTCTCAGACTCGCAGAGTTTCCAGGTGTGGTGGTGCAGACCTGTGAACCCGGCGCTTGGGAGATGGAGACAGAAGAATCAGAGGTTTGAAGGCCAGCATGTGCAACACAGTGAGTGCCAGGTCAGGTGAGCTACAGAGCAAGAGCTTGTCTCAAACAAAATGATAAAACAAACAAAAACCGGGAGAGAGGAAGGATTATTCAGAAAGCTTATTTAAAAAAAAAAAAAGCAGACATGTCTGGAGGTGGTGGTGTACACCTTTAATTCCAGCAATCACCTGATTGCTGGAATTAAATTAAAGACAGGAGGATCTCTGTGAATTCAAGGCCAGTCTGTCTACAGAGTGAGTTCCAGGACAAGCGAGTGAGTTCCAGGACAAGCGTCAAAGCTACACAGAGAAACTCCGTTTCAGGAAGAAGAAAAAAAAAACAGACATATCCTACCTGCCACTCTTTCCAACTGCTTTAGCAAATGGAAGACCCAGGCAGGCACCTGATCTGTCTATCTGTACTCATAAGACACAGTTGGTCCATGACCAAACATCACCATCATTATCATCATCATCATCCCAGAAACAGAACATTACATATTAACTCAGGTCAGCCTGGAACTCACGCAAGCTAGGCTTGAACTCCAGGTAATCCTCCTGCCTCAACCTCGGCAGTGCTGGAGTGACAGACGTGTTCCGCCATGCCTGCATTGCTCTAAGGCATCATTGCTTTAGGAACGGAGCTAGGTTGCACCCCACGCAAACAACTGCCGTTTGGTTTTTTGGAAAACCTGATCCTCCTACAAAACACTATTTTGCTTGCACATCAGATACCTTCATCTTGTAAGGACGGATATACATGTCAACTAATTGGATAGCCTGACAATGTCTGCCGTCTTCTGGGACCCACTTTCCCCAGCGCTGTGTTAGAGAGGTTTCTCCTTCCCTCCCCAGGATGAGCTTCGCTGCTTTCCAGGCTTTAACTTGTACCCTCCATTCCCGGTTCCCGGTTGGTTTACATGTACACTCTTGCCCACGAGGACGAAGCCCGGTGTACAAGCAAATGACAGTTTTGTAAGAGAGTCAGGGTTTCCAAAAAGCAAACCGTCGTTATTTTGATGCGTTTCGGTTTGGTTTTATTTTACTTGGATTTTGCAGTACAAGGGATTGAACCTAAATCCTCCTTGCTAGCACAAACTAGGCAAGAGTCTAACACTAAGCTACATCTCCAGCTTTCGTGCCTTTTAAATAATGCAGGAAGGTTTCAACTTCCTCCTTTACATGTGGAAGTATTTGCAGTCGGATTTCTGTGTTTTCTGCTCTTGCCAGAAGCTCTGCTGGGACACCACATCCGAGCGCTGGGAGCACCCCTAACGCGCGTGTCTCTCCACCGCGCTCAGCAGGCGGGCAACGCCACAGCGACAGCTCACCACTGGGAAAGAATAGGACCCTGGGGTTGCTCCTCGCCGCCTACAACCGAAAGTCCTTCCTGCATGCCCGCAACACCAGGAAGCTGTTCCTTGGAGGAGACAGGGACCCGCACCGAGCCACGCCCCCTTGCTACCAACAGGTTCTTCAAATGTGACCAACTCACCGTTGAGGCAGGCGGGCGCGCCACCTGCTGTGCAAGGCGAGTAAGCGACGCAATTGAACACATGCTTTGCAATTCAGCTTGGATTTTCTCTGCAGCCCTTCCCCTGGCTCCCATTTGGGGGAATGTTCTGGAATTCTAGATTAAGACTACTTAACCTGGAACCTGTGTGTTGGCTTCAGCGAATCTAGGACCCTTGAAAACATCGTTCAGGGTTGATGATTTTTCTGGAAAGGAGTAGTTTTCCTAAGTTTGACTAATAATGCTATAGTCTGTAGACACAGACACACCCACACACTTACTTTCTCTTGGGTAAATACCTAAGAGTAGTATTGCTGGGGTGTCTGGTAAATGCATATTTAACTTTACAAAATTTTCCTGACTGTTTCTAATATTGCTGGGCCAATTTGCATTCCTGCCAGCAAGGCATGAGATAGTTTAACTTTGCCTCCTGGCCAGCACCGGACACATTAGTCGGCTATAATTGCTACTCTCCAGGGGCTTACATTTGCATTTCCCTAATGACTAATAATGGCAAATGTCATTTATGTGCTTATTTGCCCTCCATGCATTTTTGATGGTATATCCATGACTGCTCATTTTTATTTTTTTATTAGATATTTTCATCTTAGTAAGATGTACCGTTTCAAGCTGGGGTATAAGATTTCTTAATTTATGGAGAAGGAGACATATTTCAGCTGTTAGGAGCACTTGCTGCTCTTTCAGAGAACCCAGATTCAATTCCAAGTACCCAAGTTCGACATCCTCTCTTGGTCAGGTGTGGAAGCCCAGAAATGTGAGCCGATTTCCACCTTGTCAGATGGTCAGAGTTTGGAGGTTGCTAAAAATTGTTGACAACAACCAGGGCCACACATCCTGACCCAGGATGCGGTGACTTGGTTCTTTTGACATTAAGATGGCACATACAGGTAGATCCACTCCATCCTGACAGATGATCAGGATATGTAAGCATACTTCTGCTCCTTCTTTTGTAACAGGAGGTTTGACCTAGGGAATGGCTGCCTTCAGGATATTTGGTCTAGGGTGGCTTCACTGTCTAAACAACAAAGTGCTAATGACCTGATGTCTGTTGACAGAGGTTTCTATCCTGCCTGGTCCTGCAGTCATTAAGCCCCAAAGAAACACACAGAGGTTTACATTAATTATAAACTGGTTGATTTAGTAGCTCAAGCTTCTTATTAATTAATTCTTCCTTACATCTTAAATTAGCCCATTATTCTTGTCTATGTTAGCCATGTGGCTTGGTACCTTTTTCAGCAAGGCAGTCACATCTTGTTTGCTCTGTGTCTGGCTTCCTCTGTGTCTGGGTGATGACTGCAGACTGAAACTTCCCTCTTCCCAGAATTCTCTTTGCCCCACCTTTACTTCCTGCCTGGTCGCACTGCCTATACTTCCTGCCTGACTACTGGACAATCAGCGTTTATTTAAAATACAAGTGACAGGGTACAGACCATTGTCCCACAGCAGATGTCTCAAAGTGTTAAAGCAATTAACTGTCTGAGTTGTCTTTTGTATCATGTTAAGAAGTCTTTTGTTGCCTTCGTCCCCCTTTTGAATTCAGGCATAAAAGCATCTGAAAACTAAACACAGGAATTTCAGTATTCACTGGAATACACTCCTGATACCATCCTGTTTTCTGTTTTATAATTTTACTCATGTCTTTGTACTCTTTACTTATTTTTCTGATCCCCATGCCTCTACCCCGGCAAGAGGTATTTTCGTCAAGGCTGGTCCCCAACACTCAAGTGCACACCACACATAATTAAAAATAAAATTTTTTAAAAGATTTCTCTATTTATATTGCATGCAGTTCCATATGTGTGTGTATGTGTTTGTGTGTGTGTGCATTACAAAAATTTTCTCCCAGTTGATATCATCTATTTGACTTCCTTAATCATACCCTCTGAAGTGCAGGAATATTTAATTTTGACAATGCATAATTTATTGATACCTTTATTTTTGGTTCATGCTTTTTAATGTCGTCTACGTAACTTTCCTATTTAAAAAGAAAGCAGAGCTTTTCCCTTTAGCATCCATCAGTGGAGCAGCAGTTGCCAAAATGTTCAATCCATTTGTGACTTCTCTCTTGTGAAGCGAGAGCCATGAAAGCCATCTCGGTGCACTTGCTCACCTTCCAAGGAAGATGAGGTCTCCCAAAGAGCTGAGTCATGAGTATAATGTTCAATCTGTGGACCCTCAAAAGGATGGTGAAGTTCAGGTTGTACATGGCACTCTGAAGGTCAGCAGATTGGCAGTGGTCCAGGTGTGTGGAAGAAAGGTGTCACCTGCATTGATCAGGGGCACTGAGAAAGGCTAATAGCATACGTGCCCATGTGTTTATCCACTACACCCCAACAAGGTGCTCATCACTAAAGCTGGGGGTATATATGCACATGAGTGAAGTTTTCAGGGAGACACAAGAGGATACGGGATCGCCTATAATCCTAGTATGGGAGGCCAAGGTAAGAGAATCACCACGAGTTCAAGTCCAGCCTCGGCCATGAAGTGAGTTCTAGGCCAGCCTGGACTACCTAACTAGACCTCACTTCAGAAGCACACCAGAAGGATGCTTGAGGTCTGGGAATTGTCACTGAGGACGGAGGAGCTGACTTCTGGTCCAGACCTTTGGTACTGAGGGAGCATGGGGACTTGGATGTGACTATGTCGCAGAATCCCTCTAAGGGGACGACGAGAGAGCAAGTGCTGTAGCCTCCTCCACTTCATCCTCCTGAGGTAAGGGAACGCTGTAGAAACAGTCCTCTGTTTTTATATTTATATTTATTCACACTCCTCCAGGAGGATGCTGCAGATGGAGTTGGTTCTCCTGAAAGGCAAGTACGGCAGAAATGACCCGAGAGTCCAAGCATACTCAGGTTTCTTCTTATCATATCCAGGAGCCCCTCAAAGCAGTGATTTCCAAGAAATTCATCCCCAAATCTAAGGTCTACGCACCTGAAGGACTGGTGAGGTGACTCAGCAGGTAGCGGTGATTGCCTGAAGTCAATCCCCAGGACCAATGTGTAGAAAAGAACCAGTGTCTCTTTTCTACACACACTCATTGTGGCATGCACAGTTACACACACACACACACACACACACACACACACACACACACAAAGTGATAACAGCAAATTAAGATCTAAAGGGCTATTGATTATAACCATTAGCAAAAACAATTTGTTGTAGTTAGTTCTTTGCACAACTTCCCCAGAGGAGAAAATAGAAAGCTGGGAAATGGCTCATTGTGTAAGATGCTTGCCATGCAAACACAAATGCCAGAGTTTGCATCCCCAAAACATATGTGAAAACGGATGTGATATCGTGTGGCTGTAATCCCAGCTCACGTGCCTCAGGATGGGAAGCAGAAACATAACCCTGGAAGTTCATAGGCCAACTAGCCTGGTCTACAGCAGCAGCAAAGAACAGGCACATGTCTCCAACGTAGTAGAAATCAAAGATCGATACCTAAGGTTGTCCTTTGGTTTCACCATGTGTACAGTGGCACATGTCTACTTAGATATTTGAGAGAGCTCTTAGTATCTTTTAAAATAATGCCCTAAAAACATCCACATTTTGACATAGATGGCTGAATTAAGTAACAAACCAGACCATGTTGTAAAGGGTTGGAAATGACGACAGGTAGGAATTTAGAGGAGATGCCAGACAGTTATTGTTTTTTTTATATTTATTTATTATGTATACAATATTCTGTCTGTGTATATGCCTGTAGGCCAGAAGAGGGCGCCAGACTCCATTACCAATGGTTGTGAGCCACCATGGGGTTGCTGGGAATTGAACTCAGGACCTTTGGAAGAGCAGGCTATGCTCTTAACCTCTGAGCCATCTCTCCAGCCCCCAGACAGTTATTGTTGACAGAAGTTTCTGTCCTTCCTGATCCCACAGTCATTCAGTCCCAAAGAAATACACAGAGGTCTACTACATTTATTATAAACTTGTTGGCCTATTAGCTCAGACTTTTTATTAACTAACTCTTACATCTTAAACTAGCCCATTATTCCTGTCTATGTTAGCTACATAGTGGCTTGATACCTTTTATCAGTGAGGCATTCTCATCTTGCTTTCTCTGTGTCTGGCATCCTCTGTGATGACTGTAGACTGAGCTTTCCTCTTCCAAAAATCCTCAGGCACTCAACTCACATACACAAACCCACATGCATACACATACCTGCCTTAGCATTTCTATTGCTGCAGTGAAACAGCATGACCAAAAAGAAAGTTGGGGGAAAAAGGGTTTGTTTGGCTTACACTTCCATATTGCTGTTCATCATTGAAGGAAGTCAGGACAGGATCTCAAACAAGACAGGAGCTGGATTCAGGAGCTAATGCAAAAATCATGGAGGGGTACTGCTTACTGGCTTGCTTTACATGGCTTGCTCAAGCCTACTTTCTTATAGAACCCAGGACCACCAGCCCAAGAATGGCACCACCCACCATGGGCTGGGCCCTTCCCAATTGGTCACTAGTTGAGAAAATGTCTTACATCTGGGTCTCATGAAGGCATTTCCTCAGCTGAGGCTCCTTCCTCTCTGAGGACATTAGCTTGGGTCAAGTTGACACACAAACTAGCCCATACAATATCATTAAAAATTAAAATTAAAATGCTGAAAAATAATCTTTTAAAAAAAGAAGAGAAAGCCCAGGTATTGGTGGCAAATGCTTGTAATCCCAGTGTTCATGAAGCAGAGGCAGGCAGATCTCTAAGAGTTTGAGACCAGCCTGGTCTAAAGAGCTAGTTCTAGGACAGACAGGACTGTTACACAGAGAAACCCTGTCTTGGAGAAAAGGAGGGGGGGAGCGAGGGAGGGAAGGAGGGAGGGAGGAAAGGAGGAACTTGAACAAAGCCAGGCAAGGTGACTTTCACCTATAATTCCAATTCTAGCACTCAGGAGGCAAAGGCAGGAGGATCCCCATAAGTTCAAAGCCAACTTTGTCTACATAGGGAATCCCAGGACAGCCAGGGTTGCATAGTAAGACCCTATCTCACAAAACAAATAAACAAACAAAATAAATAAATAAAGCTAAAAAGAGTTTCTTCATATAATAAAAATAGATAAGTACCAAAGTTTTACAAATACATGGTGTACTATATTTAAGACAGGATCTCAGTCACATGGGGGCGCTGCTGAGTACTTTCATGTTATATACTCAAAGAAACAAGGTTCTGTGAGATGGCAAAATGCTCTCTATTGTGGTTTGAATGCACTGGAAAGTTCCCCATTGCTTATTGCTTTGAGTCTTTAGTTACCACCTTAAGGTCTTATTTTGAAGGCTATGGAGCCTTGAAAATCTTGGCCTTGATGAATAAAGTAAATCACCAGGAGAAGGCCTTTGAAGAGTATACCCACGCTGGGTTTCAGCTTGCTTTCCCATTTCCTGGTCTGCTCTCAGGGACAGAACCACTCTGTGATGTCCTCACAACCAGAACAGACTGAAACCCCTCTGAAACCATGAAATGAAACCAAACTTTCCTACTCTCTGCTATTGCTAGGGTGTATTTCAGTCACAGCAAAACAAAGGCAACTATGGGGCTTGAGTGAGAATGTCCCCTGTAGGCTCAGATATTTGAACACTTGGTCCCTAGCTGGTGGTGATGCTCAGAAAGGTTTAGGAGGTGTGGTGGTTTGACAGAAAATGGCCCCCAAAGGGAGTGACACTTGAAGGAAGTGTGTCACTCTGGGGGCAGACTCAGAGGTCTCTTTTCTCAGGTTTCAGCCAGTGTGGCCGTCATTTGACTACCTGTTGCCTCTGAGTGAAGATGATGTAGCGCTCTCAGCTCCAGCACCACATCTGTCTGCATGCCGCCATGCTCTGCTTCATGGACGTAATGAACTGAACCTCCGTGAGTTCAAGGCCAGTCTGGTCTACAAGAGCTAGTTCCAGTACAGATAGGACTGTTACACAGAGTAACCCTGTTTCAAAAACAAAACAAAAAAGCTCAAAAACAAAACAACAAAAAAGCTAACTGGGAGAGAAGGTAAGGCCTTTCTGGAGGAAGTATGTCACTGGAGGTGGGCTTTTAGGTTACAAAGGGTGGCACCATCTTCCCGGTGGGCCCTCTTTGTTTCCTGAGTGTGGTTCAAGACTTGAGCCCTCAGCTCCTGCTGAGAGCATCCAGTTCTTTTCCCCTGACGCCTCTGCTCCACCATCATGGACTATAATCGCCTAGAACTGTAAGTCTAACAAAACTCTTTCTCCTGTAAGTTGCCGTGGTCATGATACTACTTTATCACAGCAGTATAAAAGTAACTAATAATTAAAAGTACCTAAAAGAAGCTGGTGTTTTCAATTATTTCCCCAGCGATTCATAGAAACTGTGAGCTATTTATGTTGAGGGAAGAAGCCTGGTTTATCCAAAACGTACTGCCCTTTTCTTCTGGCTTCAAGAGAAGTTCAGAAGTTAATGCTGTAGTTTGGATGAGACACCTCCCGTATTTGAAAGGCTCAGACACCAGACGGTGATGGTATTCTGATGTGACAGATGTTTTAAAAGGTGGAACCTAGCTGGGAATGAGTAGTGAGTGGCAAGTGCCCATGACCGTAACTAACACTTCAAGGTCAGATGTCTCCTTCCACCACAAGCATTCCAGGCATCGGACTTTAGGGTCATTAGGCTTGGTAGCAAGCACCTTTACCTGCTGAGCCACCTCATCAGCCTCTGATGCTTGTTGTTGCAATAAAGCTTTATTGAGACACAAACATTCTTACTCATTTATAGGGTTGTTATACTGACCTTTCAGGACAGTAGCAGTTGAGTGGCTGCGCCTGAGACTAGATGGCCCACAAAATCAGAAATGAGGGCAGCCTGACCCTTTGTAGGAATGCTTTCTAATCCGTGTTGGAAAATCCTACTACATTTTTCCCTCTAGTAGAGAAGACTAGTATGAAAGAGTTAGCTTAAAACGTCAGGCATGTGCACACACCTTTAATCCCAGCACTTGGGGGGGGGGGGGACAAAGGCAGGCACATCTCTGTGAGTTCAAGGCCAGCCTGGGCCACATAGTAAGTTCCAAGCCAACTCTGACTACATAGTTAGTGAGACCTTATCTCAAATTTAAAGAGAGAGAGAGAGAGAGAGAGAGAGAAGGAATTGGCTTCCTGCCTGAACTTACAAAGTGGAAAATGCACACAATGCATTATGCTTTAACATAGGCATCAATATTTAATATAATAAGAGGTTGACAATGTGTTTCATAACTCAGAATAAATTATTTGTTCCTGCTGATGAATCCTGGGGAGAGGGCAAGCTCACTGTTCTGTTTGTAATGGCAGTTTTGAAGTCTCTTTGTTGGCCAAATGACCAAGGTTGAGGGCAAATGGGGGCTGGGCATCTGGCAACAGGATGCCGACCTTCCTGGGTAGCTCCTTCCAAGACTGCCAGTCTCCATTACACTGGTATCTTCAGCCATCCATCACCAGCCACAAAGATCTCATTTGCAACCAGGCTCTGAGCCATTTGCCTAAAACTGAACAATTACAGATTCTCTTGCCAAGTATACACCCACAAATATTATTGTAGGTATAAGTGACTTTCAAAGGCACTTCTTATTTTTTCAGTTAAATTACTCTATCTGTTCAGTGTCTTAGTCCTTTAGAAGAACATATACCCTGTGGCTAGCTCAGATTTTAAATCCACACTCTGTTTTCCCAGCTGTCTGTAACTGGGGGTGGGTGGGGTGAGGATAGACTTTTAAATTCTCTGAGCCTCTGTCTTAACATTGCAATAATAGAACCTACTGGTGTTATATGTTTACACAATGAATATTTGAGTTTTGGAACTGGGGATATGGTTCAGTTAGTAGAGTACTTGCCAAAAAAACAGAAAAAAAAATAGAGTACTTGCCTCCAATACACAAACACCTAGGTTTGATCCCCAGCACTGAATAAAACCAGATGTGGTGGTGGTACAAGCCTGTAATTCCAGCACTGGGGAGGTTAGGACAAAAGGATCAGAAGTTCAAGGTCAGCTAGATTTTTAGTTCAAGGCCTGACTAGGAAAAATAAAAACCTGTCTTATATAAGTGAATTAATGAATAAATGAAGTAGTTTAAAAAGCCATATTTGGCCAGACAGTGGTAGCACAAGTCTTTAATATTAGCATTCAAGAGACAGAGGCAAGTGGATATCTGCGTTCAAGGTCAGCCTGGTCAATAGAGAGTTCCAGGACAGCCAGATCTACACAAAAAAAGCCTGTCTCAAAATTGTTTTGAACTAAAAAGCTGTATTTGAGTTCCTATTTTGTCCTTGATACCAGGAAAATCTAGAAATTGAGATGCTGCTCAGGATATCAAGCAGCCAAGAGTGCTGTCCTTGTGCATCTTGACATCCTGAGGAAAGGGGCATACAAATCAACTAAGCAAATAGTCAAGGCTCTTCCAGATGCTGATGGACATGCAGGAGACCATGTGATAGAGTGACACATTTAGGTGGCCTTAAGGGGAGACCTGAAGAAAGAGTGTGAGCAAGATAGGGAGCAGCTGTCCCCAGTGTCCCCCAGAGGGAACACAGTGACAAACATCTAGAGAAGGGAAAAGAGTATCTGTAAGTTACAAATAGTGAATGGCTAAAAAGAAAAGTGACCCCCAACAAAGATCAGAGACCGAGGAGGAGGCTGAATCACAAAGGTCTAGGAGGTCACAGTAAGGAATTTCAGGCTTTATTCTAGCCAAGATGGACAGAAAGTTATGCAAATGTTTTAACAGTAAAATGGTTAACAATTGTATGTAATTCGTGTCAAGGGTTTGGTTTTACTGGTTTGGAGTTCTGATTTTTAACCTTTTATTTAGTGTGGCGTAGTGAGATGTGTGTGTGCTTGTGCACACTTGCGGGCGTGAATGCACACACGCTTGCTCACACAACACATGCCTTGGTGTGCATATGGAAACCAGAAGACAACTTGTGAGAGCTGATTCTTTCCTTCTACAGTGTGAAGCTGGGGGTTGGACCCAGAGTGTCAGCTGTGACAGCAAAGGCCTTTTATCCACTGAGCGTCTCACTGGCCCCTGTCGTTTCGTTTTGTTTGTTTTTTGAGACAGGGTCTTTGCTAGCCATGAATCCATAATCCTTTTGCCTCTCCTGAGTACTAGGATTAAAATTTATATATATATTTTTTCTGGATACAAAGTCCCACTCAGCCCAGACTGGCCTTGAATGTGCTACGTAGCCAAGGATGATGTCAGACTGCTGATCCTCTTGTCTACACCGCCCAAGTGCTGGGGATACAGGTGTGCAGCACCAAGCCCAGTTGAAAGAAACCTATTCTATGTTAGAGCTGTGTGCCAAGGCCTTACCAGGTGTTCAGGGCTCAATGCCTCATTTAAGCCCCATGAACCATGATGGGGTAAGAACACGAACGCATCCTGATGGCATTGTGAAGCTTCAGTTGTCAGCAACAGTGGAAGACGTATCAGGAGTCAATAGCCATGCTGTGTGGGTTTGGCTGGCTGGGATTTTGTGGTTTGGTTTGGTGTGAGGCAGGGTCCCAGCTATCACAAAATCAAACTAACTATGTAGCCAAGGCTAGACCTTGAGCCTCCCTGGTCCTCTTGCTTCTATCTCTCAAAATCTAGGATTAATGGTATTCCCTAAGATGCCCAGGCAACCTGAGTTCTTTTGAATATTTCTACTCCTGTGAAGCTCAGATTCTTTAGGAGGGTTAGCTTTTATTATTTTTGTAGACACAGCCTAGAACTTACATATAACCAAAACCGACCTTAAACACACAACAATCCTCTTGCCTCAACCTTGAAAGTGGTTGGATTACAGCCGTATGCACCGAGCCCAGATTGAAGCTGTATTCTTTTTTTTTAATGACTTGTTTCTTTTTATTTTATGTGCATTGGTATTTTGCCTCCATCTATGTCTGTGTGAGAGTATTGGATCCCCTGGAGGTAATAGAGAGTTGTGAGCTGCCATGTGGGTGCTAGGATTTGAACCTAGGAAGAACAGCCAGCGCTCTTAACCAGTGAGCCATCTCTCCAGCCTCTTGAAGTGGGATTCTTATCTTACTCCTCCAAAGAAAATTATGAAGCATAACGTAGTATACTTTTTAATTTTTTATCACATAGTAAATATTTGATCAGGGGAATTTAAGCTAAGCTAGTAACATTGTACATCATACCAGGTGAACCAGATCACATAAACGCTATGGGAAACACAACACTAGAATGGTATACCTTCTGTTGATCTCAGTTAGTATCCGGGGGAGCAAGAAAAGAAAGACAGACAGTAAGAGGTGGGTACTGATGTGTGAATGCAGGATATATTAGTGTGGATCAGAGGACAGCTTGCAGGAGTTGGTTTTCTCCTACCGTGTGGGTCCTGGAGATCTAACTCTGATCATCAAACTGTTGTCAAGTGCCTTGTCCCACTGAGTCATGTCACCAGCCCCTCACAAGCTTATTTTGTGGGAAAACTACAGGTTAGAGCCAGAGATATGGTTCATGATTTATTGGGTATAATTAAACCTTAAGCATATTTATTTCTATTTTAATTCTTAAAGTATCTATATTTTTAAAAAAATAAATTAAAGGAACAGTGTTTCTAACTTTTCTTTCTTTTTGGTTTTTTTGTTTTTTTGTTTGTTTGGTTTTTGAGACTGGGTTTCTCTGTTGCTTTGGAGCCTGTCCTGGAACTAGCACTTGTAGACCAGGCTGAGAACAGTGTTTCTATCTATGATATTTTGTATAGCTCTGTGGAAGTTCTTTTTCAATTTTTTATTATTAATTAATTTTTAAATATTTATTTATTTATTATATATACAATGTTCTGTCTGTGTGTATGCCTGCAGGCCAGAAGAGGGCACCAGACCCCATTACAGATGGTTGTGAACCACCATGTGGTTGCTGGGAATTGAACTCAGGACCTTTGGAAGAGCAGGCAATGCTCTTAACCGCTGAGCCATCTCTCCAAACCCTATGCATGGTGGTCATGAAGACCAGACGAGGTATCAGATCTGGAACTGGAGTTACAGACAGTTGTGAGCTGCCATGTGGGTGCTGGGAACTGAACCCCGGGGCCTCTGGAAGTGCAGCCGCTGCTCTCAGCCACTGAGCCATATTTCTAGCCCCTTGGGGAAAGTCTTGGCTCAGCCTAGGAAAGACTTCAACCAGATCTGATGAAGGGCTCCTTTCTCTCCCCCACATCTCTTTAATTTTCTCCATATTTGCGATCCAGTCTCAAGAAAAGGGACATTGTTTCCATTTTTGCAGATCCCTGGCTTAATACAGGATAGTTGAGGGTATGGAAGCCTTAACTCACAGGTAAGGGGCTCACGCAGCAGCTGAACTCACCTGTTTTTGCATTCCTTCTGTTCCACTATATCATAAGACAGGCTCTGAGAAACCCCGTATAATATGAGGAAATGAGTTGAACACCTACGTAATATTTAGTGTCATAGAACAGTTACTCTCCTAGCAGACATCTTGAAAGGTACTTAGGAAAATACTGAAGGAAAATGTTTATTTGGTGATAAAGTTTGTTTTCGGGTTCTTTTACACATTCTTATCACGAGGACAGCCAGAGTGACTTTTTAAAACAATGAACATTCGCTTTAAAAAAAAAAAAAAAGTTGTGATGTGCCTTTAATCCCAGCACTTGGGAGGCAGAGCCAGGCGGATCTCTGTGAGTTCGAGGCCAACCTGCTCTAAACGAGCTAGTTCCAGGACAGGCTCCAAAGCTACGGAAAAACCTTGTCTTGGGGAGAAAAAAAAATGTGCTGACTAAGTTTTGGCGTAACTCAAGACAGCAGCAGTGGCTCAAAGTACTGAGCCGCACAGTGACGTCACACAGCCACTTCCGCTCACTCTCTTTGAGTTGGCCACTACATTTCCCAGAATGCTTTGCCAACAACGACGCCATTGGTCAGTGAGGCCGGAAGTGCACCTGATTGAGAGGAAGTAGAAGGTCTCTGGGCCAGAGAGCTGAAGAGAAGTCCGTGAGCTTGGGAAGAACTTCGTGGGTCTCGCGGCGTGGGGTGAGGAGTGTGGCCTGGGGGAACAGGCGCGGTATCGCACGGGAAGGCGCTTTCCCAGCCTTGACTCAGTTCCGGGAGGGGAGCGACATCCGCGTAGAGGCGAAGCCTGCGCGTTCCTGACCCTCCGTTTTAACTTTTCTTGGAACGGGCTAGGACGAATTCGGACTTTAACGCGACACTGGGCCATTGGCGTGGTTTTGCTGCGACCAGAGTGAGAGTGGGTGTTCTGACTCAGCTTTTAGGACAGGGGTAGTTATAGGCTGCACGATAAAGATCACCTGGTCACTTAAAAAAAATACCGGTGTCCTAGCCCTACTGCAGATCAATAATGTCAGGATCTGGACAGCAGAACCAACCCTTCCAAAGCCTGGTTCTGACCCCCTGATGTATCCTTTTAAAAATTCCTGCGCAAAGGCTCCCCCTCCAGAATCAGCTACCTAAGCTATACCGCTTGCATTTCGGTTAAGTTGATGGGCAGGGTTTGGGCACAGATGCCATCTTGCACTCCACAAGAAACTTATTCTTCGCCTTCCGGTGGCGATGGTGGCCCAGACGGACGTCGTTGTTTCCAGTTGACGACTTGGTCATTTATTCTAACAAAGATTAGAACCGTTTGTTTTTCTTCTTGCCACGTTTTGGCTGCTGCCAAATGTGTGCTACCCAGAAAACAGCGGGGTGTGGAAGAGTTACATTAGAATCAGCATTTTAATTTAGGGTATGGATTGAGGGTGTGACTCAGTGGTTATAACGGTGGCACCACAAGGTCTGAGACTCTATCTCCAACATCGTTGGGAAGTGGGATATTGGTCTTACCATATTTGGCTAGGAAACGCTATCAGTTAAAATGATAATTGGTATCGAGTGTGAGTTTATTATCTATTTTTGGTGGGAGAACGGCTAATACAGGGTCTCCTGTCGCCTAGGCTAACCTCAAACTTGCTGTGTAGCCAAGGATGACCTTGAACTTCTGAACTTCCTGTCTTCCATCTCCCTAATGATGACTACAGGTGTGGGCCACCACACTTGGTAATAGCCTATTTTTAAAAATAATGACTCCCAGTCAGAGAATAGAAAGTTGTTTTTGGAGATTGGATGTGGAGGTTTGTTTAGGTATAAGACAGAATTTAAGAATATGTAAATACATATATTACATAACACATTTTTTTTTCCCTTTTTCCAGACATTTAGCCTCACCTCCCTCCCTGAACTCAGCATGGATGATAAGTCAGAAAACTGTAAGGTTCCAGAAGATCTGTTCAATGGTTTGAAAGTTACAGAGTCTCCGGAAGCAGAGTCAGCCAGCCCCCAGGTTTCTGATCCTAAGGGTCAGCCTTCCCAGAGCAAACTACCGAAGGATGATAGTGCCCATCCGCAGGAGGACCATGGAGAAGAGGAGTGTTTTCATGACTGTAGTGCCTCATTCGACGAGGAGCAGCCAGGGGCACACATGGTGGGGGACAAAGCCACTGATGATTCTAGTTCTGAACTCGATGAGGAATACCTAATTGAACTGGAAAAAAACATGCCAGAAGAAGAGAAACAGGTAAATTTGATGCTTAATCTGCCTCTTAAGCCGCTTTGGTTGTTGTTACTTTTGGGAAATATGGTCTCTCAGTGTCATCTTTGCTGGACTGAAACTCAGTATGTAAAATAAACTTGTAGCAGTCCTCTTGACTCTACGCCCTAAATGCTGAGGTTATACGCCTGAGCCGCCATGCCTACCTAGCTTAAAACTCTTAAGGTTTTAATTCATTATTTTGTTTGTTTTTGTTTTTTGTTTTGGTTTTGTTTTTGGATTTTTTAGTTTTTTGAGACGGTTTCTCTGTTTAACAGTCCTGACTGTCTTGGAATTTGATTAGTAGACCAAGCTGGCCTCGAACTCACCGAGATCTGCCTCCCAAGTGCCGGGATTAAAGGCGTGCACCAACACTACCGCCTGGCTATTTGTTTTCTCAAATAGGGTGTGACCACATAGCCCAGGCTGAACTTGACTCTCAGTCTTCCTGCCTCCGCTTCCCTAGTGATGTGACGATAGGCATGCACAGCCAGAGCCTGGTTCATACCATGTTAAATATAAATAAATACAGTATTGGCATGGTAGCACCTGATTGCAACCTCAGTATTCCATAGATTCGAGACTAACCTGGGGTGCACATTGAGACCCTTGACTGTAAAAAAATTAAGAAAAGCAAAAAAAGAAAAGAAAAAGTAGTCTAGGATGAAAGTCTAATAGACCACCCGATCCGTGATGAGTAACACTGTCCTGAGAGATTTCCCAGTGACAGACCTGAGATAAGGCAGTAGCACAGGAAAGCATTGAGCATGCAGCTTAACAAAGAAGTTGCTGGGTTTTTCCTGTGTATTTAGAACTCTGTCTTCTTTCTACCTTAGAGGTCTGTAACATGCTTATACCATGTTTCTACACATACGAATTTTGGGGGGTTTTGTTGTTGTTGTTTGTTTTTATGTTTTTCAAGACAGGGTTTCTCTTTGTAACATTTCTGGCTGTCTTGGAACTCACTTTATAGACCAGGCTGAGCTTAAACTCACTGAGATCCAGCTATCTGGGATTAAAGGCATGTGCTACCACTGCCAGGGTAGATTTTTGTTGTTGTTGTGTTTTGATTTGTTTTGTTTTGTGTGGCATTAGAGATCAAATTCAAGTCCTTATAAATACCAGGCAGGTGCTCAATTGCTAAACTACATCTTGATTGCCACCTTCTACTTTGTCCTTTTAAATGATTACTCCTAAAGTAAGTTGCTGAAATTTCTGTAATGAACTTTTTGTAAATTGATTTAGAATTATGTTATGAGTTGTACTTGTTAATCACTATTAACAAAATATGACTGGTGAATCCCAAATACCTTGTTGGCATTGTGGCTACAGAGCACAGTAAGTGTCAAGGAACACATTGTGAAGAAAGCCTACAGTGTCCAAGCCACTAAGCTCAAATGTTACTTGTTTTAAGTTCATGTGTGTGGGGCAAGTGGTAAGACCAAGACCACACATCTAATAAATGGCCAAGCAGATTCCTCCAGCTCAGATCTCCTTGACCCAGTTCCACAGTGTGGTGTAGCATTTAATAACAAAACATCATTCCCAGCTTCCTTGCCCATGGATATCTGGGCAAGGTTTTCTTTTGGAGACACAGCTGCCCTCCTGGTGCCCTCCTTCCTTACTTGACAAGCCAGATAGTCTGACAAGTTCCCATGGTATCTTTGCTTATCTGCAAAAAGCTTGAATGAAGATTGTAGTTTATACCATCAAAGAGCTACTTTGGTGAAGTGTTTGGGATAGAACACCAAAGGAATAGGTTGAGATAACTCATGTGGCAGATTCAGGGTCCATAAAGAATTACTAAAATGAGCCTGGTGTTGATGGCACATGCCTTTAATCCCAATTCTTGGAAGGCAGAGGCAGGCAGATCTCTGTGAGTTCGAGGCCACTCTGGTCTACAAAGCGAGTTACAGGACAGCCAGAGCTAAACAGTGAAACTCTGTCTCAGAAAACTGAAAGGGGAAAAAAAGAATCACTAAAGTGATTTCATATGAAATATCATTTGACAAAGCTGAGAAGAGGTCCGGCAACAACACACAAAACAAGGAAATTCTTAACTTTAATGAACTTTTAGAAGGGAGAGTAGCTTACTTGAAATGTGGCCCTACTTCAAGATGAGCATGCCCTGATCCTACCATGTGCTATGAATTTAGCAAAAGCACTAGACAGGAAGGACACAGGATCATGAATCAGGCCGTCATGGGCATGGGTGGCAGGAATCTAATCCTCTTGCCCTCTAGCCCACCTCAGAGCTTTTCAGTTCTCACAGTCACTAAGTGACTAATCCCCTGACTGCACATCATCTGTGGTCTTACATGAAACATCCTTAGTTTACCTCTTATTTCTCCCCCTTCTTTCTTTGAGGTGGTTTGCTTGTTTTGAGATAGGCTCTTAAGATGTAGCCTTGGCTGACTTCAAATTATGGCAATCCTGCCGATCCCAGCGCTTCAGCTCCCCAAAGTCCTGAGATTGCAGGCATAAGCTACTGTGCTCTAGTTAGTTTCCTCTTGAGACAAGGCCTTGAAATGTAGCCCAGGACTTGAACTCATTATGCCTTTGCCTTAGCCTCCTGCATGCAAGTATTGCTGGCATATACCTCACAGACACTTTTCACTATTAAATAAATTGCTTTTAACATGAAAGTTATCTTTAAGGGGTAGGGTGGAGAGGATTTTGAAATGGGGTCTCATATATGTAGCCCTGGCTGGCTTTAAACATCAAACACTGTATACCTTAAGATGACCTTGTACTTCTAATTTTCCAGCCTCTACCTTCCAGGAACTGAGATTATAGTCATTCACCACGTCCGTCTTAAGGTGTTGTATTTCCTGCTAATGTGTTTTATCAAAAGAGAATTAAAGAGCAAAAATAACCAAGTTCATGAACTATCTGAACAAAAATGACTCAGCAAATTAAATCAAGTACTATCTAGCATTATAGAAATAATTCTCCAGAAAGTCAGTTTAGGGTTCAATTTATGTCAGTAGTGCAGGCTTTTGTTTTTTTGTCTTGTTATTTATTTTTTTTTTTTAAGAAATATTAAGCTAACATCTGTATCAGTTAGTAGCCAAACCAGTCCTTTAGTCCTGGTACTCGGAAGATAGAGGCAGGTGGTCTACAAATCGAGTTCCAGGACAGCTAGGGCTATACAGAAAAACCTTGTTTCAAAATACAAAACAAACAAAGAAAAAACAAAAAAGTTAGTAGCAGGCACGGTGGTGTGTGCCTGTAAACCCCAGGACCTTACACATGCTAAGCCAGTGTTGTCCTATTGGGTTACACTTCAACTCTTTATTAGCTTCCATTTATTTTATGTTAGTAATATAATATGTAGATTCAAGGTCTTGCGCAGAAGTAGCCAATAAACTACACACAGGTTACCTGACTTGCCTGTTTAGGAGGCAGAGGCAGGTGGATCTATAAATTTAAGGCCAGCTTGAGCTACAGAAGAAGTTCTAGGACAGTGAGGGCTGTTACAGAGAGAGATCCTGTCTTAAAAAAGATAGTTCAGTTCTCCAAGGCGTGCCTGGAGACCCATCTGCCAGGTGATTCTAGATTCTGTCAAATTTACACTTAATATTGACCATCAGAGAATCTACTCTCTAAGACCTTAAGTTCGGTGTTATTGTCTACATACTAAGTATGTGCAGAAAAAAAAATCACTCTTTTTAGCCTACCAATGTTGTGTCTAGCTCTGTTTATCTGACCTGAGCATAACCTTGACTCTACCACTGCGCTCCCCCGTGTGTACAGATCCATCCATTCTTATGCCCTGGATAGTTTTATAGGGGCTGAGGTTTTCTTTTTGTTTGTTTGTTTGTTTGTTTTTGTTTTAAAAGAGGGTATCATTCTGTAGTCCAGGCTTAACCTGCGCTCACGCCAATCCTCATCCCTTAACCTCCTGAGCTATCATAATGACTGATTTTGTTTGTTTGTTTTTGGTGTGGAGGGTTTGAGACAGAGTCTCATGAACTAAGCCTGGCATTAGCCAACTCCTGATCCTCCAGCTTCCACCTTCCAGATGCTGATTACAGTCTTAAACAGTTTTAATTCTTTGGATTTCCTCTTTTGATTAGCCACTTATTAGTGTGCTAGATCTAATGTCTGAAGATACTCAAGAGAAACAGATTTGGGGTATGTGTGTATGAGCATATGGTTTATGTCTGTACGTGTGTGTCTGTTGAGGATTAAACCCAGGCCCCCAAGACAGTTTTTATTGACTCCTTTTTTTCTGGTTGTGGATCAAGCTTCTATCTTTTTGCGCGTGTGTGTGTATGCACACACACACACACACACACGGTTTGTTTGTTTGTTTTGGGGGGGAGGCAGAGTCTCTATGTAGCCCTTAGTGTCCTGGAACTTGATATGTACTCCAGGCTGGCCTCAAACTCAGAGAGATCTGCCTGCCTCTGCCTCCCCAGTGCTGGATTAAAGGAGTGCACCACTAGTCCATTGAGAACTTGACTTCATAATCCTCTTTTAACCACCTTCCAAGTAGCAGAAATCATAGATTTGTATAGCCAGGCCCAGCAAAAACAAGAGATTTCTGAATCTTGATTTTTCTTATATGTAAAAGGAACTCCATGCTTACCTCTCATTGTCTTGGGAGCACAAAGGAGCTGACGTGTGTGGCAGAAGACAGAAAGCAAAGAAATGCTGTATTAGATGTGCTGAGTTTTCAGTGCTGTGCTAAAGACTGGTTTGGAGGCAGGTGTGCTATTTAGCACATGGCGGAGCTGGAGCATGAGGATTGCTGTGAGTGAGAGGGCAATTCCATTCTGAGCGGGGGCAGAACTGTTGAAAATTTCGTCACTCATCGGTGGCACAAGTTTTGGGATTTTCCTTGCCGGTTTTTCTGATGGTCTATACAGAGCAATGTTACTATTTCCCCTAAGTTCTCTGTGCTCATACTGAGTAAAAAGCTTGGTAATATTTTTTGATTCCAATTTCTGTGGAAATAGAATTCAAGATCAGATGTTACCCTGTGAGGCTTCTCTGGAAAGGTCATTGTGGAGGTGTGTGACAGGGCTCTGTGTACACGGGAAACTTGTGTTCATAAAACAGGACCTGGGAAGATTTGTACCGTAGTACTGCAGAATACCAGCACAGCTGCCAGCATGTGCGTGAGAGACTTTTATCGGTGAAGGCTGTCCTTGGATTCCAGGAACATCATAGGATAGGGTTCATGGGCTGTCCTTTGAAGGAAGTGTTTAGGCCACAGAATGAACCCATCTTTGTTTTGGAGTCAAGTCCATCTTTGGCACAGTTGGGAGATAGTTAGCTTTCTCCTCAAAGTGCTATTTTTAGTTCTTTGCATGGAGACAGTCAACATGGTATTGATAACTGCATTATCCTCCCTCAGTTTACACCATCAGTGGAGCAGGGGATAGTGACTCTCTACTGCACTGTAGGTCATTGGGTGACAGTTTATCAGCCAGAATAGAGTAATTGACCTCATAATTATATTCCAGAACTCTTGTAGTTTAACTTTTATCCTTCTGATTATAAAGAATTCATTAAAATTTCTCAGGCTGACCCCGATAATCTGTCCCTTTGTAGATGTGTCAAGGCTTTCATCTTTGCCCATTGAAAATTGAATGTTAAGTTTACCAAGGAATGAGTGGTCTCCTATGTCTTCCTCCCTCTCCGTTCAAGAGTCTAGATTACTTTGCTGCTTAATCCGAATCTGTAGAATCACCCTTATGAGTTGCCTCTGGAGAAGAGACATGAAAGGAGGCTGAGATTAGAGGTAAAATGAGAAAATTGAAAGACCCTAAAAGCTGGACAGAAGCTGACAGATTTCTGCATTAAAATAACTGTTATCTGCATTTCTTGTGGGGTTTTCTTGGCTCTTCGGCATGCAAATCTGCATTCCCATTTGCAGGCCTCTTATGTTGGCATCAGGTTGAGTAGCTACAACCTGTGTCTATTACTCCCCTTCCTAACAGGCAAGTCAGGTAGCCTGTGTGTGGCTTATTGGATACTTCTGACCAAGACCTTGACTCTAGACAAGGAGGTAACTAGAGCTGCTCTTACAGTCTGTTTGGCTAGACTAATCATTTTCTGCTTTGGTCATCAGGAGCGTTGCTTTGTGCCCTACGTGTCTCTTCAACCTGTACTTGAAGCTTCCCATTGATATCTGAGTTCTGGTATCTTTCCCTAAATCTACTCTAGCAAATAAATCTAGCAAATATATTTTGCTTAGGATTGTGTTTTTCTGGTGTTCTAAACCTGTAACCCATGCACTGGAGAACACACTCTCTAATCTTAAGAGTATTGAGAAAATAGGATCTTAGTGTTACAGTTCTTTTTCTTTTATCATCACTGCCACCTGCGTAGCTGTACACTCTTAGAACACATGGCTTCTTATGGGAAAGGGGTACATTTGCCTTTTACTTTTGGTGCTGGCCGTTGGATCCAGAGCCTTAAGTATGCTAGTCAGATGCTATACTACTGGCATGCTGTCTTCTGAAGTGAATTTCTGTTGTTCACATACAGATATCTGATAAAGAGTGGTATTAGTTTATGTTAGATTTTAGTACCCTTACCAAGATTTGGGTGTTCTGTTTGACCCAGCATCTAACACTACATGGCCTCACTAATACATTAACAGGTCTTCTTCAGGGAATTAAATTTTTTATTTTAGTTTCTAATCTTTTTTTCAAGACAAGGTTTCTCTCTTGAGCCCTGGCTGTCCTGGAACTTGCTCTGTATACCAGGCTGGCCTCGAACTCAGGGATCTGCCTGTCTCTGCCTCTGGGATGCTGGTGTGAAAGGTGTGTGCCACTACCGCCAGGTATGGCTCCTGATCTTGAGAGTACCAGTTATTTAGGTTTTAAGCTTCACTTGTTCATGAAATAGCTTGCTTACATTATTTTCTTCCCTTTGAAGTTTTTATTTAATCAGGTTTCAGGATTAAACAAAGAGATGGGGGAGAGGCTTCTATGGGATGTTTTGCTTGCTTGCTTTTGGAGGGGGGCTTTGGACAGAACACTGTCCATTGGTGGGAAGCAGACCTCCAGATGGTTCTTCCAGTTGGCTTTGGAGGAAGCACAGTGTCAGCTTGTCCCTTGAAGGAAGCAGACTCAGCATGCCCCATCTTTCTCTGCAGGCTAGCATTTGTTCTGCCTTGTGTTTGATAAATTGAAGCCACCTGTATAAGTTGCTAAAATTATTAGAAGCTGATAGGAGACACTCAAACTTAAGTTTTAATTTTTGACACGAGGTCTCAATTATAACCCAAGCCGGCCTCAATTTCTCAGCATCCTCCTGCCTCAGCCCCCTGAACGCTGGAATTACTACAGCACGAGCCACCACACTTCATTTATAATTTTGTGAGAAATTATGTAATTCTTTGATCTCTTTCAGAAAAGAAGAGAAGAGAGTGCTAAACTAAAGGAGGAGGGGAACGAACAGTTTAAGAGAGGAGGTGAGGTCCGCAGTGCCCCGATGTCTGCTCGCCCAACCCAACACTTCCTCTCACAATCCAGCACACCGGGAACAGTAGCAAGGGGCAGTTACCATGAAGCTCTTGCACCAGCGGAGGTTTTCTTTCCTATAACTTAGCTTTGAATCCAGAAACTGGGGAGAGCGCTCTTCAGCTAGCTTTGGAAAACCCTAACCTCAAGATTGCTGTGAAAGTAGCGTCCCAGCCCCCATTTGCTGCTTTCCAGCAGGAGAGGAAACTAAGTTGATGTTGATATTGTAGTTGTTAGTGCTTTCTCTCTGGTCTTTTTGTTTGTTTCTGAACAAACAAAAAGACCTTCTCTCTCTCTCTAGACCAGGATAGGCTGTGACGCTCCTCCTTAGCCTCCCAAGAACTGAGCTTTCATGTTTGCCAACACACCTGCCTCTTTCTCTGGCTTTCATGTGCCTTTTTCTTGGGTTGTTGGTCAGATTTTAATTATTGTAACAAAAATATCTGAGGCAGGCTAACTTCATAAGGAAACAGGATGATTTAGCTTATAGTTTTGAAGGCTAAAAGTCAAAAAACACAGTGGCTGCCTTGTTGAGGGTCCCATGCCAGATGGCGGGAATGTGTGCAGGAGGAAGCACTAACATCTCAAACCACACAGGAAATGAGAGAGAGGGGAATCAGGCTCAGACTTGTGACGATTTGCTGCCATCCAGACTCACGCCAGTGCGCTACACCTCCTCTCCCTCCTGGGCAATACCACCACTCTACGACCTGCCAGTAGACCTTAGTTTTGATTTTTGTAGATCTTCTCCACAAGTACATGAAACATTGGAGGAGCAAGCTGCATTCATACCCAATCAGTGCTCTTGATTTCTTCCCATTTTCAGGAATACTTTAGTTCATTCCAGAACATACTCAGTGTTATGCAGTCTGTCACATTTTCAAAGTGCACATAGCTAAGAAATAGAGGGCGCTCAAGTTTTCCTCTCATGGTTTTTAGGTTAAACCCCCCCCCCCCAAAGGTCTTGCTACATAACCTTGGCAGACCAAGCTGGCCTTGAACTGTGAGCGATCCACCTGTCTCCTGACATTAAATGTACATGCCACCACACCCAACTGGTTTACTATCTATCTATCTATCTATCTATCTATCTATTTGGTGGGGTCTCACACTCTAGCCCTGGTTGTCCTGGAACTCACTGTATAGGCCAGACTGACCTTGAACTCACAGATCCACTTGCCTCTACCTTCCTTGTGCTAGGATTAAAGGCATGGGCCACCCACCATGCCTGGCCCTGGTTTACTTTTTTTAATACTAAACCAGTAGTTTGTTTCTTCCCTCCCACCCCCAGTGCTAGGGACTGGGCCAAAGCTGTACACACACTGGTCAAACATTCCATCACTGAGCTACACCCCAAACCTTAGCATTGTCTTCTGCACCTTGAATCATGGACCTTAAATTTTAGTCTTTCACCTATCCAGTTCCTTAAACCCCTTTGGAAATTCTTTTCTAAATTGCTGAAGCAGATGGAAGCTGAGCAACTAGGCATGCTGCTGCTCTGAGCATTGAGGGCTCCTGACTGACAGCTTGTGCAGCACTTTCCCAAACACATGCCCGGTGCCACTGGAAAGAGCGAGCACTATTTACAGAGAGGAGAAAGTGGGGAATGGTGTTTAAAACTAATACCCTTTGGTTCTGTGAGTAGCAAACTACATTAAGATCTGACAAAATTAAATCGTGATGACTGTTTCGTCTTACGGTATTATCCTCAGATTACATAGAAGCTGAGAGTTCTTACAGTCAAGCCCTTCAGATGTGCCCATCCTGTTTCCAGACAGATCGGTCGGTTCTATTTTCAAATAGAGCTGCTGCAAGGATGAAACAGGTATGAGCTGTTGACCTTTTCCTAAGTGCATGATGCCCAGTGCTTATAGGCTCGTGTGTGATCTTCCGGTGTCCAAAACAAGTGCAGGAACTTGAAGTTGCTATTCTTTTTCTACCATGCATTTCTTTGGTGAAAAGTATATAGAAAAATACTTAGAAAAATTTGGCCAAGGCTTTCATTAACATTAAAGTGGCAGGATGAATGCTTTCCTGAAGGCAGGCTGACAAGTTCCCACTCACTAGGGTGGCTTAGTGAAGCAGGGAGCCAAGTGGTGCACATCCCAGAATAACTGCAGCTGCTGCTTTTGAGCTTCTGAAATGATAAAGACTTAGAAGCACAGAGAAACACTAGTTCCAGGCTAAAAGACACTTGTTACTAAGGCTTTGGTTTTCTATTAAAAAATAGGAACACTGGGAGAAGTGGCTGACACTTGAGATGAAAGGTGTCTTTAAGTGCAAAATAGGACGACGAGGACTATTAGACAGAAAAACCGTGTATCAAAGAAAAGAGAAAAAACAGGGCTGGAGAGATGGCTCAGAGGTTAAGAGCACTGCTCTCCAAAGGTCCTGAGTTCAATTCCCAGCAACCACATGGTGGTTCACAACCATCTGTAATGAGATCTGGTGCCCTTTTACGGCCTGTAGGTATACATGCAGGCAGAAAACTGTATATATAATAAAAAATAAAATCTTTAAAAAAAAAAAAGCCGGGCGGTGGTGGCACACGCCTTTAATCCCAGCACTTGGGAGGCAGAGGCAGGCGGGTCTCTGTGAGTTCGAGACCAGCCTGGTCTACAAGAGCTAGTTCCAGGACAGGCTCCAAAACCACAGAGAAACCCTGTCTCGAAAAAAAAAGAAAGAAAGAAAGAGCAAAAAGAAAAAACAAGAGATAGAGTCTTCCTATATCAAAGTCTTCTTTATAAAGAGGTTCCAGGTTATAAATCCATAAAAGACTAATAGAATTAGAGAGCTAGAGAAATAGCTCGGTTAAGTGATTGCCTTGTACACACGAGGGTTCACGTTCTGTCTTCAGAACCTAAGAGAAAGTTGTGTGCTGTGGATGTGCTTGTGATACTGGGGCTGGGGCATCAGATCCTTAGGACTCTCTAGCCGGCCAGCTTAGCTTACTTGGTGAATTCCAGGCCTGAGCAAATACTGAATAAGAATGTGGGGTTGACCTTCATGTTCAGGGATTCTGTGGGGAAAATAGTCCCCTGCCCCCACTTATCTTCCAAGTATCTTCCAAAATAATAGAAATCTTCTCTATGCGGAATTTTAAATTGTTTCATGTGGCGGACTTCTAGACCGGCGAGGAAGAATGACCACCACATCAGGATTCTACTCAGATCACGCTTTACTGGAGTGCCCTTGATTGATGGGGAGCAGGAAAGGGGCGGGAAACGAGGGGCAGGAAGGGAAGGGCAGGAAGCTAAGGGGAGAGACAGCATGAAGCGAAGGGGAAAAGCCAGAGAGAGAGAGAGAGAGAGAGAGACAGACAGACAGACAGACAGACAGACAGACAGAGTAAAGCAAAGGGGCGGAGGGCACTTAGGCAGCCGCTTAAATAGGGAATTGGCACACGGGTCGCCCTGTGATTGGCTGCCACCAACAGCTGACACCAGACCGCATCGGGATAGGCTCAAGGATCCTCATCCACCGTGCAGCTCTCAAAGGCATAGCCAAATATGGAGTTGTTTATTACCAACAAGACAGGATGTTGGCGCCATCTTGTAATGGCGATCCTGTCCGGCTCACTACAGTTTCATTGTATTGATTACTTTGATAAAACCTGATTATAGAATGTTTTTACTTCTCATTTTGCATTAATAACTAAAATTAGGTTATTAAAATGATACATACTGCCAATAATGCTGACCCAACATAGCAAATTTTAACTAGACATTCAATCTCCAAATCTATCACAAATCCTAAGCCCCTTTCCTCTATGGATTTATATTTTGTCTAGTGTGAGTTAGCATACAATAAATAAGACATTTCAAAAGTAATTGTCTATACCACGAATATACTTCAAGTTTTCCCTCCACTCATGTGCGGTTCACTTCTCCTGTTCATCAGTTGTGCTTTCTACATGGTCCACCTATGTCAAGGTTTTTAGTGTCCTCATTTCGAAGTTGTAGGAAACAAGCATCTTTCTTTGGGCTCCTGCATTTCTTTTCTTATAGGCTGTTATTATTACATGTTTGAAAGATCAGGGATCATTAATATGCACAGTTTCAGGGACAAAGATTACAGCAAAGCATAACATTAGTATACAGGAGCAGAAATGCAAACATGGAGCCCAGAGAAGTGCCGCAGCCCAAGACCTCAGCATGTCAGAGCAACTAACATGATACCTTACAGCAAGCTGGATGACGGTAGTTATTCAGGAACTCCAGTTTGCAAAAAGAGATATGCTGGGCTAGCTATTTTCCATTTAAAGTAATAGTTCTGACCTTCCCATCTAAAAGCCTTCTCTTTATTCACATGAGCAGTGTTTTAAGCTTGTCAGTGTTTAAGTTGCAGCCTGAGTTCCACAGTTTTCATAGACAGTTCATTGATATCCCTCGCCAAAATATTTGACCATTTTTAAAATACAGAAGCATTATATATGAGGGGGAAAACAAAAACCAACCAGACAGAGTCTTCCTTTGTAGCCCAGAGTGGCTTCAAACTCAGGATTCTCCTGCCTCAGACTAGGATAAAAGATGTTCTGAAACACAGCTGTTTTTATGTGGAGCTGGGGCTAGAACCCAGGGCATTTGTCCATACTTGTGCATTTACTGATTTCAGTATAAATTAAAGATTTTCACAGTGTTGTACAACCATCACCACTGTCTAGTTCCAGAACCTCCATGACTCTGAAAGATTATTTCATACTTCACCACCAGTCACTCAGCCATCCCAAAATACAGTTTAGATGCTGCTCTAGAATGTTCTGTAAAATAGTATTTGCTAAAGTGGTCATTACAGTTGTAGAACAGTTATATAAACCAACCTCTTTCTGTGATATTGTACTACTAGTTTGGACAAAAGACATTTGAAGTTGAAGGCTTGTTATCCAGCATTCAGTTCAGCCTGCTAGTAAATGACATGAGAAACTGAGCCCCACAGAAGGAGAGTGGCATGACCGTGTCAGCTGGACCAGAGTCCAGTGTCCTTGCTGCAGCTGTGTTTCTAGAGGCAGAAGCTAAACCAGGTGCTTCTTTGTCTTGTTTATCTTTCTGTCTTCAGTGGGTAGGTTTGTAACAGATGCTGTGCCCTGTAGGAGGGCCTGATGGTTCCAGTTTAGATGTGGTAGAGTAGCCGCTAGCTACTGAAGAGGACTGGTTTGTTGTTCTGTGTGTCAGCCATTTGTTTTATGTGTGTGTGGAGTGCTTGCATGTATGTATGTATGTCATATGCATGCCTGATGCTCTCAGAGATTAGAAGAGGGTGTCTGATGTCCTGGAACTCTTAATTCCAGCAGAGCTGCCATGTAGAGCGCTTTAGCCCTTGAGATGAAACTAGAGGAATATCATATGTTAATGTCATCTTTCCTTTCAGGACAAGAAGGAAATGGCCATCAGTGACTGCAGCAAAGGTAAAACTTGTGCTGACTGAAAGACATTGCCTCAGCTAGACGTACAGGTTTGGATGTGTACTCGTGCGAGTATCCCCTCATACTGAGGCTTTTAAAGAAGCGGCTTTATGGGATGGCATTTTCAGAGGCACTGTGTAGGCGTCATCTCAGTAAGCATCCTTCCAGTGGACTCCAGCCTATTTCCTATAGCAGTAAATATCAAAATCAAGTGTGGAACAGAGTTTACCTCCTGTAGCTTTCAAATTACCTACCTTTGTGACTCATCACACTCACAGCTGTTTAGATACCTACATGTATGCCTCACAGGCTGGTATCCACTTAAAGGGAGAACATGCAAATTACCTACCTTTGTGACTTGTGGAGGATCTTAGTTGCGGAACTCACGCTCACAGTTCTTTAGATATCTACATGTATACAGCACAGGCTAGCATCCACTTAAAGGGAGAATGTGTAGGCTTCTTTTTTCTTTCTGTGTTTGAATCGCTTCACTTAATATTATACTTTCTAATTTCATTCATTTTCCTGAAATTTTCTCCACAGCTGAATAATAGTCTGCTTTGTATATGTACAACATTTTTCTTGCCCACTTGTCTGTTGATGGCATCTAGCTTGGTTCCATTTCTGTGCTATCATAAACTGAGAAGCAGTAAACACTGATGTGCTTATCTCTATGGCAGGATATGGAGCTCTCTAGGTATATGCTTAGGAGTGGAATAGCTGGGTTATATGGTAGCTCTAGTATGAATTTTTTGAGGAATTTCCAAACAGGTCCATAGTGGCTATATTAATTTGCACCACCAGCAGCAATGAGTGAGGGTTCTTCCAAAGGTACTCAGGACCCTTTCTTGTGATAACAGTTCTTTTTTTCTTTTTAGCAATTCAGTTAAACCCCAGCTACATCCGTGCAATATTGAGGAGAGCGGAGTTGTATGAGAAAACAGACAAACTAGATGAAGCACTGGAAGATTATAAATTGATATTAGAAAAAGATCCATCGGTACATCAAGCAAGAGAAGCTTGTATGGTAAAACAAATTTAAAGTGTTTTCTTGGGTTGGGTATGGTGGTGCACGCCTTTAATCCCAGCTCTCGCGAGGCAGAGGCAGGCAGGTCTCTGTGAGTTTGAGGCCAGCCTGGTCTATATAGCAAGCTCCAGGTCAGCCAGAGCTGTGTAATAGAGACCCTGTCTCCCCACCCCCAAAATATTTTGTTTCTTTTTGCTTTGTACTCAGCGACTTTTTAGTCTTTTGGATTACAACTAAATTCTGTTTTTATGATTACCCAAATATATGGGAGATAGATCTTTATGAAGCTACCTACTCACTGTGACCATGTACCATTTGATCTGCACTCTGAAAGAAACAGGAGCCAGCATGACAGCATACTCCTGTAATCCCAGCACTGGAGCAAAAGAACATAAATTTGGTACTAGCTGAGCTATATATATATATATAGAAAGACCCTAGCTCAAAAAATTAAATAAATAAGTGACCTGTATAAGCTTGTCTTTGTTGCATCAGGGGTATTTTGTTCTCCATAGTGAGTTCTAACTTTGTTATCTTACTTTGTGTGGATGAGTGTTTTGCCTGCATGCGTGAGTGTATATGTACCACATGGTGCTCAGTGCCTGTAGAGATTAAAAGAAAGCATCTGATTCCCCAGAAATGGAGGTAATAGGTGATTATGAACTACCCTTTGTGTTATTTTTTTGTTTGAGACAGTGGCTCAAGTTGACCTCAAATTTATCATCCTGCTATCCCTTACTTTGTTTTGGTTTTGTTTTTTAAGATTTTTTATGTATACAGCATTCTGACTGCCTGTATGCCTGCTGGCCAGAAGAGGGCACCAGATCTCATTCTAGATGGTTGTGAGCCACCATGTGGTTGCTGGGAAATCAGCTCAGGACCTCTGGAAGAACAGCCAGTGCTCTTAAATTCTGAGCAATCACTCCGTCTCATCCTGTTTTGGGATTTTTGAAACAAAGTCTTAATATGTAGCTCTGGTTAGCTGCTAACTCTTCATATAAACCAGACTGGCCTCCAACTCAGTGATCTTCTGCTTATCACAAGTTATTGGGATTACAGGTGTGTGCACCAACTAGCCTATTCACCAATCTTTTATTGTGGTCTTCCTTTGGGTTAGACGTTGTTAAGAACTGAGAAGGTGATGAGAACGCTTAGCAGTTAAAGGTGCTTGCTGCCAAGCCTGATGTCCTGAGATGAACTCTAGGGAGTGATCCCTAGAACCCCCACATGATAGGAAAAACCTGACTCCAGAAAATTGTTTTCTGATACACACACACACACACACACACACACACACACACACGTGCGAGCATGAGCTAAAGAGATGTCCAGGTGGTTATGAGTACCTCCTGCTCTTGCAGAGGACCCAATTCAGTTCTTAGAACCCACAGCGGGTGGCTCACAACCGACTTATACCTCCAGCTAGAGTATCCCGCATTCTCTTCTGGCCTCCTGGCATAGACACACACACACACACACACACACACATACACAAATTAAAATAAATATTATTTTTAAGAGAACTGAATATAGGAGGTTAGTGGGAGTGAGGCTTGTGATAAAGAACTCATTTGTTCCATTATTAAATTACAGCTCTTATTTACCAACATATGAGGAAATAGGAAAAGGGTAATTGGAAGTGAATGTGGTTAAAGTACATGATATACTTTAAAATGCAATGCATTAGCTTGTATAATTAACTAACCCTAATGAAACATCCCTAGTGTTCTGGTGCACATATGCCATTGATCCCAGCAGTTGGGAGTCTGAGGCAGGAAGAATGCCATAAATTCAAGTCCAGCCTGGAACAACACCTTGTCTCACCAAAAAAAAAAAAAAAATCTTAAAGAATGAGCTGCAAATACAGTGTGAACTAGACAAGATGCTGTTTCCTCAGTTTTAGTCATTTGCAACATCGGGCCTTTTTTTGTTTTTTCTTTAACGTGCTTTTTACTTACATCGTATTTTAAAACGCTTCTGAGATTTAAATAAATCTCCCTTTTTCCTCAGAGATTACCTAAGCAAATTGAAGAACGTAATGAAAGATTAAAAGAAGAGATGTTAGGTAAGTTTGCTTCCTTTCCATTCCCTTGATCATAACAGCCAGGAGAACTAGATTAGGCCCATCGGTGTTTTTATTGGCTTAGAGAGCACAGCAGCTCAGAATCTCTTTGAGGTGTGTGCTCATATGTACACGTGTGTCATTGAGACTGAGGTGTGTGTGTGTGGGTGTGTGCGCGTGCGCTTTAAGGTGTGTACTCATGTGCATGTGTGTCATTGAGACTGGGGTGTGTGTGTGTGGATGTTTCTTTGCAGCAATACTGGGAATGAGGACCTGCTCAACTGTTTGTAATTTCAAGGGATGCAGTATGGCTTAGAGAGGGGATCAGCTTTTTTAGGAATGGAAATTCTACATGATAATTTCATAAAACAGTTGGGTTTCTCCCTTGCATAATCTCCTCTTAAGGTTTTAAGTTTATTAATGTGTAGTCATTACAGCCAGTAATGTCAGAATGACGGGAGTTTTTGTTTGAAAATGGCACTAAATATTCCTTTAGGGCTTGAGAAGACATGAGAAATATGGGAAACAGATGGGGGTTGGGCTGAAGAGATTACTCAGCAACCCTGAGTTCAAAGCCCTACTGTTAGCCAGACAAGGTGGTACTCATCTATAATCCGAATGCTGGGGAGACAGAGACAGAAGGGTCCCTTGACCTCGATGGCCATCTGCTCTTACTGGATTGGAGAGTTCCAGGTTCATTGAGAGACCGTGTATGAAAAAATAGACAGGAATAGAAGATACTCATTGTTGACCTCTGGTCTCTATTCACACACAAAATGGGGCAAGGGTCAAGTGGTGGTTGGAGCAATCACTTATCCCATTATTTTATTATTTCTCATATTTGCCAGAATATTTCCAAGATGGAATCAGAGTCTCTTGCATTCTATTTTCCTAAAAACCTGAAGGTTCCAGACAAACCTTGCATTGTCTGTTTAACCTTTCTCATACATTCCTGTTCAAAAGCTGCCTCATCTTCCTATGAATACTTTCTGAATCTTTGCTGTGCATTGCAAAGGCATAGGCCTAAAGGAAAATTAAATGTAAAGCACATTAGCTTAGGCATATATGGCTTAGCATCAGTATCTAGAAAATTCAAACAGACTTTCCAATAGGTCAATAGTAGGTGAATTAATGGACTTTTTGCACTCTTTTTTGAGACAGGGTTTCTCTATGTAACAGCCCTGGCTGTACTGGAATTCACTTTGTAGACCAGGCTGGCTTCGAACTCCCAGAGATCTGCCTGCCTCTGCCTCCCATGAAATTTTTACATGATCTTATGTATACAGGGGTGTGTATGTGTGTGTGTGTGTGTGTGTTTGAGATATAAAAATAACTCTTTGAGGGGCAAGAGAAATGGCTCAGCAGTTAAGAGCATTTATTGCTCTTCCAAAGAGCCAGGTTTGGCTTCCAGAAACTGCATGGCAGCTCACAACCTTCTGGAATTCAACTTCAGAGGATCCGGTGCTGTTTCTGACCACCTCAGACTTCTCCATTCACATGGTGCATATATACACACTCAGACACACATACACATAAGATAAAATTAGTATTCTAGAAATGATTATTTTTTAATTTACCATGTCTTAAATATAGGAGCAAATTTGCATGGTAATGAAAATGTATTTTTACATAATTAAATTTAGGGTGAATATCTGATGCTATAGGACATAGAGCATTGTTTTCAGAGTTGCGTGATATTTTGGTTTTATAATTATCAATTCTGAGAATGCCACTTGACATAAATACATACTACAAAGTGGCAGAAGTATATTTAGGGCCATTTGAGAAATTCTGCCCTAATATTAAACCAAAATCTCATGAATTTTTTAAATGAAAATCAAGTCAACAATACAGTTTTTATTTTTTTATTGATTTTTATCAAGCTCTACATTTTTCTCTGCTTCCCTCTCTGCCTCTCCCCTCCCCTTCAGCCCTCTCCCATGGTACCCATGCTCTCAATTTACTCAGGAAATCTTATCTTTTTCTACTTCCCATGTAGATTAGATCCATATATGTCGATCTCTTAAGGTCTTCATTGTTGTCTAAGTTATCTGGGATTGTGATTTGTAGGCTGGTTTTCTTTGCTTTATGTTTAAAAACCACTTATGAGTGAGTACATATGAAATTGTCTTTCTAGGTCTGGGTTACCTCACTCAAAATGATATTTTCTAGCTCCATTCATTTGCCTGCAGATTTCAAGATGTCATTTTTTTCTGCTGTGTAGTACTCCATTGTGTAAATGGACCACATTTTTCTTATCCATTCTTCAGTCGAGGGACATTTAGGTTGTTTCCAGGTTCTGGCTATGACAAACAAAGCTGCTATGAAACAGTTGAGCACATGTCCTTGTGGCACGATTGAGCATCTTTGGATATATACCCAAAAGTGGTATTGCTGGGTCTTGAGGAAGGTTGTTTCCTAATTTTCTGAGAAATCACCATACTGATATCCAAAGGGGCTGTACTAGCTTGCACTCCCACTAGCAATGCAGGAGTGTTCCCTTTACCCCCCAATCTCTCCAGCATAAGTTGTCATCAATGTTTTTGATCTTGGCCATTCTTACAGATATAAGGTGGAATCTCAGAGTTGTTTTGATTTGCATTTGTCAATGACTAAGGATTTTGAGTATTTCCTTAAGTGTCTTTCAGCCATTTTAGATGCCTCTGTTGAAGAGTTCTCTGTTTAGATCTGTGCTCCATTTTTTTTTTTTTGGATTAGCAATACAGTTTTTAAAATCAAGTATTCTAATACAACAAAATCCAAAGATTTTTTTACACTAATTTGATACTTACAATGCTGGGGAATGATGATAGGAAAATATTATCGTTTCCAATAATTAACCATTGTTGCAGAAAGCAGCTGGGCATGGTGGCGCACACCTTTAATCCCAGGACTAGGAAGGCAGAGGCAGCCTGGTCTACAGAGTGAGTTCCAGGATAGTCAAAAATCCACATGGAGAAACTCTGTCTATAAAAACAAACAAAAAGCAGAAGGCTTTCATATGTCCAGTAAGATACATGCAGTAGTCTTGAATCTGAGGCTGGTTTCAGGCACCCATGCGCATACACTCAGATACACGTGCACACATAATCAAAAATAAAATAAATGTTTTTGTTTAAAAAGTAAATAAAAGTGAAACTGGTCAGACATTTTCGTGGTTCCTGAAGTTCAGCTGTAGAAGGACAAGGATAAATTCCTAGCATTACTTACTACCCAGCTTTAGGTAGCTGCTTGGTGAGCAAAGCTGTCATCCTTCACAGGAGTGCTTGCTTAGGGATAGCTTTGACGCGCATGATTGGGTGATGTGAGCTGTTCTTGACAGTTTACTGAGAGAGTAAGAGGTTTGTACTCAGTGGCTATGCTGCTAATGTAAGTCTCAGAAGTATCTGATTATATATACCTAGGCATTTCTCATCATTTGCAAAATGCTTTATCCTATGCTGTTCTGACCAGGAACCCTTCCAGACAAAAGTAGAACTGTGAAAATTCTGCTCTAGTGGTTCTTTCTGAATCTCCTGTCATCTCAGTTATTTGAACTGAGGTAAGAGTCATCTACCTGTGCAAATAGGCTCCTGACTGATTTTCCAGCTGCTGTGTTCCTCTTGTTACTAGAGATGGAAGGTTACAGTTAGTTTTTCATCAGTGTCTTAAGATTCCAGTAACTAACTGCAAAAGGAAGTTGCCAAGTTGCCTTTGGGGACTGTTTTTCAAAATTTAGTTGAGTGGCCAAAATGCTCAGTTTGATGTCCACTCCAGACATACTGAAGTGAAATTGGAGTGGAACCCAGCGATCAATCCATGTTTTGGCAACTCATGTTTAATGATCCCTACTTGAGGAGGGAGATGTGGTAGAGGCAACTCACGTGAGGGCTTCTGAGCCAGAGTAGGATGTGGCCATACCACAGAAGCACAAGGAGGAAATTCGGCTCAGCTAAGAAGCATTTCCTGAACATCAGGTCAGTCACTGGGTTTCATCTTTCCCTCTTTGTGCTGTAGCTACAGCACAGAATATCCCTGCTTGTCCTTGCAGTAAGCTGTCTCTCACACAGTTAGGATCTTCAGAGGGATGCTTACATAATCAATCACTTGGAATATTGTGATAAAATGTTGCTTTGAGTCAGAGAAACTAAGATTAATCAGAGCTGGATCTTTAGTCCTAAACAGCCTTGTCAGTATAGCAGGTTTGAACTTTTCACTGCCACAACATCCTAGTACAATAGGTTCTACCTTACAAGGGATATGTTGGCATGTTCAGGTTGAAAGTGCCAAGTTTGCTACAGGAGGGAATAAAGAAATCTGATTGTTGTCAAGGTAAGAGAGACATAGGATTAGCAGGGCAGGGACAAGTATGGCAGATAGGCTGTCTTGGGGATGAGGAGGCTGCTTTAGCCTCTGAACATTGACTGGTCTAAATAGCAGCAGGAAAGTGCGTGTGATTGTGTGTATTAAGCAGTCTTCATGGAAGTTGACTGCTTCTCTGCATCATCATCACAAACAGCAAAAGGTGACTTTTTCAGACACTCATAATTTGAGTCCACCATATATGTTATTGTGTTCCTTTGAGTTCACCCTGGCTAGGTTCTGGCTTCAGACTCTTCACCAAATATCATAGAGATGCTTGTTCCATAAATAGATGGCCTCTTGCATAATGCCACAGAATTAACTTCCACAACACCCTTAAGCTTTCCCTTGGGTCTGTTCTTCACTTTGCCACCAGAAGTGTCAACTTTGAAACTGTTTTCAAACTGTCAATGGACTTCTGCAGTATAACAGCCACAGGCCACTAGGCCTGGCTCAGGACCTGAATACAGAATGCAGCCTCCTGTCTTCTTCCCCATCCATTGGATGTATGGCTCACTGTCTCTGTGTCTTTTATTTATCAAATTATTTTGGGTGGGGGGAAGGAGGGATTTGAGACAGGGTTTCTCTGTGTAGCTTTGGCACCTGTCCTGCAACTCACTATATAGACCAGGCTGGCCTTGAACTCACCTGCCTGTGCCTCCCGAGTTCTGGGATTGAAGACATCTGCCACCTCTGCCCAGCTCAAATTCTTAATCTTTGTCACTGTGTAGACCACATTGTGCACATTTTTACTTTGTCTGTACTACAAAAGAATCTGCACACATGCACATTGCACATGTTAAGTGAATTAATCCATCAGAAGGTCTTTCATAGGTCTCTGCAGCTATGGAGACTTAATCCTGTTCTGTTCCGTGTCTTTACCTGCCAGATCAGGAGGGGTCTTCCGCTACAACTTCAGCAAAGCCCCTGGAAGCCTGAGTAGCCTCCACTTGACCTATCCCTACATGCCTGGGCTGGCCTTGGTTTGAGCATGCTGATAGATTGTAGTTTCCTCTGCATTTGGAGAAGCATGGAATTTAGAGGTCCTCTATAGGCAGGTCCTTCAGCCAGCTGGAGAAAATGAGAACCTAGAGAAGTTCGAGTACTTCACTCTTAGCTCGCAATAGTCTTTAATACTCAAAGACCATTCAGACAAGCCTAAGAACACTGCACTGTGGAGCATGACGGCTCACTTTATAGCCCAGGCTAGTTCGAACTCATGATAGTTCTGCCTCAGCCTTCTTAGTGCTGGAATTACAGGCATGTACCACCACACCTGTCCCAAAGATACCTTGTATTTTGGTGACTTTTTCTCCTTGCCTGTTTTAACAACCTCAGAATGGGCTGGCTCCTGGAGTTCTGGGGAGCTGATCATGATTCAGGCTTCTCTGAGGACACCTGCCTAATTTTGGTATGCTGTGATGCCCCACCAAAACATCTGTCCCTATGGTTGTGCTCCTCGTCTTTTGGCTGCTTGGGGGTGTAGGTCCCCAAGGTTTGTGTCAGTGATGCTCAAAGACAGCAGCAGTGAGCATGTGTGTTCCAGATTTCAGTTCCGGACACCTGCAAGAGAGTGATCACCCCCGGTTCTGGTAGCTGTCTCCAAGAATGGATTCACTCTTCACAGACACGTTCTGTGGACTAGCTCTCCAGATGAAGTCCAGAAGTTCCCATGGTGAAGACCATGAGACCACAAGTTCTTCAGTTGGTCATCACTCTGGCTGGGGACTCAGGGTGGCAAATGTTGCTGCAAGGAGCACAGAAAGGAGCATGTAGCTCTGAGGATTAAGCTGTCTCTTCCAGTCTACCCTCATCCTTATCTCCATTGGAAAAACCTAGAAAAAAGTCAACAGTTTAGGAAACATTGAAACTTTGTATTCTCCTGTCCCATTCAGGAGTTTCCAAACACTCAAGAGTTTTAAAATTTTTCCACTGCTGCATGAATCCCCAATACCCCCTGTTCCATCTCAACACACAAGCTCATGGGCCTCTTCTGTCCTAGAGCAGTAGAAGAATCCTTGTTTATGGTATGTCTTCATTACCTAAGAGATAAGTGAGTAAAGCCGAAAGCTGGGGCAGTAGACACTGAGCTGTGGAGGTTGATGACGCTATACAAATGAAAAAATATTAAAAAAAAAAAAATACCAGGAGTCTTATGGAGGCTGAGTAGGAGGCTGAGTGTGCTTGGAAATGAAGAAGGCTGAGTAGACATGTGTCATGTTGGATTGGATTCTGCAGGCAGCTATTACCATGTTCCTGGGAGCAGGTAGGACAGTTTGGGGGCTGCTGTCCTCACGGTCCAGAAGACAGGGCTTGGCCAGCACCTTCGCCCAGCACTCAGGATGGAAGTCCTTGTTCTTTGGTAATTATATAGCCAGCTTGACAGGAGGCAGCTTTGATCTTCCTTGGAGGACCTGAAGGACCTCAAGCTCCAGCGTCACTCAGGCAGGGGAGCGACAGACAGCATCACTGAGAAGAGGCCAAGAAACCCTCCCAAAGTGTCAAGTTATTGAAAGCAAGCATATCTATAACTTGTGACAAAAGGCAAAGTCAACTGATACCTTCCTGCTTGTTTGTTCCAGCATTTATCTGAGCTGTTTTTGTATTGCAGGTAAACTAAAAGATCTTGGCAACTTGGTTCTGCGACCTTTTGGGCTCTCTACAGAAAATTTCCAGATCAAGCAGGATTCTTCTACTGGCTCCTACTCCATCAATTTTGTTCAAAATCCAAATAATAATAGATAACAGACATAGCATTAGTCGTAAAGGCTGACTGGGAGGCCATGAACTGTTCACAAGGGGCAAGACCCTGCCAGTGTTTAATGTTTAAAAGCATCTTACCCAAAAAAGGCTGTGTAGTAGAGCCCGAGCCACCTTCTTGCTCTTATTTTATGATCAGGGTGGAATGTGCCTCCTGGTGTAATGAGCCTCGTTATTTCCATTTTAAGGTGGTGTCTGTGCAGCTGCTGTCCCTGGTTTTGGCTGGTTTGGGGTTTTATTTGTTTTGTTTTGTTTTTTCTGGTGTTTTTGGCCTGGGAGAAGCCTGCTTGTCAAGGCTGACCTCTTAGAGCCACACAAATGTGCTAGCCAGCAAAAGCCTCTCCCTAACCATGCAAGCCTGTCAGTTGGGTGATGACCATACTTGCTGGACAGAGTCCCCTCCTGCTGCCCCTCCCTGCTCATACTCTTTCAGAGACTGCACTATAGGGGCTTCAGCATTCCTGAGTTCCTCTGTGTTAATAAAAGCTTTCTGTGACAGTTGGGGACTGCATTGTCAATTTTGTTTCCTTAATAGCAGCTGAAGCAGACTCTGACATTCAGAACCAGTTCTCTTTCAATCACTGATTCTGAACTCCCAAGTCTAATGAAGATTTTTGCTGTTTAACTATCTTGAATAAATGACCCAGTGTGCCAGAATTTAGAAATCCTGGAGACAGCCATCTGGGGCAACCTTTAGCTTTGTGTGGTTGTGAAATTAGTGATTCTAGGCTGGAGAGATGGCTTGGAGAAGAGCACTGGCTGCTCTTCCAGAGATCCTGAGTTCAATTCCCAGCAACCACATGGTGGCTCACAACCATCTGTAATGAGATCTGGTGCCCTCTTCTGGTATGCAAGCAGAACACAGCATACATACTCTTGTTTGGGTTTTTTTGGTTTTTTTTGTTTTTTGGGGTTTTTTTTTTTTTTTTTTTTGGTTTTTCGAGACAGGGTTTCTCTGTGGCTTTGCAGCCTGTCCTGGAACTAGCTCTGTAGACCAGGCTGGTCTTGAACTCACAGAGATCTGCCTGTCTGCCTCCCGAGTGCTGGGATTAAAGGCGTGCGCCACCATCGCCCGGCTTACATACTCTTAAAAAAAAAAAAGTGGTTCTGACCAAGCATCAGTGCTATTCTCAGCTTAAAATAGCTTCCTTGAGATTGGTATGCATTTCCAAGCAGAACCTGTTCAGACTGCATTAAGGCAGAAGTTGCAAGGAGAGGTTGGGTTGGTTTTTTGTTTTGTTTTCCTTAGGCATCTGTTGATGCTAGTGAGTTTTTAGTTCTTAACTGGCACCAGTGACATGTGGACCTTATTTTGGAGATGAGCTGCCGTCATTATGTGAGCTGTGTGGGACAGCTGCCTTGGAACTTGCACTATAATCTAGGTTGGCCAAAAGCACCTAACACCAAGTACCTTTTGGCCAGTGTTTCTGTACAACTTGTGTGACTTTTTTTCCACATACCCTTTTCAGGAAAACTGGATGCCAGATTTAGCATGTAGACAGCAAAGTTAAGTATAGTAGCCAATACCTGTGAACCTCAGCACTTGAAAGACTGAGGCACAATGATCACCACAAATTCCAGGCTGATTAAGTCTCAGTTCTGGAAGACAGGCATGGGAATCAAGAGTTTCACACTGCACACCTTCCCCTAGGTTCCAAGGCTTTCAGGAAGAGACCAAGGACAGGGCAGGACCTCAAGGCCTCTGTGTTTGTGTAAGTTTATATAGACCGTCTTCATGCAGGGCTCACGGAGGCCGGGAGAGGACATAGGGTCCCCAGAAAGTGAAGTCACAGACGGTTGTGGGCCACCATGTGGATGCTAGGAGGCAAAACTGGGTCCTCTTGCCGGGCGGTGGTGGCACACGCCTTTAATCCCAGCACTCGGGAGGCAGAGGCAGGCGGATCTCTGTGAGTTCGAGACCAGCCTGGTCTACAAGAGCTAGTTCCAGGACAGGCTCCAAAACTACAGAGAAACCCTGTCTCGAAAAACCACAAAAAAAAAAAAAAAAACTGGGTCCTCTTCGAGAGCAACAAGTACTCTTAACTGCTGAGTCAGCTTTCCCGGGATTCTACCTGCCTGTGTCTCATGGTGGCTATTTATATTTTGTTTTTTCTTTTTTGAGACAGCGTTTCTCTGTAACCCTGCCTGTCCTGGGACTAGCTCTGTAGACCAGGCTGGCCTTGAACACAGAGAATCACCTGCCTCCATCCAGAGTTCAGCCACCACCGCCTGACTGCTTTTGTTTTCTTAAGACTCAGTCAAAGTTAGCCTCAGATTCTCTATGCGGCCCAAGCCTCCCAAATGCCAGGATGACAGGTGTGCCACTACGCCCATTCTAAAGAGCTACAAAGTAACCCCAGTGTCAGCGTAGGAAGTGTGCATGCTTTTTCTCATGTCCCACAGACATCAATGGGAGGTAGTCAAAGGGCATCAAACTGATCTACTTTCTCTCTGTGTGGTCAAGAAAACACTTGGTACCCTGGTGTTTCTGATCCTCCTTAACTAGCTTGGGTATGGTGGTACAAACCTTTAGTCCTAACCCTCTAGAAGCAGAGGCAGACTGAGTTCCAGGCCAATCATGGCTACAGAGTGAGCCTGGTGTTTCTGATCCTACTTAACTAGCTGGGTATGGTGGTACAAACCTTGAGTCCTAACCCTCTAGATGCAGAGGCAGAACTTACAATGATAGCTCACAACCATTCATAACCCATTTCAGGAACTCTGATGCTTTCTGACCTTTGTGGGAACTAGGCATGTATGTATAGCACATGTAAACACACAAACGAGTATGTATGCAAGTGAAATATTTACATAAAATTTTATAATATCTAATGGCCAGGCATGATAGCATATGCCTTTTATCACAGCACTCAGAAAGCAGAGAGGCAGGTGGAAATGAGTTGAGGACAGCCTGGTCTACATAGTAAGACCCTGTCTCAAAAATAAATTTTAAAAAATCTTAATAATTAAAAAGTTTGTGCTAGGGCTACAGCTCAATGGGAAGGTTGCCTAGTGGGTATGAGGCCCTAAGGTCAGTTCAAATATCACAAATGCTGTATGCCAACACACACACACATACATATGCTATGCACCTTAACTGGGCATGGTGTCAATGTAACCCTAGAATTTAGGTGACAGAGGTAAAAGTACTAGCTCAGGGATTGTTCCATCAAGTAGCTGGGAGTCTGTCTCTTCAGTATACCGTACAGGGAATATTAGTCATTTCTAATCTAATCAGCCTAATGTTTGAAGTGTGCAGCTGACCTGAGACACTACAGAGTTCGTAAGTGGTCCTAAAATTAGAAAAACGTACTACTTGTGACCAAGAAGCTGGACTAAGCTAGCCTTAGAACATCAGAATGACTACATAAAACCCTCCAAAGGTTAAAAATACCCTTCTTGTATTTCAGAGCATCAAGAACTTCAATCTCCCTGGTCACATTTTGTGTGTGTGTGTGTGCATGTTTATACATGTCGGTTATAGCATGTGTTTGGAGGTCAGTTCTCAACCACGTGGGCTCAAACTCAAACAGCAAGGCTTAGTGGCAAGTGCCTTCCCCTGCTGAGCCATCTATCTCACCAGCCACTACCTTTACAATTCTTTTGAGATGGTTATAATTTTTTAAAGATTACTTTCAATTTTCCACCTTCATACAGAGGCTTCCCAAGCCAGGTGGTGGTGGCGCACGCCTTTAATACCAGCACTCAGGAGGCAGAGGCAGGTGGATCTCTGTGAGTTCGAGGCCAGCCTGGTCTACAAGAGCTAGTTCCAGAACAGGAACCAAAACCACAGAGAAACCCTGTCTCGAAAATTCAAAAAAAAAAAAAAAAAGAAAGAAAAGAAAAAAAAAACACAGACAGGCTTCCCAAGCCAAAACGTCCCACCTCCTCCTTTCCTTCACTTGAGAAACTTTGGAATTCGTGTTTTCTGCTATGGGATATTATGTAAAGATTTGTTACTTGTATTGGTTTAATAAAACACTGATTAGCCAGTAGCTAGGCAGAACAAACAAGACTAAGAATTCTGGGAAGAGGAAAGGCAGGCAGAGAGGAAGCAAGATGGGAATGCCTCATTCAGAAATGGTACCAAGCCACGTGGCTATGCATAGACAAGAATTATGGATTAATTTAAGTTATAAGATCTAGTTAATCATAAGCCTGAGCTAATAGGCTAAACAGTTCATAATTAATATAAGCCTCTGTGTTTTTCTTTGGAACGGAATGGCTATGGGTCTGGGTGGGACAGCAACTTCCATCAACGGTTTCCCATTCTGGGCATAGCAAGGCCTACTGCTCCCCATCCCCACCCCCAATATCTGCCAATGGCAGTCTACAGAGAGCAGCTTGTGATGGTGACTGTCAGCAGGTCACTCCTCAGTCAGCTGCTAGCTCTCATTGCTAGAACTGCTAGCAAACCCTGAGAGTAAGAGGCCATTAGGCTGTCACAGAAGATGTGAGGGAAAAAAAAAAAACACTTGAAAAGCAGCACTGGAAAAGCAGCACTGTCCCGCTGTGGGTATAGTGCCAAGCTGATACTCAAACTGGGCCATCGCCTGGGCTCACACTTGGCACATCAAGCACCAACAAAATGAGCTTCCAGTCAGTACCTTGAAGCCAGAAGTCCACAAGCTCAGAACTTGAAGAACTTTGCTGGAGGACTGAATGAAGCAAAAGAAGTAAGCATTTAGATGTTGAGGGTGTCGGACAGTTTGCAAGCATGGATGGACCACCCCAGAATGTGCTATTGGCAGTTCTGCCTCATGAACTGATCCAGACTCCAGTGGCGGCTTCTTATGGATATTCAGCTCAACTGAATCAAACAGTGTTGAGATGAAAGAGTCCATTGTATATATTCTTTGTAGTATCAGGCAGCCTTCTAAAGGTTTGCTTTACTGCAACGGAGGTCTTTATCAGTTACACACACACACAAATCTCAATTGCCTGACAGGTTTTCTGAAACAAATTTTTTTCCTGGCAACCAAGAGTTTCTGGGTCACAGATCAGTCCTATAGGTCATGGCAGAAATCAGTCTGTTTGGGTAGAACTCCTCCTGTGGGGTAGGGGTGCTTAAAGTTGGTATGTATTTGATGACCTTGAACCATAACCCAGAGTGCTGAGACTGTAGGTCATGTACCCACCCATACTGTGTTACCCACTCTAAGGCAGCTGTTTCCATCAGACTGCAGCCGGCTCCGCCTAGTCACAGGAGACCCATAAAGCCTAAGTGCCTGAAACCTTCCGTGTTTCTTAGGAAGCAGCACTACTTCCCAGAACACACAACTCAGCTGAATTTTAAAGCTGTTTTGTTTTTAAAGAAAAACCAAAATCCACTTTTAAAGGTAACCCCTAAAAACAAAAACAGCTAACCCCCTACACAGCAAAACAGTTTTTAAATAATTAAATAAAAAAAATCAAAGACTTTATTGGATAACGTTACACAACATTCTTTAACATTTAACTCTGAGCAGACTGAAGGTGAGAACAATGTGTCATTCAAGTCTACAAATGAAATAGGCCTGTGAGGATTTGAAATACAGACAAGGTAGCATGAAGCAGAGCTTAAATATTAAGCAACTAAAGCAATAAAAATGAAGTTGTCACATGGTAGGTCCAGATTTTAAACACCACCAAGTGTTTGTTTTTTTAATGAAAATCTAGTTTGTAATAAAATGCCTTTAAGGATTTGTCATGAAGAAAAAAATATGTAGATTCTTAAAACCTGATCTCTCCCAGTGCTTTTGCCTTCTTAATATTACTTTTTGGTCAATTCCATCAGTCTACAAATAAAGATTTCTAAAGCTTAAAGGTTTCCTGATACAATCCATGCATATTTCACATGGCTTGGGAGACACCTGGTTCCTGAGTGAGCATAAAGGTTACTGCTGGTGTTGGGGGTCTAAGACTGACCCCAGGGCCTGGAGCTGTGCTTCAAGTCTTCTCCACAGCTCCCTGCTGTTGATAAGATGACGTCATGATGTAGATCCAAAGAGATCATTTGTAAAATGCAGTCAGTACTTGCCAGCACTTGCAGTATGTTAGGATCTGAATTAAGCTCACTAGACTCCAGACTACCCGGCTTTTCTTCTTGAGTTATATAGCAAATCACAGTCAGGTATATTAAACAATCTCAAAATCCCACCCAGAGCATTTGTTAATCCTGAGCAATGGGCTGTTGGGTAATCTCACCCACACAGAAAGATCACAGAAAGTGAACTCTTGAGCCAAGTGCTCGCTCATCTGCTGTGTTTCTTTGAATGAGTTTTGTGAGTTAGTTTCTTTTCTTTTGGCTTTTTTTTTCTTTTTTTCTTTTTGTAGTAAGTAATCAATATGGTGTTATCTTTCTGGTTTAAAAAATAAATCAGTATTGCCACTAAAAATCTTCAGTTTTATTATTAAAATTACGGCACCATCAAATATAAAATGCTTTAAAAATGTAGTACTAACAGGTCCATCTGATTTTCTCATGTGTTCTCCATTTATTAAACAAAAAAATTAAGGATTTTCATATGTATGTAAGCAAAGACAAGGAAAATCTGTGGTCTCTATTAAGAATTCATGTTCCATGCACCAAACGTTTAGGCTGTTTTCAAGGATCTGTTTCTGCCACTTGTCCCCCATGGCCAAGTCTTCCCTGACACCTGCGAGAACTTCCTGCACTGAGAAGTAGGGGTTTCCTGCTGTGGAAAGAGGTCCAGATCAACACTGATGATGTCACCCTTTCTGAACAGCACCACTCAGTAGGGGAGAGGCGATAATCAAAGCCTGTCCAGCTCAGGAGAATTATGAGCTAGTTCTTGGGAGTATACGATTTCATTCCAAGGTCAACACTAGCCTATCCACTTGGGAGTCAAAATATGAAAAGGTAAGAATGTAGTTATGAAAATGTGCACAAAACGTTAAATACTAGTGGCAAATAAATACATCTTAATATGCTCTAACAAGCAAACATATATTCAAGATAATACAGCCCTGTTTTATTTAAAAAAAAAATAAAAAAGAGAAGATCCACATTTTACTTGTGGGTGGGACGGGGCACTTAGCCATCCTTTCAGCAGGATGTCAGATCATCTTCTTGTTTCCATGGGCACCTGAAGGAAACAGTGGCCTTAGCACATGTGACCATTGCTGTTTCACAGGAGCGCCATTTAAACACACCTCTGCTCACTTCTGAACTGATAAACATAATCCTTGGAGAAAGCACAAAGGTTAAGTATGCAAAACAATTCCATATTTCTGTACCATCCCATGCCTGGTAGGCCTGTCCAAACTACTGTTCACATTCAAAAGAAGCTATCGTCAGTGATTCTTCCGCATCGCACTGAGCGCATCCTGCACGTGTTCACACCACTTTTCTTCTCACCTCATGCATAAGTTATTGCAGCAGTTTGTTTCTTTTATACATATAAAAATTCCCTAATACCTTTTCTTCCATTCAGTCTACTCTGCCAGTGCCCTGTACAGATGACTGGTTTAGCCACTGCTTTAACATTTACTTCTTAGTGCAGCTTCAAACTCCCATCTTAGCCAGTCCTGATGCTCTTGCTCTGTCAAAGTGGCACACATCCAAGAAACCAGCAGTCTGTTAATGTCTTTGTGCTGAAATACAATAAACAAAAGGAAGAGAATGTAGTTAAGCACAGGTAACAACATGTGAGAAAAAGAAGCCCACAGATTGTGGGGTCACACACCACACTTCTTTTAAATCATGCTGACTTTTTAAATGCAGCCTACTGCCATTCTAGACCAGTAGAAGCATTAGCTAACCAAATTCCATCACACATGGTTATCACCTTATTTCTTTTCTTAGGAATATTTGCAGAATTTTGACTTTTATTTTGTTTATTTTTTCAAAGCAGGGTTTCTTTTTGTAGCCCTGGCTATCCTGGAACTCACTCTGTAGACCAGGCTGGCCTCAAACTCACAGAGATTCGCCTGCCTCTACCTCCAGAGTGCTGGGGTTAAAGGTGTTCACTACCTTCATTATGTTGTTATTTCTAAATTACAATACATCAAAATAGTAAAGAGAGACTCCTAGGAAATACCAGCCTTTCCTTAGCACAATAAACCTGTAGTCTCTTTTAAATGTTCTTTTAGAAAGGACTCACCATGTAACTCTGGCTGGCCAGTAACTAACTCATCAAGAACTGCCTGCCTGTGCCTTCCCTGCTCGGATTAAAGGTGTGAGCCACCATAGTGAGTCCCACCACCCCACTTTCCTTTTTTTTGGGACAGGATCTCTTGTAGCCCAGGATCACCTCAAACTCACTATACAGTCAAGGCTGACCTTGAACCCCTGATCTTCCTTGCCTCTATCTCCTGAGTGCTGGGATTAAGGCATACACATCATCAAAGCTAGCTGCTCAGTCTTAAGCAAATTTATATACAGAATCAAGTGACATTAAAAATCAGCTACAGAGCGTAGTATACTATTTACACAAGCCACAAGGGGTCTGGGGGGGGGGGGGCTCCTAGAGTCAGACACATCAGAAGGCAAGGAAAGTGCTATTTTGTTACAGACCACTTCAGTGCACTGACCAGTGCCCCTTATTACACCTGGCCACCCACAAGGCATCCTTCAGTAGACTTCTGAGCAAAGGCAGGAGCCCAGGCACAACTGGCAGACAACGTGGCTTACAGGAAGCATTGTCATGCAGCACGGTCAGACTGCCCAACATTAGCAAACAGCACGGAAAGAAGTGGGTGCCCACTACCCTCCGGTCCTTAGCTGTGCCCACAAAATCGGAGCTCGAGACCCAGGAAAGAAAGATGATCTTCGTTTAGTATTTTTTTTTTTGGTTTTTCGAGACAGGGTTTCTCTGTGGCTTTGGAGCCTGTCCTGGAACTAGCTCTGTATTTTTAAACCAAAGATAATGCTATTGCAGTGGAATAATAAAACAAACTGAATGCAGAAAGAAGGAAAAGCACTTATCTTTCCTAATATTTAACACATAACATCAAAGTCAGATCCCCCCACGGTTTGAAAGACTTGATTTTGTGTTAGCTTCCCAGTGTTACCATGGTTCACTGTCCTGGTCATGTAGGCCCTGAGTCAGGGCCTATAAAATAAACTCCACAGAGCATTCTGTCATGTGTCTTTCAAGCAGCAATAAATGACTTCAAGCCAAAATACTGCAAGCCTCAAGGTGAAGGGCCCATGTATTTGTTGCTTCTGAAAAAAAGGATGATTAATGAATGCTGATTTTAACTCAACTTTCTGGAAATAAAATGGCTGGCTAACACGACTGCAATAGTAAGTCACAGACTCATTCACAAAGAACTGAGGAAGTAAATGTACCCTTTTATAAACTTAAGGAGAAAGAGGGAGGGGCAGTGCCCCAACTGTGCCTTTCAAAATCTGGTTTTAATGTAAGGCCTACTGAAGTTCAACTGAAGACCAGAACAAGAAAGCCAAGGACTCCTATGAGAAGCAGAGCAAGCCAAAGGCTCTATTACCTCAATAGACTATATTACGGTAGCTACCATGCCTATTTACATAAGAGTCCAAAATTCTTAAACAATATTCAATGCCAAATGTCTCACTTTGAACCAGGATCAAGGCTACATTTTACATAATAACAATACAATTCTCCAGGAGCTCCACAAACAGCAGGTCAAATAACCACGGTATAACCTCTATCCAGAGGACTAAATACTTTTTTTGTTGTTGTTGTTTGTTTTTGTTTTTTCGAGACAGGGTTTCTCTGTGGTTTTGGAACCTGTCCTGGAACTAGCTCTGTAGACCAGGCTGGTCTCGAACTCAGAGATCCACCTGCCTCTGCCTCCCGAGTGCTGGGATTAAAGGCGTGTGCCACCACCGCCCGGCTCTAAATACTGTTTCAAGGAAAGCAATAAAAGATAAGTTTAGGAGCTAGAGACATAACTCGGAGGTTAAGAGTACATTATTGCTCTTGCAAAGAGCCCAACATCCACATCAGGCAGCTCCCAACTGCCTATAAATCCAATCCAAGGGGCTTGAGGCCCTCTTCTGGCTTCCAAGCACACACATCTGGCATATAGTCATACACACTGGCATACAGTCAAGTAAAATAAAAATAACAAAACATAAAAAGATAAACTCAAAAGAACAACCAAAATCCTAAACCTTTCCCATTTAAGAGTCCAAAGTCAAACAATTTTATACACTATCCATTAAGTCATCTATAGAACTAGATTACAACCACATTCTGATGCTATCTTACCATGCCTCTAAAGTTCTGACTCACCTTATACAAATGACAATGAGTTTTAAGATTTACTTACTAAGCACACGCATACATGTTTGTCTCTTTTTCTTTTTGGAGACATGGTCTCACTATGTAGACCTGGCTATATTGGAACTCCCTAGGTAAAACAGGCTGACCTTAAACTTGAGATCCGCCTGCCCCTCTTCCAGAGTACTGAGATTAAAGTCGTACACCACCACAATAGGTCCCCACATACATATTCTTTCTTCTTTTTTTTTTTCAAGACAGGGTCTTACTTATGTATTCCTGGCTGTCCTGAAACTCAAGAGATCGCCTGCCTCTGCCTCCCAAGTGCTGGGATTAAAGCGTGGTCCAGCATGCCTGGCCACATTCCTATTCTTACACAAAGGCAGATTCTCGGTTTCCCCAGGCTATCCTCAGACTCGCTAGAGTAGATGAGGACAATCTTGAGCTTCTGGCCTTCCTGCCTCCGCCTTCTGAGTGCACGGTTGGCACGCATCACTATGTCTGGTTTACTCAGAACTTGGCGGAGGCAGACAAAGACACTCTACCTACTGAGTCTCATTCCCATCCCCTATAGTCCTATACATACAGTACTAACTAACGAAGAAGTTAAAGTGACAAAGACTGAAACTGAAAAACTAACCAAGTCCCTGCTTTCCAGGAACCATCAGCTGCCATCTAACATAAGCCTACAATGTACCTATTTGATTCTCACAAGGCTACTCTCAATATAGATACTAACAGAAGGCTCTACTCTAGAAAACTCACTTTTAGTTCCTAGAAATGATTACCTAGAGGAAGTACACCCAACTACCAAGGTCAATGAAAACTAATAAATCTTTTGAAGCCTAGCCTAATCTACTTCAGGGATGTGGGTAAGTGATGATGCGGTGCCCTCTTCACTTTGTGGCAGGGCTTAAGACAGACAGACCTGCCCGCTTCACTGTTAACTTCAATGCTCCCAGTCTGAATCCACAGTGGTCTGTCAGACACTGTAAGGGAGCAGCAGGACTCGTCACTGTCTGATGTAATAGCTGCCATTTGTTGAGACCTATGGTAGAAAAAACCAAGTTAACAAAAATAGAGCAGTCAGTTGAGATCTTTTTAATCCATCTTACAAAAAATTCAAAAAAAAAAAAGACCAAAATTAATTTAAACTTCCTAATGGGTTTATTCTGGAGAACTTGCCAGCTTCCAACAACAAAGCTTTGGTACTGCAGAGCTTCATAGCCATGTGGGTACCCCAAGCATGGCCAGGAGAGGGCACTCTTGTGTGCACATCCCATTAGATGCAGGCAAGGTGCCCTCCAATAAGCCTATAAATGGAAGAGGAAATGCTAACTCACATTTTATGGCCCTGAGCAAAAAAAGAAAAAGAAAAAAAAGAAAAGAAACAAAAACAAAAAGTTTACTGTCTAACACTAGCCTATTCTTGGAGTCTTGACCTGGACAGTTCAGAGGGCTGATGTTTTCACCTCCCGCATATTACATCATTCAGAAGCTCAAAGACCATCACAAGCCCTTTCTGCTTGAGTGTTAATGATCGCCCTTGCATAGCTTCAAGTTCTAACTGGCTGAGAACAGGTTTTATTAACATGATAAATTTTCTGAGAACAGAACCTAAGTGTTGGGCAGAATTCAAATAAAAGACTACTATATTAAGGCGGTTGTTTTGCTTTGAGGTGGGGACTTACACTACAGGCTGGGGTTGGCCGAGAACTCTGTTGCCCTGGCTAGCTAGCCTCAAAATTCTAGCTTGGTTTTCTAGGTGCTGGGATGACAGGCATGAGCCAGCACATCCTGCTGTTAAGTTTTATATTTTAAAGGTATTTGGTTGTGTGTGTACTTCTATCAGCACAGCCAGCTCTGGGACCATTCTATTATTATTTACTTTATCATAATCAGAGCCAGGTGCTGGTGGTACATGACTTTAATCCCAGCACTCAGGAGACAGAGGCAGGTGGATCTCTGTGAGTTTGAGGCCAGACTAATCTACAAAGTGAGTTCCAAGATGGTCAGGGATACACTGAGAAAACCTGTCTTGAAAAACTTTTTTAAAAATCACAATCAGGCAGGGCATGGCTATGCATAGCCTTAAATCTCAGCAAAGCAAAGGCAGGTGGATCCTAACATAGCAAGTTTGCAGCACAGCCAGAGCTACGTAGTAAGGCCTTGTCTCAGTAAGTTCATTAAAATTCCAGATCAGAAGCAGTAAAGTTGTGAATTATAAAAATTTCTAAAGTAAGCTGTCCTACCACGAAATGCCCAATGTATAAATACAATTACCTCTGAATTCTAGTTTAGAGGAAAATAATTCTTTAAAATGAGGTTCAATAGTAAGGTTTTACATGGGAGTACACTGTTAACTAAAGCAACAGCAACTACACAGGAAAAAAGGAGCCAGCACCCTAAAGCTTGTTCTGGGAAATGTCTATCATGAGATCAACTTCCAGCCACCACCTAAGCTCCAGACAGTGGGCAGACGCTGAGGGAGTTACCCCCTCCCCCCACGGTGAGTGTGTTTCTTGAAACAGGGTCTCTCTACGTGACTCTGGCTATCCTGAAACTTGCTATGTAGACCAGGTTGGCCCAGAACTCAGGTACATCTGCTTCTAGCTCACAAGTGCTGGGATTAAAGGTGTGCACCACCATGCTAACCCAGCCAGTTTTGTCTAAGGGTAAAGCCCTATCAAGTCAATCATGCTCCAGTGGTGGACATCGAGGGTTATAGTAAAAAATACATTTTAAAAAAAGAGGACATGAAGTTGGTGGGTGGATCTGGCAGCAGTTAGGGGGAGAAGCAGATAAGACCAAAACAGTATGGATTCCTCTAAGATTTTTGTGTTTGAGAATTTTGTCTACACATACGAGCACTACATGTCTGCCTAGTGCCCATGGAAATCTAAAGGCGGCATGAGATCCCCTAGAACTGGAGTTAGCATGGGTGCTGAGAAACAACTGGGCTATCTCTCCAGCCTCAAATAACCATATTTTTACAAAAAAATTGATTTTATGTAAACAAACAGATCAGGGATGAGTTCACCTTTCCTACTGCAGCTTTAAACATGCTACATAAAACCTCAGCATGTCAATTTCAATACAGTCTGCCTGGAGCATGGTGCTAATATTGCAGATGAGCTTCCCGTCAATACTTTCAGGGTCTTCAAATTTTCTTTGGAAACTTAGGACCCATGTAGAATATCTACTAGAAAGAGCCAAGGAACTCTGCCTAAGACACAATAAAAAGAAAGATACCCCACTGCAATGAAAAGGCAGCAATTTCAAGCTCAGAAGTTCCTTGTTTTGTCCTCTAAAATAAATCCTATATGTGACAATAATGCTCTCATTGATCAAGAAGCCAATCAGAAGAGGATAAGTACACAATTCCCCTGTAGAGTCAAGGAAAGGAGGAACAGGAGGCCATACTTAGTGCAAATCAGGACTAAAAACGTAAGTTTCTGACTATATGCATGATTCCACTAAATACTCATTATAAATTCCAATACAAGTATGATGCAGTGTGAGCAAGAAGGAAATGCAGAAGAGACCAGTTACTGATTACATGTCTGAGCTTTAGACAAACCGCACACAGTTCTTCCCAGTATACTTGGACTCACATCAAGATGTGCCACTCCCAGACAGATCCTTCACTAAAAAACCAAGTGGAGGGAGAAGGACTGACCAACAACATCTCAAAATTAACATGAGTAACAGTGACTATCCTCTGCGAAATATGACCACAGCACACCCAGATTAAAGCCAGGTATCGCCCTCCTAAATCTCCTACTCAATTGTTAAAATATCAAGAATATACAGAAGCTGTGCAGACCGGCCAACCTAAAAGGTAACAAGTGCAGCTTGTAGCTCCTTTGTAAGTCCCAGCAGGGCTCTGCTCATGGACACCCAAGCTCAGATTCTTCTCTTACCTCTGGAAAGAATGTGAAATGTGCAAGGCTTTCAAAGCGGTGACTGGTTAGATGTCTCAGTCAGTCCTCATTCATTATAAGTAGAGATCATTTCTTCTGTGTGCATACATACACAAAAGCCTATATGTGCAGGTCAGAGGTCAATTTGCAGTTGTCAATTCTCTCCTCCTACCATGTCCCCAGAGATCAATTCAGACTGTCAGGTTTGGCAGCAAGCTCCTTTACCTACTGCACCATCTTGCCAGCCCTGGATGAGAATTTCTACTTATACCTATGCTTACTCTAAGCAGAATGAGAGAGTACTAGATAGTCTTGAGGTGTGTTAAGTTAAATATGATACTATAATGAACTTTAACCATGGTTTCTATATCTCATAAATCCCATGACCTCCAACAGTTAGTCTCCATGAATGCCAGCAAAAAAAGCCAGTTTAGCCGGACATGGTGGCAAAATTGTAATCTCAGAACTCAGTGTGGTAAAAACGGGATCAACAGTTCAAGACCAACCTCAAAACAAAAGAAAAGTCAGCCAAACTCCCAGGGAGTATATGCTACCTCTAGCTATTTGTGATTCAAAATGCTATTACAGGGGGCTGGAGGGATGGCCCAGAGGTTAAGAGCACTGACTGTTCTTCCAGAGGACCAGGGTTCGATTCCCAGCACCCACATGGCAGCTCACAACTGTGACTCCAGTTACACGCAATCCAACACCCTCACACAGACATATACAAAGGCAAAAACACCAATGTGCATAAAATAAATTTTTTTAAAAATGCTATTACAGAAGCTTAAATAAAACTTTGCATTTATGCTAAGTCCATAACGTTTGACAGACAGTATTAAAAGCTACCAGAATGAGGTTTCTCTGCTACACACAAGTGGCTGGTAATTATGAACAGCATTCACATAGGCCACCAGACACTCTCCTATGGCCTTAAAGACATAAATTACCAAAATCACCTTCTGAGGTGGTGCTATCCATTCTCCCCATTTCAGACACTGATGTAACCTGCCTCAGATCGCTCTGTTTGTAAGAAGAAACTGAAATCAGGCTAGGACATCTGGCTCAAGAGCTCACACTTCTAAATATGTGCCTAAAAAGGGACAAACAATATTCTTTGTTTGATAAAAGGCTGCTGTCAAGCACAGCTGATGCCAAACTGATGGTGTTCAAACTCCCTCCATCACTAATTTACCCTCTTACCTTTCTACATAAGCAACCACTTTAAGTAACAAAAAATTTCCATTTCATTTTTCCAGAGGAGGAAAATATGCTCCTCAGGCTTTCAATAATTTGGTTTTGTTTTGTTTTTGTGGGGTCACACAAAGTAAGTCAATCTTACTATGTAGCCTGGGCTAGCTTCAGATCAGGATCCTCCTATCTCTATACCAGGCTTCTTTAATAGCTTCTAAAAGAATCTTACATGAGAGTTAAATAAGAGACATTAATAACTGCAAAATACCTTGAACACTTAAAAAGACACTCCTGCTAAAATTTACCATGCATTATAATTTGATGTTTTGTTTTTTGAGACAGGCTCTGTCTTAGAATTCTGTAGACCAGGATGGCCTTAAAGTCAGAGATTCGCCTGCTTTTTCTTCCCAAATGCTGGGATTAAAGGTGTGCACCACTATTGCTTGGCATATTTTTTCTTTTTGAAAAAAAAAAAGTGATCATAAAAGTTTGACATCCAGGCCTAGTGTAGTAACTCATGCCTGTAATTACTACTCAAAAGTGAGAAACGAAAAGTCAGCCTAGACTATATGAGACATTCTTTCAAACAACAAAAACCTTTAATTTACACACACACACACACACACACACACACACAGAGATAGAGAGAGAGAGAGAGAGAGAGAGAGAGAGAGAGAGAGAGAGAGAGAGAGAATAGAGAGAATGTCCCAATACTTCAGCTATGAAGGACTTGGCTTTCCTTATAGACAAGAATACCAGTATAGAAGTTTTGAGGTTTTTCTTTCCAGTTTTCTTTTAAGACAGATCTATGTACCCCAGGCTGGCCTCAAACCTGCTATTTAACCAATGCTTACCTTCCTGTTTTTTACAAAACAATGTAGAATTTGTCTTCACATCTCTAGAGCTGGGCATAGTAGTACAGGCCTACAATCCTGATACTCCCAAGTCAGAAGTCAGCGTTGGATTCCCTGGAAGTGGAGTTCCAGGCTGCTGTCAGCTGCCGGATGTGGATTCTGGGATAGTATGTACTTTCACCTGCTGACCATCTGTCCACCTCCAAGTTAAATGGCTCCATTATTGACAAAAGTTATCCAAAATTATTAAATTGTTACTATTTGAAGATTATTTTAACTAAAAATTCTTTAATAGGCAAATGTAGACATATTAATACACCTTTTACAAAGGCACAGCTGCAGTTCTTACGTATAATGCATATTAACAAGGATAGCTGGAGAATCTCCCCATGTAGGACTGCAAGTACTCAGCAAGGAGTCCTGGAAACAAGCATTCCTAGCACCAACTCCCAGCAAATTTAAAATTCTATTAAAAATACAGATTATAAGTCACTCTTCAATCCCAGCATTTGTGAGCTAAAGCAAGATTGTCCTGTGGGCTAGAAACCAGCCCCGAATGGAGTTACCTAGTTTCAAAAAACCAAAATGAGGGGGAAAAAAGCAAAACAAACAAACAAAAAAAAACATGCAAATTACAGATGGACGACAGTGGTCATGGTTGCACAATACAAACATACTTAACACCCTTTAAATTAACTGCCCAACTGGGGGCTGAAGAGAAGGCGCAGAGTTCCAAAAGCTTGTAGCTCATTTCTGAGCACCTACATCAGTTGGCTCACAATGACCTACAACAGCAGTTCCAGGGTCACTAACACTCTCCCTCCTTTAGCCTCTGTAGGCACTGTACCTGTGGCAGGCAGGCATACACATACACACACACACACACACACACACACTAGTTTTTTAAATTGTACAATTAGGGCTGGAGAAATGGCTCAGCGGTTAAGAGCACTGAATGCTCTTCCAAAGGACCAGGGTTCAATTCCCAGCACCCACATGGCACCCAGCTCACAACTGTCTATAAATCCAAGATCCGACACCCTCACATAGACATACATGCAGGCAAAACACCAACTCACATTAAATACAAATATATAAATGACTTTTAAATTTTTTAAATTGTACAATTAAAATGATTTTAAGATGGAAGGCAGGCACCACATATGGTCTACATAGCAAGGCTACACAATGAGAGCCTATCTAATAAAAAAAAAAAAGACTTTAGACTATGATCCAAATACTCAGGTGGCTGAGGCAGAAGGATCACTGCATGTTCAATCAGCCTGGACTACATAACCACATAACAAAATCTTTTAAGAAGCAAGTAGCCCCCCAAATGGTAAATTTTCTGTCATGTCTATTTAAATATGTATAAAATTATAATTCATTTTAATGAGACAGTTGTTTTCAACTAAAGATGTGGGAAAAATAAAGGAGGGAAATCCAAGCTGGGTACACTACAAGGGCAAGCACCACAAAGACAAATTTAGATAATGCCTCCTTTTGACTATAGATTAAACTTAGAATCAATTATCATGGGAAAAATATCCAAATACTCTGTAAAAACTATAAAAATCATTTATCCCTGTGACCTTTTAATTATGCAATTGTGACTGAATATAGTAATCATGCCTAACCTGTAGAAACACTACTAGTAAGAGTCTTTCAAGTAAGAACTAGGTGGAAATTGTAAACAGCTTGGCCATTGTCTCCTAGCAGGAAATGGGATGGCACCAGCCCAACATTAGTTCTCAATTCCAGATATTACATTAGAGTATTAATAGCTATATTAGCACAGCTCCAAAGCCAACACTGAACTTGTCCCTTCTTAGAAAATGACCTTCACAGTCAGGTGGTGTTAGGGCATGCTTTTAATCCCAGCACTCAGGAGGCAGAGGCAGGCAGATCTCTGAGTTTGAGGCCAGCCTAGTCTACAAGCAAGTTCCAGGACAGCTTTGGCAGTTATACAGAGAAACTGTGTCTCAAAAAAAACAAGAAAGGAAGGAAGGAAAAGAAGAAATGGAGGGAGGGAAGGAGGAAGAGAAGAGAGGAAGAAAGAGGGAAGGAGAAAGAAACAAAAATATCTTTACTATCCCTGGCCAATTTCCTATTGGAAACTACCATGTGAACTAAAACCTTCATTACTAATTTTTCTAGAGATAGCAGTTTGCCACCATTTCAGCACAAACCACAGAACATTCACAAATTAGATGAGAAAATCTAACTTCACATGTATACTATAAATTTCTGATTTCTGCTCACTTATTCAGTACACAGGAAAACTGGCCCTTTGCAATGTCTGAACATGTGTTCTTTCAATAACCAACTTTAGAAGGGCACAGTCTCTCTTAATGGGGTAAAACTCAGACCCATTAAAGCTAATTTCCTATCAGTTCCATGTTGCCTGCCTACAATGTCTTCAGTTTTAAGTTCCTGTTTGCTTTACTTGGTACTAAGTTACAATCACCATCACTAACATTTTGTCCCCAGCCACATGATGGTGCATGCCTATAATACCAACACAGAAGAGCCCAAAGTTAGCCTAGGTTATATAGTGACTTTTGGGATATCCTGGGCTATGCTGTAAGATCCTGCTCCAAAATTAGAAAGGAAGGAAGGAGGAAAAGGAGGGAAGGAGGGAAGGGAAAAGGAGAGAGAGTGCAAAATCCATCAGGAAGACTGGAAATGATGAAGCTGTTAGTAGAGTCCCTGGCTAGTACAAAGAAAAATCTGAGTTCAAACCCCATCACCACAAAAACTGTGTGTAGTGGTGAACACCTGAAATCCCAGTGTGAAAGATGGAGGCCAGCCTAGAATACATGAAACAAAACATTTAGGGACAAACCATCCAAGTCACAGATTTCAGACTCGTGCATCCTAGTCTCCCCACTCCTTCTCAGGACTCTCACATGTCTCCTGTTCTCTGCGAGTAAACTAGGACGGAATAACCTCTCTTCTATTCAAACCATCAGTCTGCTTCTTGTTTGCCAAATTCTAAAAAATGAAAAGGAAAACATACTTTTGAGGTATTAAATTTCTAAAGACACCATTTTTTTTATTAAATTTTTTCACTTATTTTACATACCATCCGGTCTCCCCATCCCCCACCACTCCTCTGTTTAGAAAGGAGCAGGCCTCCCATGGGAGTCAACAAGGCATGTCACATCACTTTGAGGCAGAACCAAGCTCCTTCCCCTGCATCAAGGCCGGGCGAAGCATCCCTGGTTCCAAAAACCCACCAGGGACAGGTCCTGGTCCCACTGCTAGAGGCCCCACAAACAGACCAAGCTACACAATTGGAAAAACCATTTTTACAATTTTCTCACTTGTTTCTGCGCTTGCTCATCCTTGCCTGTTAGCCAATTTTCTTACACTGGAGATTTGTCTAAGTCGATTTTCTCTCCACAAAGAGAAAACAAGCCAAACCAAAAATGCTCACTTGGGTTATCACCATACAAAAAGTGCCCTTTATCTTCTCAGAGAAAACTTAGTATCTCCACTTGCAAAAGTCAGTCACCTGGCTTGAAAAACTCTATTGGAATATTTTTTTTTTAAAGTATCTCGTTATATAGCCTAGAACTCACTCTGTAGACCAGGCTGGCTTCAAACTCAGAGAGATGATCAGCCTGCTAGAATTAAGGTGTGCACCAGCACATTAGTTTATGTTTGCCTGGGCAATCTCAAACTCATCAAATCCTCTTGCCTCCATCTCCCAAATGCTAGGAACAATAGAACACACCACTACACCTAGCTGAATGTTAATTACATACTCCACAATCACATACTGTATTTCCCTTGCAGCTTCTAAAATAGCACAAATGGTTTATTCATCAAGATACACTCGCCAAAGCATCTGACTATATTAACCACACCTACTTTCAAAGTCACTACTACAACAAAACAGCCCAGATCACTACACAAGCTTTAAAATTGCACTTTAGGTGACTCTTGCTTAAATCATTTTTCCAAAGAGATCCAAATAAATAAGTACTTTAATCTAAAACAAATACTCCGAAAACCTAAAAAGTTATTTCCCTTGTAAACCCTCTATCACATGGTGAACTTTTGGCCTGTCATATCAGATCATTTTAAACAGTTTCTGTTTGCAGGAAAGAATATGCATCTTTTTCTTTTATTGTGTGTTTATTAAAATCAAAAAGCATTGACTGAGTTCCCCCAAAAAAATTCTCATTTTTTTTTCCCAAAAATAATCAGGTATAAAGCTTAAGGAAGTTAATTTCCAAATTTCATTAAACTTTATTATTAATTCCATAGTAACTAATAAATCTCACTGGATTACTTTAGAAACCCACAAAAAAGTTTACCTTTTTACATTTCAATAAGTACCAAACTGAAATTATACCAAATTTAAAAAACAAAAATTAAAAAAAAAAAAGCTTGAAAGCAAGGTATTTTTTGCAATCACTCTGCCTCCACAGGCAGTGAGACTACTTTCCCAGCATACGGGAGGCAGAGGCATGACTCTGAGCTTGAGGTCAGCCGGGCCAGGAACAGTGACATAGTGAAACTCTCTCAAAAAAAAAAAAAAAAAAATCTTAATAAAATAGGATTACTAGCCCCAAAGGCAGTGATATCTGAGGCAAAAGACCAAACAGAGCAAACAACTACAATTAGCTAATTTTCAAAAAAAAAAGGTAATTTATCAAGGCTAAAATTGAAAAAAATTAAAAGCATTCATGAAGTTGGTGGGAACTAGAATTCAATCAGGTGACATTACTACAGAGCCTCACTACAGCTCTTGCTATTTGAAGTTTACCTATTCTCTGATAACATTCCCTGACAGGGCAAATAGAAAACTAAATCTGATTTCTCACCTTTTCTAATCACTATAACAAAGAATAATTTTCTACTATTTTGAAACTGTTCAAAGCTTTTTGAGAAACACACACAAATAATTTGGATTTAGTTGATTTTATTTAGCTTTTTTTTACATTCCAATGCATTATACAATTACATTTCTCATTTTCTAACCTGCAAACAGATTACCTTAAACGGAAATGCTTCTTAAAAATTATCAAATTAGATACATTCAAAATGCAACAATTACACATGACATTAGTTCACAAAGTGTAAATCACTAGGGCACTGTCCTAATAATTCAGGACCAGCCAGTCAGGAGAAATCTGACCAAATATACACTATTCACATACCCCAAATAAAACCTATCTAAACTTCCCAACCAAAAGTCTGAAAGTTTGTTTATGTTCCCACTGGACAAGAGTGGTAACTCCGGCCTGTCCAGTCTTTATAGTTTTAATCCCAAATACTGGACATGTATAGCCTGGTCTATAACTAAACAGCAAGCATTCCAATTTGTCATAGCAGGCACCTCAGTTTGTCAAACACCCAATATCAAATTTTATACCATTATGTGCATAGAAAGTCTTCTAAGTGTTCACTAACTATTAAACAAGTAGTCATTAAATATCCACTGTTCCCAGCTCACCAGCCCTTACTAAAACCCCAAATATGCAACCCGTGTCACATGGTGACAGGCAATAGTTTATATATGTGTGTATATATACAATAAGTACAAATGGCAAATAACAGTCCCTGCAAAAATTCAATTTCATTTGAGGCTATGGCTTCTATGCCTTAGGATGGTTTTAGATTTCAAATTTGGAAAATACTGCTAAAAATCTCACTTCCTTAAGAGAAAATTTGATAGAATGTTCAGTTTTAAGCTTCTTAGTCTAAAAATGGCTATATACGTATAAAAAGCCAAGTGAGTGCAACTTCTTTCCAGTTTGGTCAAGCTAGCTGGTGGAAACAATTCATAACTAACCAGGGACCTGCGGCTGCTCCAGCGGTTCTCGCCTACCTTACTCTCCATGTTCACGTTTCAAACTGTGTCAACAAAGCCCGCACTTCAGGGGTCAGCTGCTTAGCAGCCTTAGCTGCCTCTGTGATAGCCCTGCGATACAGACCCTTTCTCTTCTTATTAAAGCGTAACTGGAAGTTCTCTAGAAAGGGGGAGAGTTGTGAAAGAGCAAGGAGAGATGTTGTTGGAGATGCAAACCATGAGATACGGGCCTCCTGTCGGGCTAAAAGGCCATTATCTTTCCGGCTTACAGTTATGGTAAGAATTCGGGCTGGCCACCATGGGAAGCCATATATCTTGGCCCAAACAATGTCCCCTACACATATGGTCCTCCCATCTGGTGTGATACATTTAGAGACATTTTTGGAAAAGATTTTCATTTTCAAGGAATTACTGAGGCTTTTCTCTTCCCTTGAAGAGGAGGAAGTGGAAGAAGTGGAAGGTGCACGCATACTACCTGGCGGAAAAACAAAGCTCTCAGAAGAGCTACACTCAGAGTTGGAGGATTTCAAATCATCCATGCTATCAATGCTACACACTGAAGCACCGGAAGAGTCAGATTTCTCTTGATTTAGGGTCAGGTAAACAGAGATATTGCTTTTGCTGCCCTTTTTGCCCACCGTCTGCAGTTCCTCCTGCTCACCAGGCACATACACTTTGCTTGTGTCCTGAACCTCACTGGCGGCCTCTTGCGGGCCTTCTGAGGGACTCTGATTTTCTGAAGGGGCCTCACCTGCTGAGCGGGTGGAGGTGCAGCGAGACTGCGGCTTAGGGGCCAGCTTGCCACTCCGAATTTTCTCCAGTCCTGTCTTCAGAGAAGAGTCATTTTCTTCATTCCTGTACCTTTGCGGTTTTAAACGCACTCGAGGTGGGAGGGAACCTGAGCTAGGATTCTGATAGCGCCGTGTGAAATGGACTTTCGGGTGGGTGTTTTTGGAAGTAGAGGTTTCACTCTGCTTCTTCTGTGCCTTTTCTTTGGCAATTTTCAATACTTCCCGAGCTTTTGCGTGATCCATGTTCTTGCTCTGGAGCACTTTCTTGGTATTTAACTGAGCCTTTGACGTGTTTGCCTGAGCAGAAACTTTGACTACTCTGCCTCTGCTGTGAGCAATATTGGAAACCCTCACCACAGTGTTTCTTCTCTGGCTTTCGTTTTGGTTTTTCCCGTCCACTTTATGGTCAGTTTTCAGTTTTTTGTTCACAGTAGCTACACTGTCATTTCTCCGTTTTTTATCTTCATACCTAGAAGAGTCACTGCTACCTTTCCTAATTTCCTTCTTTTCTGCAACAACACTGTTTTTACACTTATCACACAGGACTTGCCTGGGCCGTAGCTTAATCGCATTCATTATTGAAGTGGGTTCTTCCCTGTACATTTTTCGTTTGGGTCGCTTAATTTTCCGAGGAGGTGGCTGAGGTATTGATTGGTTATATGTGTCCCTGATAAACAAGGGGGGAGGATAAGGTGCTCCTTCGTGGAAGAGAGGAGGTGGCTTGGAAGTCCACAGGTGCTCAGGAGGAGGGACTGGAGAAAGGTTATCGGGAACAGCACCATTCACTTCCCGCTTGACTTCTATCCCTTCTTGGAATGTGTTACTTTGGAGCTGCATGGCGTCCGGTTTATCCTTATATTCCCTTTTGGGAAATACTGTCACAGGGATCCCATGGGGCCCAAACCTTTAAGGAAATGGAAGAACAAAAGAAATCTAGTGAGTTTCATCTGTAACTCAACGTCTGAAACATAATCAACTTAGTAAGTATCTATACAACAAAAATCAAAAATATACCATTGCTTTCTCCAAAGCAACAAAAATCTCCATTTCTTTTGGTTCTATATTTTAGAGAAAACCAGAAATAATCCAAATGGTTACCCTAAACAATACCAGAATAGTTGGCTTTACTTACAATAGACCTTTCTGCTATCAGACAAGTTAATATGAAATGCCATGTGGTATTATACTCACTGAAGCATGGACATTTTTCAGTAAATGCAGCCATACTTTAGATATAATCACTTTCCTTTGGCCTAACTTCTCTCAAAAGCTTAGTAAAAGCTGGGCAGTGGTGGCACACGCCTTTAATCCCAGCACTCGGTAGGCAGAGACAGGCGGATCTCTTGTGAGTTCAAGGCCAGCCTGGTCTACAAAAGCAAATTCCAGGACAGGCTCCAAAGCTACAGAGAAACCCTGTTTCGAAAAACAACAACAACAACAAAAGCTTAATAAAAAACAGTGGTAGTGGTACCTGTCTGTAATTCCCACACTCAAGACAGGATGATCTCAAGTTCCAGGCCAATTTGAAAAGAACAGAATTTAGATATTCAAATTATTTCCAATTCTGACAGAAACAGAGCTGTGTGGTTTAAAAGTTTGTCTTTTATTATTTGTATGTATGTATGTTCTGGTTGCATAAATATCTATATGTACCATGAGTGCTGTACCTTCAGAAGCCAGAAGAGAGTACCAAGGACTGGAGTTACAAACGACTGTGATCTGTGGATGATGTCTTTAAAGAGGAGCCTTTAACTGCTAACTTGTCACTTCAGCACCACCTGCCAACCCCCTCCACTCACCAAGTTTCAAACTTTTTAAAATCACATACTACATTCAGAAATAATTTCAGAAAAGCAGAGAAGCACACATCTGTAGGGGCAGTATCAAAGAAGAGTGTGACAAAGGATTCTGAGTTCAAAGCCAACTTGTATAACACAACAAGGCCTCTTGTCTCAAAAAGAATAGCAAACAAAAAAAAAAAAAGCAAAAGCAGTATTTTCAAATGTAATCCAATTTAAAAACCAGTTACACAACAGGTATGCATGCCTAGATCCCAGCTTCCGTACAAAATGGGAATGCGCAGAAAAGCACGCATCAATAAAAACTGTTTCTCAGACAAACTTAGAAATGTAAGTGATTTAATATACCGGGGCTGAAATAGTGAAATGTTAAGTTAAATTTGCTGTATTTTTTGCCTTCATATAAAAATGAAACCATACTCCAAGCAATCTCAGTGTATGCTAGCATGCTTATTTTAAACACTGAGACAGTAGCACCTTGTGCAAGACAATGCTAATGCCAGTTTTATAAGGCAGAGTTACAGAGAACACAAAGTCAGCAGTAGGCTAGACAGTCACGGAGAACCCAGTAAACTGAACGAAAATGTTTTCTATATCAATTTTCCCCGAGAACAAGTTTTGTTTTGTTTTGTTTTAATATTCCTGTCCTCTTAAATGCTCTCCAAATGGTTCAGAATTACTTGTTAAGAATACCTCTTAAGCCGGGCGGTGGTGGCACACACCTTTAATCCCAGCATTTGGGAGGCAGAGGCAAGCGGATCTAAGTGAGTTTGAGGCCAGCGTGGTCTACAAGATAGGCTCCAAAGCTACAGAGAAACCCTGTCTCGAAAAACAAAAAAACAAACAAAAAAAAAGAATATCTCTTACCCAGTCATGGTAAGACCATGCCATGGCTGCTCATGCTTTTAATCTTAGCAATCAGGAGGCAGAGACAGGAGGCTCTCTGTGAGTCCCAAGTTCCAGGACAGCCAGGAATATACAGAGAGAGACTCTGTCTCAAACAAAACAAAACAAGAAAGACAGGACCCTCTCATGTTCCTCTCTAAAAAATAACAACTCTTTGGGACTAGAGAACTTAAGACACAATAACATTAATGAGTTTATTTTTTTGAGAGTGTCTCACTATGTATTCCAGGCTGGCCTAGAAGCTGCTATGTAGTACAGCTAGCCTTAAACTCAAATCCTCCTGCCTCTGCCTCACAGGTGCCACCAACAAGACATGTCACCACACCTAGTTATCTAAAGAGAAGTTTTCAGAGCGCTTATTAACTGTAAATTTTAGTTTTGCATGTATAAAGTTACTTCCCAGCTCATGGATTAGTAATCCTCAACAAACTCATCAACAAATATTAGGCATAAATCTTATTTCATTTAAATAGTTTTATATTTTGCTAATGTAGATCTTAGAATTTGTATATCTTACCAATTACTTATATCTAGATTGAATAGCAGTAGTGCTCTTAACCAGTGAAACATCTGCCTTGTCCCAAAAATATTTAAATAATTACAAAATGACCTCAGAGACTAGAAAAACAATCACTTTAAGAGAAAAAGAGGATCACATGTCCTCACTCATCCCAGTCATGTTACCACCTCACAGTGAGACTAGTTATGAAACCAACTTCAAGGGTCACACTACGATTAAATCAAAATCTGTGTTTAAGAACAGCAAGAGTAATACTAATACTCATAACTGCAATATCTGTTTCATGTATTTGTAGATGACCAAACAGGAGTACTTCTTGGGAGGTGAAGCAGAATGATCAATTCAAGGCCAGTCTCAGATACATGAGACCCTGTCTCAACCACCCCTTCCCCATGCAGACACATATATATTTTTATTTTTATAAACCAAAGTTTGAAAGCCATTAACATCAAAAGATTACTGAGACTATACTGCAGCACTAAGCTAAGCACTTGCAGTTCCAGCACTATCAAGGCTAAGGCAGGAGAGCACAAGGCTGAGGCCAGTCTAGAACACAGTGTCCTTTCTCAATTCAATAAATCAAAGGACTGGGTATACTGTGCAGTGGTGGAGCCCTGGCTCCATGTTTGATCGCCAGCACTGTCAAAGAAAAAGTAGCAACATAATTACAGTCTTTTTCAATCATTATTTCTTCAAGACACGGTTTCCTCTGTGTAGTTCTGGCTGTATTGGAACTCAACTACGCTGACCTTCCAACTCAGAGATCCACCTGCCTCTGTGTACCGAATGCTGGGATTGAAAGTATTCGCACCACGCCTGGCTTAAAAATTCTAGCTCATCAATCTCCTGGAGGGTGAAATAGAATCTTGCCCTGTGCCATGGCACAGAATCGTCAATCTTCTCTAAAACTGAAATCTGAATTTTCCATAAGCACTGCTGCCTTAGGTCTTGCTAAAGCAGACATTTATGTCCCACATCAGTGCTAACCAAGAAAGAAGCAAGCTCAGCCAGGGAAATGTCAATGAGCACTGTGCAGATGAAAGGTGGAGCGGCATCCCCTGCACAAGCTTCCTCCTACAGAACTGCGTGCAAAAGCTCCAAGAGCTGGGTGACATGCGTGTCTTCCTACTCCACGTGCAGTGCAACACTCAGACACGGGTGACTCATTCGAACCTTTCCCCTCTTAGTCTTTAATTACCACAGAATGTCTGACTAGAGGTACGGATGAATGGCAGAGCATGCATTAGCATGTGCTACACCCAAGAGCTTCAATCTTCAGCACAAAAAAATAAAAAAGGAGAGGGAAGGAGGCAGGGAGGGAGGGAGAAAAATTCTGCCAGAGGCTGAAACAGGAAGATCTAGATTCTAAGGCATCTTAGGCTGTATTGCAAGATTCTGTCTCAAAAAAAAAAAATCTAAAGTGGTCACAAAGGTTATAACCTCACTGCTTGCCTGGGCATGCCTAGCATAAATCTCTAGCACCACACAAAATAAATAAGAATAAAGAAATCCCTTTATGAGGAAAAACGGGTAAAGGTCCAAGAGACCTCTGTATTGTCTTTGCACTTCCTGTGGCTACAATTACTTAAAACTGATTTCAAAACTGAGTCTTTTGAATGAGTAGCAAGTGTCAAAGAGAAGAGAATTATTGGTATTTAACATTTTTTGTCAAGACAAGAGATATAAGTGAAAAGCCCCAGTCTAGGAGTTTAGGGATGTCGCTCAGATGGTAGAAGGTTCGCCTAGCATGATTCAAGCCCTGGGTTCAAGTCCCAGCAATGCAAACACCGAGCATGAAGGCTCATACTTGGCTTACACTAGTAAACCCAGCATACTTGGGAAGTGGGTCAGAAGTTCATAAAGACCCTGTCAAACAAACAAATCCATGTTACTTCTGGGAATAAATGACGGTATGAAAGTGATCTTCTGAACTGGAAATGGCAGCAAACTAGTTACCCCAGACTAGGACAGGCAGAAACAGGGAGATCTTCTGGGGTCTGATTGGGTTACACAGTGAGACTCCTTGTTTCTAAAATCCCAAAGCAGGAAATGGTTTATTTCGTTCTAGGATTTGAATCCCATTTAAGATATAAGTTTTATTCATCATTTTACTCACAATTTCTAATATTGCTTATCAATTCTATCCTTAAATTCACACTGTTTCCTGGGTTAAGAACTGTTACCCAAATTCCTTTTCAGGAGAACATTGAACCCTAAATGAAATGTTTACCAACAACTACCTATTTTAAGCCAGGTATATTTTTAGGTTAATTTTTTTTTAATTTTCAGATTTTTAAGGCAGAGTCTTGTAGCCCAGGTCTGCCTGAAACTCACTATGTATGTAGCTCAAGCTGGCTTCTAACATATGACCGTCTGAGTGCTGTATTACAGACCTGTGCCACCACATCTGGTTTTACTTGTATTTCTAATTCCTACCTCTGATTTGGAAAGTTTGTTTGTTTTAATGATGGCAGTATTCATCTGCATGAACTTACCAGCACCCTCAATCAACTCATTCCTAACTTCAAATTAATTCTTTTCCTTCTGTTTAGAGCAGTTCCGCTGAATACAACTGATTCTCATTTACTCCCTTCCAATTCTTTTTGCCAAGAAGTAAATGCAGGAGGGGATTCTTTAAAAAATTACATATAAAAATAAAGAAATGCAAAGGAATTAGCATCTGTAGACAAGCAAAGGAGTTGGAAGAAACTAATCACTCAAAAAAACAATCATCAGAGTTAGCTGATATAATAGGCTCAAGTGCTCTCAATAGACCCAACCACCCTCTCAGCAAACAGGTCAACAGAAAATAAAAATGAAGTCTCCTCCTACAACAGGAAAAAAAATTGTTTAACCACTTGAAAAATATCCACGTTTATTTTACTTCAAACAGATGTGTTTAGAAACTTCCTCTCCAGTCCCTGCAAAGATACCTCGGTCAACAAACTAAAGCTGCATAAACCTGTGAACCGGAGTTTAATCTCTAGCACCATGTAAAACCCTGGGTGTGATGGTATGTGTATAATCCAAACTCAGGAGCTAGAGACAGGTTGATCCATGTGGCCTTTTGGCCTGCTAGCCTAGCCTAAGGAGTGAGTCTCAGCTCAGGTCCCACTGAAACCCTGTCTCAAAAGACAAGGGGGGGGGGGGAGGCAAGTAGACATCTCCTGAGAATGGCATCTGAGGTTGATCTCTGGCCTTTACATACATATGTACCTACCCCACATACAAAAAGAACCTATGTGTCCTTAAAATCAGCAAAAAAGACTAGGTTATAAAGACAGGAAAGTGTGAAGCAAGCTTATTTTGCTTCACATTTCTTTGTGAAATTTGGTTAGGCCAATACTTAATCAGGACAAATGAAATTAATTCAACTGCATCTAAATACAATAGAAAATTTTACCAACAAAATTACAACCATTCCTTTTGAAACAGAACTACCAGTTGGGAATAGAAGTATGTGCCTACATTCTAGGATTTAGAAGCTATATGAAGTCTGACTTAAAAAACAAAAGGTTCAGCAGTTAAGAACACTGGCTGTTCTTTCAGAAAACTCTGGTTCAATTCCCAACACCCAAATGATAGCTCACAACTGTCTGTAACTCCAGTTCCAGGGGATACAACACCCACACACTTACAAACATGCAGGCAAAACACCAATGCATATAAAAGGTCACTTTCCAGTTTCAGGGGACCACATAATAATTTTTGTTACAATATATTGTCCTAGTTATCATAAACCTTTACTTTCTCAAAAATAAAACTTTATGATAATATATTGATTATAATTTTAGTCATGGTACACATGCATGTAATCAAATCCCAAAATTTATGAGATAAAGAGAATCAAGGCTGGGATTGTAGAGACAGCTAAGTGGTTAAGAGCATTATTGCCCTTCCAGAGGACCTGAATATGATTCTCAGGATGCATGTCAAGTGACCCACAAGCTCCTGTTAACTACAGCTCCAGGGGATCCTACGGCACTGACCTCAGGGTGCATCTACCCACACAGCAACACACATACATGATTAAAAAAAATAGAGGGGGGGGGAGGCAGAGCAGCAAGGAGCAATGGAAGCACAGCAGCTGGGCAAGTGTGTGCTGAGCAAGCTGGAGTTGGGTGGTGAGCCCCATCAGGCTGCAGAAACAGCAAGTGCATGAGTCAGCACACAAGTCAGCATCAAGTACAACCAGTGGAAGCTGCAGTGGCAGCTGGATGTAGAAAAGCAGATGGATAGGCACCAGGAGAAGCTGTACTATCGCGGAGTCAGACTTGCCAAATGAAGTCAACACCTATGAATTGTGGGAATTGAACAGTCAAGAAAGAAACCAAAAAATTCAGAAGCTCCTGGAGTACTACACGAATCCCACAGAGGACTTTATCCAGGAGTTAGTTGCTGCCCAAGCTGAGGGGCCTGCAGCCCATCCTCTCAGATGACCAAAGCCAGACCCCCTACCAGGACTAGGCCCACACTGCTGGACCATGACTCTTGCCTGAATTCCTTCATTCCCAAACCCCCAAAGTACATATTGTTACTTAATGATCCTCTAACAATGTTTATTTGTATTTTAATGGTGTGGGGGGCATATATATATATATATATATATATATATATATATATATATATATACACACATATACACATCTTGGCTACAAGAGTTCAGGACCAGCCTGTGCTGCCTAGTCCCGGTCTCAAAAAATAAATAAGTGGCCGGGCAGTGGTGGTGCACGCCTTTAATCCCAGCACTCGGGAGGCAGAGGCAGGTGGATCTCTGTGAGTTCGAGACCAGCCTGGTCTACAAGAGATAGTTCCAGGACAGACTCCAAAACCACAGAGAAACCCTGACTCAAAAAACAAAAACAAAAAACAAAAAATAAATAAATAAATAAGTGAATGAATAAAATTTAAAAAAATAAAGTAATTTAACCCTAAGTAACCTTTTAATTTTAATCTTAATTTTAATTTTAATCTAGGAAATAGAAAATATTATATTCTAGCTTTCTGTACTTTGGACCATTTACTAATGCATCATCCCAGTTTGCTCACAGACCAGTTTTACAGCATAGCAGAAAGTGTTTATCAACAGATCCAAAGGTTTTTAGTTTCTCTGTAAAAATGAAATACAAGAAACATGCTGCTTTAAACTGATGTTCAGTAATCAACATTTTAATATCTTAGCATGTGTAGAAGATCTGTATTTATCTATAATAAATATCCTACTCCTAATGTAGTATTAATGTGAGTTATCGGGAAGACAAGAAAACCACTTGTAGGATCATTATAAAATATCATTAGCACTGCAACACTTGAAGTAATAACTGGATTAGACGGATAAAGTATTGAACTCAGTGATGGGGCCCAATATGCACGTGACCCTGTTTCAGTGTCAATATCCCCCAAAACAAGTTAGCGCTTTAATTAGAATTATATCTACAGACCCTGTACTTTTTAAAATTTGAGACGGTATCTCACTATGTAACCATGATCCTCCTGCCTCAGGAGTACTAGGATGACAGGCACATGCTGTAAAGAAAGTAGTGAATAATCATCAGCTTAACTAGTGCCCCAAACAGAATAAAGTTGATCAAGTTACACTTGATAGTGACAGCTGTGAAGACATACCAATTTTATTTAACTTCAAATTAGCTATTTACCAAAGAATTTAAAATCACATATACTTGACTTTGGGGTCACTACCCAAAAAGCAAAACAAAACAAATAAAAAAATTTAAGTGTATAGAAAAAGAAAATCCAATATTTTTTTTGGACTTCAGTTTCAGGAACCCACTGGTGTGGTGGTTTGAATACAAACGGCACCATAAGCTCATAGAGGTGTGGCCTGGTGAGAGAAGGCGTGTCACTGGGGGTGGGTTTTCAGGTTTCAAAAGTCCATGCAAGACCCCCGTGCTTCTATTTGCCTATAGCTTTCAGCACCTGCCTGCATGCTTCTGTGCTTCCTGCCATGCTGATACCAGACAAAACCTCTGAAACTGTAAGCAAACTTCTAATTAAATGCTTTCTCTTATAAATGTTGCCTTGGTCATGGTGTCTCTTCATAGTGACCTAGACATAAGTTAGTAGCAGGAAGCGGGGTATTGCTGTGACAGGTCTGACCATGCTGTTTGTTGGAAAATTACAAAACATTTGGAACTTCAAACTAGAAATATGGTTGAAGCTTTGAGGGGGACTTACGGGGCCTTCCTAGTAGAAGCATGGAAGATGGTGGTACTTAGGGCCCAGCTAAAAAAAGTCTCAAAGGGGAAGAATATTAACAAGTGGCATGGAAACTGGGCAGTGGTGACACACGCCTTTAATCCAGCACTTAGGAGGGAGAAGCAGGTGTGAGTTCGAGGCCAGCCTGGTCTATAAAGCAAGTTCCAGGACAGCTAGGACTGTTACACAAAGAAACCATGTTTTGGGGTGAAGAGTGGCCTAGAGACCATTCTTGTGATATTTTGGCATAAATAAATAAATAAGTGGCTGCTTTTTTTCCCTTGGTCTAAAAATCTACCTGCTGCTAAACTTAAGAGTTTTGGGTTAATAGCACTGGCAGAGATTTCAAAACAAACTAGTATTGACTTGTCATGTGGTTACTGGTGATCATTTATGAGGATCTACAATGAAAAGCAACAAGGGGGCAAGGAGAAACACAAAAAGTACAGTTTGAAGAGAAAAGGAGTATCAGGAAATGTTTAATTAGAGTCAAGTCTTATGCTCCAGGAGGTAAAAAGTTTAAAGACAAGCCTGAAGCTAAATGGAATGAAGGGCGTGGTGGTAACCTCAGGGTAAGAACAAGACCCCCCCCCCCCCACTCCAAGCTAAGCTTCCAACTTGTGAAAACGAATTAAAGGAAAGCTTAAGCAATGAAAGGAACCGGCAACAGAAAGATGAATGCAAATGTCATTGAAAGTGGGGGCCAGGGCTGGAGAGATGGCTCAGAGGTTAAGAGCACCAACTACTCTTCCAAAGGTCCTGAGTTGAATTCCCAGCAACCGCATGGTAGCTCACAACCACCTGTAATGAGATCTGGTGCCCTCTTCTGACCTGCAGGCATGCGTGCAGACAGAACACTGTATACATAATAAATAAATAAATCTTTAAAAAGAAAGAAAAGAAAGTGGGGGCCAAATCAAGACCTAGCAAGCACAGAACTTGGCAAACTTCAGCTATGGCCCTGTGGCACTAGCTTTAGAGTCAGGGATACTAAAATAAAAGGGGTTATGATATCTGGCTCTATGGTAAGTCACCAAGGCCAGGTGTGTGAGGCAGGAGTGTCCCTGCGTGGAAGCCCAGAGAGGCCATTACATGAAGCTGTGAAAGAGAAGCCTGGATTGTGTTGGATACCCCCAGATGTTACAAATGTCAGAGTCTTGGGATACCTGCCAAAGAAAGCTGCAGACCAGAACCAGTTTGCAATGTGGAACCAGCCCAAGAGAGAGAAGTGTGCTGCAGTCAACAGGGCTAAAAGTTGAAGAGCCCTTGACATCAGACATGAAGATGCAAAATTTGGAGTTTGCCATGCTGGTTTTCAGTCTTGCTTTGGTCCGCTATGCTCCATTTCCTACCTTTCGGAATGGTAATATATATTCTATGCCATTGTATTTTGGAAGTATGTGGTGTGCCTTGAGTTTGATTTTACAGGGAGTTACAATTAAAAGATTGCCATGAATCTCAGAGAAAACTTTGGACTTTTAAACAGTGTTTAGACTGTAATAGACTATGGAGACGTTTTAAGTTGGGCTGAAAGCATTTTTGCATTATGATATGACTGGTTACAAGCCTATGTAGGGACCAGGGAGTATAATGTGGTGGTCTGAATGAGAATGGCCCCATATGTTCATATAGGTGTGGCCCGTGGAAGAAGTGACTAAGACAATAGGGAACTTTAAAAAATATCCCCCATAAATAGAGGAATTACTCTACTTAAATTCCTAGAAACAAAAAACAAGCAGACGCAGAGAGCAGAAATGGTGTGCCAGGGACTGGGGAAGGAGAAAAGGCTATGTAGTCTAGCAAGCTTTAATTTGCAAGATGGGAGATCTGCCTCAACAATTAAACACACTCAATATCATCCTGAATTGTTCAGGTAACAGTTAAGATGCTAAATGTTGTATGTACTTTTTACATTAAAAAGAAATTAATGTGAAAGTGGGTTGGTGGCTCAGTTAGTACTCTGAGTCTGGAGTAGGACTGCCAAGCTAGCTTCAAGGCCATCCTGGTCTAAACAGTGAATTCCAGGCCAGCCTTGCCTTAAAGTATGAGACTGGTGTCAAAGAGAAGAATAGCTGTGAATGTAGCTCAATTGACAGTGCCTACCTAACATGTACAAATACAAAGCCTTGGGCTTGATCCTCGGCACTGCAAAAACCAGGTATGGGGCGTATGCCTGTAACAAACAGCATCATGAAATGGAGGCAAAGGATCAGAAGTTCAAGGTCATCCCTGCTAGATAAAAAACTCAAAAATACTCTTGGCTATATGAGACCCCATCTCAAAAAGCAAACAAGCAAATAAAACAAAGACAGGTAATATCTACCCATATATAGGAAATACAGTGAAAAGAATCATATCTGTAGGCCAGTGAGATGGCTCAATAAAGAAAAAAAAAGAATAATATTTGTGATTACTAGTGCATGGAAAATAAATTTCTCATTGGGGAAACAAGATTGTACCTGGTGGCTTCAGGTATGGTGCCCTGAAAACATTTGTATTTCTTTATACTGCCCAGAAGTACATCAGTCAAACCCAAGTTAAGAAACAATCCTTACATTTTCTGAATCAGACTGCAACTAAATATACAATGATGATGGGGAGTAGAATAAATGAAACTGTAGGCTATAAAGTTGATTTTAAAAAATGAAAGGTGAGCCTGGAGAGATGAGCCCAGAGCGATGGCTCAGTGGTTAAGAGCACGGCTTGCTCTTGCAGAGCCTCTAGGTTTGACTCCCAGCACTCACATGGCGGATCACAACCATCCCTAACACACCAGTTCCAAGGGAATTGTGTTCAGACACATACGCATGCAAAATGGTCACACAATAACAAAAGAGTAAGTCTAATAAAATTGTTTTTTAAAAGAAAAGAAAAATAAATGTGGGAAGAAAATCCAAGACAAAAATTTCATAAAAGTGTTCTACAATAATAATCAACCACAAGCCTAATTCTAGCATTTGGAAAGCTTGGACAAAAGGATGCAAATTCGGGCCAGCCTGTATACTACAGACAAACTGCCCATCTTAAAATAAGACAGGTGGAGCCGCTAACCAGGCACATGTGTTGCCATCCACATCAACAATGTGAATTTGATCTCCAGAAGCCCAGGTAGAAAGAGAGAATGAACTGCTCGTAGTTGTCCTTTGACCTCCACACAGGCACTGTGGAACACGTGAACCTGAACTCTCTCTCTCACACACACACACACTCACAACAACAACAACAACGTGGGGTTTTTTTGTTTTGGTTTGGTTTTTCAAGACAGGGTTTCTCTGTGGTTTTGGAGCCTGTCCTGGAACTAGCTCTTGTAGACCAGGCTGGTCTCGAACTCACAGAGATCCGCCTGCCTCTGCCTCCCAAGTGCTGGGATTAAAGGCGTGCGCCACCACCGCCCGGCAACAACGTTTTTTAAAACTTAAATATATACAAATACATCTGAAAATGTTTTCAACCTAATAGTAAAAAGTTTAGGGAAAGATGTTGATATCAAGATTGATGCTGGGCAAGTGGCACATGTCTTTGATTCCAGCACTCAGGAGGCAGAGGCAAGAAGATCTCTGAGTTTAAGGTCAGCCTGGTCTACAGAACTAGTATAGGACAGCCAGGGCTACACAAAGAAACTCTGTATTTGAAAAAACAAACAAAAAATGATAAAACAAGGGGCTGGAGAGGTGGCTCAGTGGTTACGAGTGTGTGCTGCTTTATAGAGGACCTGAGTTCGGTTCCCAGCACCCACATCAGGCAGCTCACAACTACCTGTACCTCCAGCTCTAAAGGGAATTCTCACACTTCTAGCCTCCTCAGTCATCTGCACACACATGCATATATGCACACTAGATATACATATAATTCTTAATAATAAAAATAAATCTTTTTTAATGTTAAAACAAGAAGGAGAGATGGCTCAGTGGTAAAGAACATCATGTAGCACTTTCATAGAACCCAAGTTCAGGTACCTACATGGCAGCTAACAACTTTAACTCCACTTCAAGGAGATCCATTGGCCTCTTCTGGCCTCCTTGACATCAAGCACACATACACACACATACACATACACATACATACATACATACATATATACATACACACACACACACACACAAATATTCATACACACACACTAAAAAAATCTTTTTAAAGTAAAAAATAAAACAAAAAAATTTAATGATAAAGCAATGGGGCAAAGTGTAAAAAAAATTAGTCAGTGATTATCTGGCTATTGTGATGCTGCCTCTAATCTCAGCACTTGGGAAGGAGAGGTAGGAGAATCAGTACAAAGTCATCCCCAGCTACAGACTGTGTTCCAAGCCAGCCTAAGCTATTAGATACTGGAGGGAGAGAGATATACAAATCAAAGACCCTAGGTAAAAACTTTACAAGAGTTCTCTACAATAATTAAAAAAGACGGCATAGTGGCACAAGCCTTTAATCCCAGCACTTGTAGATTTCTGAGTTTGAGGTTAGCCTGGTATACATAGGGAATTCCAGTACAGCCAGGGCTATAATATAGTGAGACTGTGTTTCAAAAACAAAACAAGGAGGGAGGGAAGGAGGGAGGGAAGGAGGGAGGGAGGGAGGGAGAAGAAAAATTCAAAACAAACTTAATTACAGAAACATGATCTAGAAACATCAATTAGTACGTGAAGTTCTGCCTTACTGGCAAGAGAACATAATTTGATTGCCAGAACCATTTGTGATCCCAGCACTGACTGAGGATGTTGGAGGCAGATCCCTGGAACTTATTGGCCGCCACTCTGGTCTAAACTGCAAGCCCCAGGTCCCACTGAGAGAACCTGTCTCAAAAGCAAAGCAGAGCTACTAGAAGAAAGGCACTACCTGTCTTCCAGAGGACCTAAGCTCAGTTCCCAGCACCCAAGTCAGGTGGCTTGACAACTATCTATAACTCTAGACAGGGGATCTAACACCTCTGGTCTACCCGTCACCTGCACTCACATGCAGACACACATAGCTAAACATAATTGATAACATGACACCTGAGGAATTGACATCTGCAAGCACATGTGTACATGTAGGCAAGCCTATGCTCTCTTACCAATAAGTAAACACACATCATTTACTATAGTGTGGTAGGGAAAATAATGTTCTCAATTAATACACCATTTAGACAGATAATTCCCAAAAAAATACATTAAAAATAGTTTTATTTTGTTTTTTTTTTTTAAATCTAATCTTGGGACTGGAGAAGTGGCTCAGAAGTTAAGAGCACTGGCTGTTTTGATTGATCCAGGTTCAATTCCCAGCACCCACATAGCAGCTCCCAACTGTGTTTAACTCCAGGATCTGATTACCCTCACACAGACACACATGCAGGTAAAACACCAATGCACATAAAAATTTACATATTTTTTTTTAGAAAAATATCTAATCTTGGAGCTAGAGAAATGGCTTAGGGTTTAAGAGCACAGGTTGCTCTTTCCAGAAGTCTAGGATTTGATTTCCAGCACACACATGGTGGTTTATAACTACTTGTAACTCTAGTCCCAGGGAATTCAATACTCCCTACTGGTCTCCATGGGTACCAGCCATACATGCACAGACATACATGCAGGCAAAACACTCATACACAAAAATTTAAAATTAAAAAGGTAACCATGATTAAGAACCTTTAGAGTGGGGTCGAGACAGGGTTTCTCTGTGTAGCCTGCCTCTCTTAGAACTCACTCTGCCTCTCGAGTGCTGGGATTAAAGCCGTGCACTGCTACCACTACCATCAATCTTTGTTTTACCGAACCATTTCTTCTTTTGGACATGGTCTTCTTATATAGCCCAGGAACTAGGTATATCTGGCTATACCAAAGCATTTGAGAAAACAAGAAAAAAAAATTTTTTTTTTGAATTGAGGGCCAGTGAGATAGTTCCCCCAGTAAATGGGATCATCTACCGAACCTGACAAAACCAGAGTTTGAACCCCAGGACCCACAGTAGGAGAGAGCAGATTCTCAAAATTAGGTCTTTGACTTCCACACATAAGCCATGGCATGCACAGTTACATACACATGAGTGCCCATACATACCAAATAAATAAAAGTAAGTTAAAAACAGAGCTCAGAAAAAAAATAAAAAATAAAAAAACAGAGCTCAGGATGCAGGCCACTTGGCCAAATGTTACTCCTGCCATGCAGAAAACTCTAAATTTAGTCCACAGTACGACACAAAACTGGGTATGGTAGTGCTTTCCTGTAATCCCAACTCTTGAGAGTTAGAAGACAGAAGGTAAGAAGTTCAAGACTTTCTTCCCACATAGTGAACCGTAGGCTAGAAAACAGAAGACTTTGTTTCAAAAAAAAAAAGGCACAGGCATTAACCCCAACACTTGCGAGGCAGAGGCAGGCAGATCTCTGTAAGTTCTAGGCCAGCCTAGTCTCCACAGTGAGTTCCGAGCCAGCCAAGGCTAAATAACAAGATCTTGTCTCAAAAAAACTAACAAATAAAAGGCCATGCAAGATGGTTCACAGTTCAGTGGGTAAAGGTGATTGCCAACAAGCCAACAACCTGAATTTAATTACCATGGTAAAAGAGAACACCAAATCCTGCAAGACATCCTTTGAACTCAGTCTCCAAAACACAAGATAAAATAAGAGTAGGGTTAGTAGGCTGGCATTGTGACTACTGGGGTGGGGACAGTAACTGGTTAGGCTAGGGCAAGAGGACAAGTTACAGATCAATCTAGGCCAATCGACAGTGCTTCAGAATAGTGACAGAGTGCTCCTCTCCTCTAATGCACATGAAGCCCTAGATTCAATCCCCAATACTGGCAAGAGAATTACCTAGGAACCAAAGCACATTTCTGCCATCCCAGCCCTTAGGAATAGAAGAAACAGGAGGATCAGGACTTCAAGCAGGCTCAGCTACCAAGTTTGAGGGAAGCTTGGACTTTATGAGTCCCTCTCTCAATAACGCACAAAAGAAAAAGAAATAAAAAAAACTAAAAGGGCTAGGATATGTTGTAAACACTGCAATTCCAGGGCTCAGAAGGCTAAGACAGGAAGCCTTAAGGTCTAAGGCCAGCCAAGGCACAGGGCCCTGTGGTCTCCAGTAACAGGCATTTTATATATCCCTACTAATATCTACCATTTATAATTTCAAGTAATTTACTTACTCTGGCACTATGTCTACAAATTTAACCCTGAAAAACCTTTCAGAATGAAATGAAACAATGTATACAACACAGAAACACAACTGTAGGGGCTACCAAAGTAGTTCTGCTGGTAGAGTGCTTACAAAGCATAAGCGAAGTCCTGCGCTGGGTCCCCAACACCTCTTAAAAGAAATGGTAGCATGCACCTATAGTTGTAGCACTCAAGATAGAAGCCATCCTCAACTACACAGTAATTGATCAAACCAAAGACCCTGCATCAAGGGGGAAAGAAATGGCAAGTGCAGAATAGTTATTAAAGTCCAGAAAGTAAAGCTTGGCAGCTGTTAGGTGATATGAATATGAGGAGAGAAGAGAAACTACAGGGGTAGGCAGCTATACAGAATTGGTTCAGAGGGAAGAAAACAAAAATTATGGACAATTTATACCTGTAACAGGAAGCTAAATTTAAGAAATCACTTCCAAGTGTACATACCAGCTTTACAGCAATAATCTGGATATGCTACCCAAGTTGTGCATTCTCCAAATGCATTTCTTAGTTTGCAATTATATGCCATTCTAAATTAACTTCTTGTAGCAGGATTAAGAAATTTACCCTTCTGTTTGAGCTAAACTATTCCTTAAAAACTAGTATCTCCTGCTGGGCTGTGGCGGTGCACGCCTTTAATCCCAGCACTCGGGAGGAAGAGGCAGGAGGATCACTTGTAGACCAGCCTGGTCTACAAGAGCTAGTTCCAGGGCGTGCAACAAAGTGACACAGAGAAACCTTATCTCAAAAAACCAAAACAAAAAAAAAAAAAAAAGGAAAAAGAAAAGTCCAGAATCACAGAATGAAATCAAATTGATGGGGAAGGAAATCTATTTTCAAAAATATTTTCAATGTATGGGTGTTTTGCCTGCATGTATTTATGCAAACTACATATGTGCTGCACCCTTGAAGGTTAGAAGGTTGGATCCCCTGGAGCAGGAATAAGACAGTTGTGAACTGCCTTGTGTATGCTAGAAACTGATCCTGTATCTTCTGGAAGAGCTAAGCCATCTCTCCAACCCCAGAAATCTATACACTTTTGAGAACCACTGACTAAACTGTGTTTAGCAAAGTTATTCTGCATTAAATCCAAACAGAATGTAACTAAACTATCACTTCTCTATCTGCCAGCCACTACAGCAAGCTTCTTTCTGGAAGCATGCACCTTAATTTAGGAGTTCAGAGAGAACTAAGCTACTAAGAAATGATGTACTTGATAGGCCAAATAACATCTTTCCTCTTTTACAATCTGAAATCAGTGAGACAGTGAAGATGAGCACTAATACTCACGCTACTTAATAGAACCCCAAAGAAAGTTGTTCTTACCAATACATGACTTAAATGTTTTTAAGAACACACACTAATGTATGGTTTTATTTATGTGTAAAAAACTGAAAATTAACCTTATTAGAAACTCCTGCCAAGCATGGCCTTGCCTGTAATCCCAGCACTAAAAAGGCTAAGACAGAAAAGATCAAGGACAGTTTAAGGCCTGCCTGGGCCAAAGACAAAGATTCTGTCTCAAAGAAAGAAAAGCTTCAAGTCCAATAGAGCATGTCTGGAATAGCTACCTAATATATAACATCTCTAGGTAGATGTGGTGACACAGGCTTGTTACTCTAGCACTCAGGAAGCTAAGGCAAGAACAACATCTGAGCTCAGGGCCAGCATGGGTATGTGGCAAGCCTGTCCAAAAGACTTTTTTTTTTGGGGGGGGGATACAATATAAAAATAGATCTAATAAAATTGATAAAAAAATTATTTGGGAGCTAGACAATTATAACCCTGAAATTCCAGGACTCAGGAGGCTAAGGCAGAAAGATTGCAAATCCCAGGCCAGCTTGAGCTACACAGTAAAACCCTGTCTCAAAGTGAAAAATTATCACAATTCTTTGTTCTCAGATTCAAACTGGGTTTTTATTTACCAACAACTAAGAATCTGTGCTCACCAGAACAGTCAGATTAGAGCAATATGCAATGGAGGACCTCACTCAGTGCAGTAGTGAGCATCCTAGAAGTTGTCTGGATCAGAATGTGACTGGCACTTGCCTATGCTACTTTACTTACTATACAAGCCCTCTAATACATTTCAAGATAAGATATCATCACCAGTAAATTCAGAATGTACAGCTCAAGCCAACCTTCACACATACTACTCGAGGGCCTAGGACCTCAACCTCAAAGCTGTAGTATAAACTACTGACACCACTACTCACTGCTTCACCAGAATGGCTGTATATTTTTCCCACCAAAAGTAGGGCTATTGCACCATACGTTCATGGTCTCTGTAAAGAAAAGAAATCATTGTCTTGGTTTACATTTCCTTTAAAACAAATAAATGCTCTACAAATTTAAGATCCTAAACAGAAAATGCTGAAGTTTTCAAAAGAAATCATTTCAATTTTTATTAAATGGCCCCCCATACATAGAATATGATACTTGTAAAAATACAGTAATATGCATGTGCCACAAAATTAAAATATACAAGCCTTTTATGTACCAATGCTTACTTCATGATTCCGTAATTCAGGGATTCAGAAATATTTTTCAGGGTTTCAAAGTAGCTTCATAATTATTTTTAAGATAATAATAAATAAAATAATCCCTCTGGACATGGCATACTCCTATAGTCCTAATAGGAGTCAAAAGGAGGAGTCCAACTTGGGCTACAGAGCTAGTACAAGGCCAGCAAAGGCTATACACACAAGACCTCTTCTTTTAAAAAATGAAAAAAAGTCAGATTTGGTGGTTCGTGCCTTTAATTCCAGCACTAGAGAAGTAGAAACAGGAAGATCCAGAGGTCAAGGCCAATTTGGGCCACTTAAAACTCCGATTCAAAAAACAAAAAAAATAATTTGCATATAAAATGTTCCTTCAGGCATGGACTGAAAAAAATCTGCAGGGAAGTAAAAGATACTTTAACTAATTCAATTCTGAGCAAAAAGGGTCCTGAGGGGACCGGAATGAAACTGCTGTCCCTTCAATCTGCTATGAGAATTACTAAACAGGTAACAAAACTGTATCTACTGGGGTTCAATCAGAAAAAGATCCAGAATAACAAATAGCAAGGGGTAAATATAATGGCAGAACTACAGATAAACAGAGGCCTGGAAAATTAATCATGTACAGGTATGAACTTTACTTGTTTTCTAATTTGAACAAAACAATCCTGAGATGTTAACATTAACATTTACTGACCAAAAGGTTTGATGATACAAAGGAAATGCTAGAATTCTGGGAATAATAATGGTAGTATGGTTACTTTTTAAAAGTCCTTATTTTTACAAAGGGCTATGATGGAATGTTTATGGATATGCCTGGGGTCTCATTCAAAAGCAGTTATGTGATATAATACATTTAGCTAAACTATAATAAACGTTGAAGCTGGGCAGTGTATACATACTGACTTATATCCCATGATTTAAAAAAAAGCCCACCAAAAAAATACTCCATAATTTATTATTGTCTAAAATAATCAGTTTACTAAAGCATGCTTTATGACAAAATTGTAAAAGCTGAGACTGACAAGAAAAAAATAAAATCCATGTGTAAGGCTAACTGCTTACACAATACTAATGACCTGAATAAACAAGTAATTTAAACTAGCTAAGGAGACTGGGTATTAAACAACAGCTAGTGTAAATGAACTAGAAGCTATATGCTTCACTTAAAGGTATTCAATATTTTTTTATGCTATGATAAACAAAATTTGTTTTTAACTAGCTATTCAAACTACCCTCATTTTAGGCTAACCATGCCATTTACGGCCAAGATTTCTAGAGATAAGGGGAGGTACAGCTGATGTACTACTTAAAGGAAGGGTAAATTCTGAGAAGTGCCATTGTTGAAAACATCATAGTTTGCACTTGTACAAACTAGAGAACTATGAAATCACAGGATGATAGAGTCTTCATCAAAAGTACAGCTGGTCAAAAGACAGTCTGTCCTTTCTGGTAAGCTGACACATGGTTTATGTGCATTTTTATGTTTGTATGTATTCATGTGAATTGGCCAAACAAATTACCCTCAAAAGAACTATAGGGGTAGAAGCCATGCTTAGCATGTTTGAGACCTTGGATTCAATCCTTATCACCAAAAAAAGCTAACTAAATAACTAAATAAATGCAATAACAAACCCTCTTGAAGACTAAGCAAAGCACAAATACACTGACACATTCCCAATTATCTCATTGGATAGGCAGAACTCCAACTTCTGAGATTATTATATATGTTCTCCTATATTAAAAGAAAGGAAATAAAGACTCTCCAGAGCAGCCTATTAATGGACCACTCTGCTTGGCTTCAAGATCCAGGATCCTTTGCATTACTCTGCACAGCCACCAGAAATCAAGAAAAGCACAGAAACTGAAAAGCACACAATTCTCTACTTCCTGCTTAAAAAAAAAAAAAAAAACTTGCTACCCCATCCAACTTTTAACTTACATTGAAGTCTTTACATTGCCACTAATAAGCTAACTAACTGGCCAAGCTAAATAAGCCTCGATTGGCTCCCATATAAATGATACACCACCACTAGAGTTAAGAGAACTCTAACTTATGTGATACAATGTCTACCATTCAATTGGGAGCGCTTGTTACTTTTACCAGGAAGTGGCCAATTCAAGTAAGATACAAATTATTTTTAAAGTGTCTGTTGAATACAGTGTAGCTATTGCCTGAGTGCAGTGGATAAAAAGTATCTCCCGAGGCTGGCTATACAGCTCAAAGGGAGGACACAGCTACTGTCGGTGCTGAGGCAGGTGGAAGTTACGACAAGAGGATCAGTTTGAGCCCAAGAGTTCAAAACAGCAAGACTAAGAATCCATATCCTTTCCAAACAGAAAACAACTCCTCCAACAAAAGAAATTACTATTTATAAGAAATGCTATTAGCAAAATAGATCACAACTCAAAATGACAATTTTCTAAAGCTGACACAATGAGCACCTTGACAAGAGAAAACAATCCACTCTATTTCCAAAAACTTACCTTTCTGCACCTTTCTTTTGCAGATTTGAAATTCAGATTCTCACACAATCACTGGCCTCTTCTTCTGTTTGATTCAATAGCATACACATTAGAGTGTCTCTCTTGCTATTAAAAACAACAGCGGAAAGCACTGTCTTATTCAGCTTTCTAACCATAAAAACTAAAGTACTAATGAAAGCACTAACCCAAATCTGCTAAAAATAATAAAAAAAATCAAACAGAACAAAAACCCTGAAAACTAACAAAGTATACAGACTGACAGAACAGGTGCCCATCGCCGCCCCCTCCCCTCAAACCACCATATTCCATTAAGAACTTTAAAGACTTGTTCCCAAATGGAAAAGGATTCCTGTGTCTTGACGGGAGGTCAAGGAATTAGAAGCAAAGCATAAGCCAGGATATGGGGTATGATGGGAAATGCCTGTCATACCAGTACTTGGGAGAGGCTGCGTCAGGAAGATTGCAAGTTCGAAGCAAGCATGGACAACTTAACCCAACCGTGTCTCAAAAATAACAGAAAGGTGGGAAAAGGCTGGGGTGTGTGTGGCTTGATGCTAGGATGCTTGCCTGGCATGCAGGAGGTTCTGGGTGCAGCCCCCAGTACAGCAAAAAGAAATTAAATAAATATAGAAACACACCAAACACACTAATAATAAACCATTTCCAAACAGGTGAGACACCAGAGTGTGTGTGCTGTTGCAGGAAACAGAATGGAGAGCCATGAATGGGAGTCTCTGCACTTCCTATCTGCAAAAGAAGAGAATAAAAAGGTTAACTCTAAACTGAAAAAAAGACTATCTTCTTTACTTGTTTAAAGCAGTGCCCAGAACATTTTTTTTTAAAAAAAAGATGAAAATATACTGAATTAGACAGAGGTTTGTAGGTGAACTTAACCTTCCGGTCTAGACAAATTTAACTGTAAACATAGTCTCAGAAGTCAGTTGGGAGTCAATCTCTAGCACTACCAAAGAAAAAGTGTTTCCAACATTTTTTTTTGTAAACCCACTACTTTGAAATTAAAGATTTAAAAGGCAAGGGTTTCATCCCGTCTTTACCTATTTCTTTAAGCTATAAGTAAAATCAGCAAAATGCGCCTCCTTTTTGAAGAGTCGCCCCCTCCCCGGGGAAACTACTTCCAGCACTAAGAATAACAGCATAAAAAGGTTCAGTAACTCAAGGTTGTTCCTCTTTTAACAAGTGACAGGTAACCTTTAGGGAAGCCCAATGCACACACCCCTTTCTTCGGCCCCTCTAAACTTAAAGGTTGATGTGAGGACAAGACAGTGCCTCGGCAGCACCTCTCCCCCGCCCGGCACCCGGTCCTCCGGGGGATCCATCTGCATTTTGCATTAACCCATCTGCCCCGGTGCGCAAGCCAGGGTCGCCGAGGGCCGGAGATGAGGAGGCGGGATGCGCCAGCCATCTGCACCCGCGCGCGCGTCCCCAGCCGCACACCTGGGCCCGGCCCGCCCTCCGGGGCCGCGCGCGTCTGCCCCACGCGGAGCGCGCCCCACGAGGACAGCGGCGCGCAGGACCCGAGGGCGGGGCGGGAGCAGCCGGGGTTCGCGCTCTCCCTGGCGGCGGATCGGACGGCGTGCTGTCGGGGGGCCGGCGGGTACCTTTTAGACAGGTCCATGAGGACCCCGGAGAAGAGCTTCTCCCCGAGGCGGAACGACACGACGAGCGCGTCCTCGATGATGTGGTCCAGCGTGACCCGCACCTCCGAACCAGGGATGAGCTGAGACACCGCCGAGTCCCCGCCCGCCGGCGGCACGAGCACCGGAGCCGGCGGCGGCCGCGGCGCGTCCTCGGGCTGCTCGGGGGCGGCCGGGGGCTGCTCGGGCGGCGGGGCCGGGGCGGCCGCGGGCTCGGGAGGTTTTGCCTCAGCCTCGGGGCTACCGGCCAGCTCCCCCGGCGGCGGCGGCGGTGGCGGCGGCGGCAGCGGCTGCTCGTCGGCCTGAGGGGCGGACTGGCGCCCGTCGGCCTCGCCGTCCGGCACCGCCGCCTCGGTGGCCGTGACCGGGAGGGGGGTGCCGGCCTCGCTGCCGGGGATGGGCTCCAGCTCCGGCTCAGCCTCGCCGGCGCCCCCGTCCCCGGGGGACGCCGCGGTCGCCGCCGCCTCAGCAGCCACGGCCGCCATTTTCTCACTGGTCTCTCCCTCCTCCGACTCGGGCTGCGGCGGCGGCGGCGGCGGCAGCGCGGCTGGGTTCCCGAGGCCTTCCCCTCCCTCCCGCTAACACTGTCGTCCCGCCCTTTCCCTGATGCTCGTGATTGGCACCGCGCCATTGGCTCCGCCTTCCACCCCTCCCGCACGTAGGTCAGCCCATTGGCCAGGGGGAGCCGTCTGTCACTGGCTGGGTCCCGCCCCCGCGCTCGGAGTAGGAACTTCCCATTGGTCGGGTGAGTTGTCAAGCGTCGACTCTAAGCGGAGGCGTGAGAGGCGGGATGGACGGTAGCATCTATACTTGCTGCCTGGATCTATTGGTTGGGAAGGAAAATACAGCTGTATGATTGGTGTTTGCCCCTGCCCGTCCTCGGACTGTTCCTGGGAGGTGGGAGAAGGGAAGGAAACGCGAGTCGTGCCAATTCTTTCAAAGACGACCCGGGGGAGGAATAGCGGGAGAATGCAGAAGGGGAACCGCTTCCCAAGAATCTTTGCGCAGAGATCCTTAGAATGAATGTTATTTCTAGGCGTGGAATTGCTTGTGGCCGAGTGTGGGCACAACAGGCTTCTGTGGGAAAGATAACTAAAGTTCCAAAATAATTCTGAAACACTTTTTGCGTGGCTATTCCGGTAGTCAACTTGCCAGGTGCTGGGACTAGGACAGATGGACCAGACAGTCTCCATAACCACATGACAGGAACTCCACCGTGTGCACGAAGAGTGTTTTTCTTGGCTTCACTTTTTAGAAACAAAGGACTAATCTCCTCTTTCCAGGGACCTGCTCATTTCAAAGAAGGAAAATTCTAATGAGAGGAAAGGCAGCCCGTATGCTAGCATTCGTGAAGTCCTGCCGCGTTGCTTATTCTCCCTAGATCCACTGGAGAGAGTTCACTGTGGAAGCCTTTTCGTTCCTTGCCCTCTCCTGTGCTGAGTGTAGAAAGAAAACAACAACAAACCAAAAAAACTCAATCCAGGCATAGTTATCCATGGGGGGGGTAATACCAGCACTTGGGAGTCATAGGCAGACATGGCGAAAATTCTAGGCCAACACAGGCTTCATACTGAGTTTCAGGACAGCTTGAGCTATGGAATAAGACCCTGTCTCAAGAAAGAAAATAAATAAATAAATAAATAAATAAATAAATAAATAAATAAATAAATAAATAAATAAATAAATAAATAAAGGGGAGGTAGTCTCTCCAGTATCCTAATGTTCTTGTTTTCCTGGTTTGGGTGTTTTCTTTTGCTTTGAAGCAGGGTCTCACTATGGAGGTCGGGCTTGCCTGGAACTCAGAGAAAACGGCCTGCCTCTGTCTCCCATGTGCTGTGTTTAGCAACTAAAACTATTTGAAGTCTAGAAGAAGCACTGAGCCCATTTCTTTAGATTGTTCCTCAGTCAGTCCTTTCCTGTAGGAGCGATCAGAGGCACTGAGAACACCTACAGAGAAAGAAGAAAAGTTATGTATGTGGAGGGAAGAATGAAATCTGGAATCCTTGGTTGTAGTAGAAGAATCAAGGGCAGGTGGATCTATATGAGTTCAAGGCCATCTTGGTCTATCTAACAAGTTCTGGGCCAGCCAGGGCATCTATCAAAATGAGACCCTATCTCAATAGTCAGTTTTTAAAACCCACTGATATGTTTAAGCTCTCTTTTACAGATGAAGAAACTAAGCCTTCCTCAAAAAGTCTGTGCTTACTAACATGCACATGACATTGGTTTTGATACCTAGCATAGTATAAGGGGGGGAGGGAGCCAAAAAAAAAAAAACTCTCTTATGAGCTATATGCTTACATTAAACATATATGGGTCTTACCTTGCAAAATGTTTGTTATGACACTATGTCTATAGTCCACCATAATCAGCTAATTAAACAATAACATGCAGTCTATGAAAGCCATGACACTCTGAAGTCCCATGCTGTATAATCCCCACAGGGAGGAAAATATAACTTGGGTCCTGGGACCTCATTACTTCTCAAAGTAATTACAAGATTCTGCAGAGAGTAGTTTAAATCTCTAATTTATCACAGATCATGGCATACATAACAAGACACCCTCCTAAGCTACTGTTTTCACCGTACCCCTCAAGAGACTCCACTCATCCTGTGTTCACGTGAAGTCAGCTCTTCTGCTTCACCAGTAAGACCCTCTCTTAAATCCCGTTCTTTCTTCCAGAATCTCTTCTCTACCAGTCTTAAGTCTCTCAAATATTAGGAAGGCCTACTCATGCGTCTTTCTCTCATTCATTCAACGAGCACTGAAGGACTGCTGTGCCCCAGGAACTGCAATCAGGGAGACAGGCAGAAGGCATGCCGTAAAGAATACGCGATCTGGTAACTTCCCATTTGGGTCTTCTTCTTCTTTATTGGTGAGTTATAAAATAATAAGCAAGATGATGAGAGATCCTGAGGCATTCTATAAGAGAAATAAACAGGGTGAGGTAATAAAGTAGGTGGGCAGGGTGGAAGATGCACGCTTTAAAGAAGGTGGGTATAGAAAGGCCTTTCTGAAGACAGGACACTTTAGGATGTGAAGGGACGGGCAGAGCCAGCTCTTTACATGGCTGGCTGAACATTCATGTCACAAAAGAAGAGCAGTTGCTTAAAATTCCAAGGCCAAGGAGGGCTTGGCTTGGTCAGAAAGAAGAAAGACCATTGGTGGTTGAAGACAATGACCAAGAGATGAGTAGGTAAAATGAGCTTGGAAAGCAAACAGGACCTAAATGATTATGATTTAGTGAGAAATGCCTCTTCTAGGAACCCCAGAGCTAGTAGAGAACCTGGCTCTTACATCTTCTGCTGTAACCTAGGCACTTCTGCCATCAGGTTCCTTCTGGCATGGGATTCACATGGAGAGACAAAATCCAACAGCACTCTAGAGGGGTAGTGTAGACTGTGGGTGTTGCCCTTTCATAATGGTTTGTCTTTGTGCTATGTATGGTACAGCCCCCTGTGGAGATCTGGATCTCCTGGTTGGTAGCCATGCTGCAGCAGCTGGGCAGACCCTCTGAATGGAAGCTTTGTTCATGTGAAGTACCTGGATAATGTTCCCCATAGTCTAACATCATTTCACTATGTTCCCGGCCCAATGACACAAGGCATCTAGACATGTCCCTACCCATGGAGCTATGTTGCCAGGCATCCAGGTATGATGATGGCCTTGAGGACCCTGCACCCGTGACTCCTTCTCCACTGGACATGAGCAGCATCCCCTGGAAGCCAGAGATTCCAAAGTGCACATATCAGCACTTCATCCAGCAGAGGAAGGAGAAGCCAGTTGTCACCTCCCCACTGTAAGACTCTGTCAATACTACTGACAGTGAACAAAATTTCCATGGTGAAAGCTAAGACTACCCATGTCATCATAAATTCTCTCACCACAAAATGAACCTAGGAGAGCATCTGACATTTTGAGAGATGCTGGCTACTTCTGTCACCAGGGCCTTCCCACTGAGGAGGCCAAGTAGCACTACGTAAGTTAAAGCTTCAGAATGTTCATCTACCACACAGAACACCCCTCACTCATCCAATAAGCAGAAATCACAGGCTGCTTTACCGCTGCTTCCTTCCTACCTGTATCTGACCCAAATCTTGGCACTATGGACCATGGAAGTGGGACTGATAAGAACTCATCAGATAAGTGGAGCCCCTTGGACCAAGACTGATCCATAGGTCTGATTTTAATGGTTTTGCCATGTAGCCCTACAAAGGAGCCCAGAGCTCTCTCTCTCTCAGGGGCTCAGACTTGTCCACACCACCCAAGTAGCTGACAATCCAGCAACCTTCAAGATGCCCAAGATGAATGTCCCAACTTTAGAAGGGAAAAAGCAAACACCATGAACCCATAATCTCAGACCCCATGCCTTGAATGCGGTCATGCCCATTGCCTTCCAGAATGCTTCGAGGAGTCCCAGGGACTCTGTTCTTTAATCTTAACTCTGAAATAAGAATGTGGTATTTCTAAGTGGAGGCCTGAGTGACATTCAGTGCGGCGATTATCCTTCTGTGAAAGACACGGTTCTGCACCGCTTTAAAGTTGACTGAACAAAATGCTAGCTGTGCTGATTGGAGGACCTCGTGACCTATTTTCGAATCCTTTGTCCTAGAGAAGGACTTTGATCCTTGCTTCCTGAGTAAATAGTGCTTATGCAATTCCCAAACCTAGGTTTCTTGATTCTTTTCCCGTGACCAACAGTGGTATTGACAAAGATGTTCACCTCCGAGCCTGGAAAACTCTGACCTCCTGACATTTTCTAGCTTCCTCAGCAGGGCCGAACCTGTCTCAGACCTGGGTTTAACTAACCTGCTTCTTCACACTGAAGCTAGAGACTATGTGTGTGTGTGTGGTTTTTTTTATTAGCCTAATGAACTTCATTACTAAATGTCATAGAATAAATACTAGTCTCACAGGGCCTCCCTTGCAAGTGAAATTTAGCTTAACTCCAGTTTGGCTGAAAACTTCCTACAGTAGAAAACTGAGCCTACTAAGTTCATATTGATAAAAGCATTCTAAGTGGGCTTGTTACAGTTTTGTTTTTTTCCTTACTAGAGCTTGAACCAGGCCCTCGTTCATGCTAGGTCTGCGTTCACTAAGCTCCACGTCTCGTGACTAGAGAACCATTTTTAAGAGTACCGATGGCAGGTAAGTAGTAGACTTGAGGCTCTCTTGAAACCACCTTATTTTGATTTCCTTGTTTAGGTCAAGGCCTAGGATTTTGGTCTTTGAGAGGAAGAGGAAAAATTGAAATCTTTTCTGTAATGAAAACATTTTCCAACAAACGAGCTGCGTGCTGTGCATATCTTACTGAGGAGAGAAAGCAAGCAGATGCCTTTTTTCTTTTTCCTCACCATGCACAGGTCCACCATCTTGAGCACTGTCCCAAATGTTGGATTTTATTTGGGGCAGTAGTCTGTTTACATAATGAGCTAACCTCACACAGAAACCCTAGAATCTAAAGTTGTCATCAGAATTTATCTGTGTTGTCTCCTATATTGACAATAAGAATCTTTGCTCTTGCCTCAGAAAGAGAGAGATCCAGCTGAGCTGAGCGTGGTGACTCATGCCTAGCATACCAGAGCTGGAAGCAGTGGAATCAGGAATTCAAGGTCCTCTTTGATTTCATATTGTGTTCAAGGCCAGCATGTCAAGCATGAGAGCTGTCTCAAAAAAGAAAAGAAAAAGAGAAACCAGCCTGGCCCAGTGACATAGACAGCACACAGGAGGTAGAGACAGGAGGACCACAAAGTCAGAGTTCAGGGCCAGCCGGTAATGTCTAAGGCCCCGTCTAGGATAAAAAGCAAAAGGGGGGTCCAGATGGATGGAGCAGGGCCTCATAGCTCCCACACTCAGGAGGCCAAGGCAGGAGGATTTTGACAAGTTTGAATTCCAGGCTAGGCTAGGGTGAGACCCCATATCAGCGAGAGGAAGAAGCTCAGCCTGAGCTTGTCCTGATTGTCACAGACTTTAGTTTCAAGTTCTTTGGGGTGCTCCAATATTGGCCAAGCCTCAAGAGTGTTTAGACCTCAAGACTAAACCTGTGTCTGCTTCCAGTTAGTCTGTTTCTGGGATATATGAAACTTCCACGATCTCAGCTAAATCATTTGACTTCTGTTTCCTTGGTTATAAACTATTTTGTAGTTTTGTTTTGTTTTGTTTTTGAGACAGGGTTTCTCTGTGTAACAGCCTTCACTGCCCTGGAACTCAGTTTGTAAACCAGGCTAGCCTCGAACTCAACAGAAATCTCCTTTGCCTCTTTGCTGAAATTAAAGGCATGCGCCATCACACCCCACTGAATACTGCTCTTTTTGAAGATTTACTTTAAAAGTAATCCTTTTAAAAGTGATCCTTTGGCATGTGTGTTTCACATGTGGGTATGTACACATGAATGCAGATGCCCTTGGAAGCCGTAGGCACTGGATCCTTCGGAGCTGGAATTACAGATAGTCCTGACACAAATTTCTGGGAACAGAATTCAGATCCTCTGAAAGAGCAGCTAGTGCTCTTAACCACTGAGCCATTTCTCCAATCCCTGTATGTTTTGTTGAATCTTATATTTTAATAACTATCTGCCAAGAGAATTTGACTTGGGGAATTTTTTAAAGTTTATTTAGTGTGTGTGTGTGTGTGTGTGTGTGTGTGTGCACCATGAGCATGCAGAGATCAGAAGAGAGTGGGAGGGTTGGAGCCTGCAGAGACTAGAGGGGGGGCATCAGATCCCTTGATGCTTTAGTTACAGGTGTTTGTGAGCTGCCATTGGGATGCTGGGAACTGAGGAACTGATCCCAGGTCCTCTTCAAGTGTTCTTGAACATCAAGCCATCTTTCCAGCCCTCGGATTTGATTTTGTTTTTTTTTGTTTGTTTGCTTGCTTTATTTTTTAAATGATGTAACAAGCATATTTTCTTTTGACTTTTTAAGACAAAGTACTCTGGAATGCACCATGTAATCCATGACAGATTGAAACTTTTGGTGATTCTCCTGCCTCTGCCTCCCAAGCGCTGAGATCCAGAACTATCCTACCACGCCTGGTTACATAACTTATATTGAGTGTATAGCATAGACCTCTAATCATGGTAAGAGTTGTTTTAAAGAATACTAAGTTATTAGCAGCTAGGTCCAGCAGCTCAATCTGATTGCCATATCCTGGATTAATCACACTTGGTAGCTGCCGACCGCTAATAATGAAACCTGTGAAAGACTTCTGAAAACAAAAGCCCCAAGCCCTAGGGTGTTGGCTCACAGAGGGAAAAGTGCTTAAATATGGCTTAGTGATTATTTTCTTTCCTTGGGGTATGCTTATTTTGAAAGCTGAGTAATAGGGAAAAGGCGAGGGAGCAGAGACCAGAGTAAAGGGAATGGCTTTAAAGACTCATGGGACATAAGGGCCAAACACAGGAGCCAAATGAGGTATTTCTCCTGATCTGGGACAATTTCCGTCTAGACGCCAGTATTTCTGTTCTAGAATTAATCTGCCTGCTCCCAGATGGAGTCAGTAAAGGTTAACTCCCGGTGAATCTGTCAAGCACTGGTTCTCTTTGTGTGTCTCAGTGATTTTCAGTTTCTTTGGAATCAGAATCTGCTGAAGCTGTTTTGCACACATGGTATGAACCCATATAGATAAGATAGAAACAACAAAGCCAAAGCCAGGCATGGTGCTTCACACTTGTAATCCCAGAGTGTGTGGGGGGGGGGTCACTACCTGGAAATGTGAGCGGCCATTCTTAACCTAGTCTCTGTGTCTTGGCCTGGATACTGGTTACACAGTTATGTTTGACTTTTTATAAGTTTGCTCTCCTGTGTACTTTTCTATAGGTAAATTGTATTACCTATAACTGCTAGTGCCATCACTTCTTAAACAATAGTCATGCATTTCATGACTAAATCAGGACCCGGGCAAGACTTAACTGGGTCCTCTTGGACAGGGCTGCTATCTAGGCACCAGCAGGGATTGTGGTCCTTAAGGAAGAAGAAGCCATGTGGTGATTAATTTACACGTCACTGAGTCACAGGGAGCCCAGACTGAACATCATTTCAGAAGATAGCCTTTCCTGGTGTGGCTGCATGTCACCTAGTCTGTCCTTCAAAGGCCTGGCAGACAAAGAAAGGAAGAACCCACCCTCTTGCTGCTTGCCTGCTTGCCGGAACTGAAATGCCAGTCTTCTTCAACCCTTGAACTGGCATTTACACTAGCGGCTCCCTCCTCAGTTTACAGGCCTTTGGGGGAAAACAGTGCTGACTTTTCAAAGTCTCCAGCCTGCAGATATCAGGTCAGGGTGACTTTTTTGTTTCCTTTTTGTTTGAGACAGGCCTTCACTGTGTAGCCCTGACTGTCCCGGAACTTGCTGTAGACCAGGCTGGCCGCCCGAGTGCTGGGTGTGGGTGACTTTTTCACTTCCAAATCAAACAAGCTAACTTTTTCTTTAAAAGAAAAGATTGCCACAGAGAAACCCTGTCTCGAAAAACCAAAAAAAAAAAAAAAAAAAAAAAAGAAAAGATTTCATGTAGCCCAGACTGGCCTCAAATTCCTTCTGTAGCAGAGAATGACTCTGAACCCTTAATCCTACTGCTTCTACCACCCAAATTGGGATTGCATTTACCACCATGCCCAATTTGTGTTGCCTTTGTCATTATCATCATTATTATTACTGTTGCTATGGGTACATGGGTACCATCATGTGAACGTAGGGGTCTGAGGACAACTTCATGGAGCTGGTTCTCTCCAAATATTCTGTGGGTTCTGGGAACTGAATTCAAGTTGTCAGTCTAGCCAAGCAAGAGCTTTATCTAATGAGCCACATTACCAGCCCCTCTGTTTTATCTTTTGGAAACAGAGCCTCACTCTGTAGCCTAGGCTAGTCTGGAACTCACTATATAGCCCAGGCTGTCCTCTACCTCTTGGTGATCCTCCGACCTCAGTGTCAGTGCTGGGGTGATAGACATGAGCCACCAAGCCAAGATCCGTTCCTCTCTTCCCTTGAGAATCCTGACTAATGCAGACACTTGCAAGCTAACACAAATACTGAGGGCATTCTTCTCCTGTGTGATGCCCAGAGGCAGTCCTCAGCTCCTGGCCACAGGAGTCTGCCGCACAGGACAGTTTAAAATGTGTAGCTCGCTTCTTAAGAATGAGCTCAGAGGACTAACAAAGAGATGTGAGTGAAAGAGAAGCCACGTGTATTTGTACCCTAAACTCACAAGTCTGTCACTTTAGTCCCAGAGTCCTAGGAGAAGGGAGAGAATCCCACCAGGGACCGTGTGAGAGCAAGAGCACAGGGCAGAGCTCACCGAGATCCCTTCAGAAGTAAACGCTGCCTGGCTTAAGGTCTAAACAACACAGGAAGGGTATTTCCAGTTCCCTTCTCACACACATACACACACACACACACACACACACACACACACACACCTTGGCAGGCTGTTAGGAGCTGCTGCTCCCCTGAGTGCCCTCTTCACTTACCTCTGCTTGAGGTGACAGCCCCACTCAGCCCAGCGTCTGGAAAAGGGCCCACACAATGCAAAGATAACCCCAGTAATGACAGCATTCTCCATAACAAGAGCCGCAACTAGTCCAACCTTTTGGTGAACACCCACTGTGTGCCAGGCAGAGGCAGTAACCGGGTGAGCTTGGGGAATCAAGCCCCTTAAACTGTAGGCACTGTCCTGAGGTATCTTCCTTCATAGTGTCGGTGGTCTTTCCTCCTGCTCTCCCTCCCTGCTTTGCCTGATTGCAAAGCACACACATGCATGGACATCCCTACACACACACACGGACTTTGGGGGTTATTTTTAATATTTTATTTTATTTATTTATTATGTATACAATATTCTGTATGTGTGCAGGCCAGAAGAAGAGGGCACCAGACCTCTTTTCAGATGGTTGTGAGCCACCATGTGGTTGCCAGGAATTGAACTCAGGACCTTTGGAAGAGCAGGCAATGCTCTTAACCACTGAGCCATCTCTCCAGCCCCACACACGGACTTTTGCAATCTCTTGTGTGATCTGGGCTCATCTCAAACGTCTGGGTTCAAGCGATCCTTTCACCTAAGTCTGTAGGCATGTGCCACCACACCCAGTGTGACTGCTGCTGCATCAACATGGCCTTTTAAAAAGTCTCATTTTATCTTTGTGCATGTGGGGAGGGGGACCCCGTGCATGCCATGCTCCATGTATAGCAGTCATAGGACGACCTGCAGGACTAGGTTCTCTCATCCCATCGTGCATTGCTTGGTGATTTAAGTCAGGCTGCCAAGCTTGTCAAGAGGCGCTTTTATACCCTCTCGCGTAGGTTTTGTCTGCTTGCTTTTAGATTTACTGTTTTATGTATATGAGTGTTTTTGCCTACAGATGTTTTTCGTTGTTGTTTGGTTCGTTTTTTGTTTGTTTGGCTGTTTTTTGTTTTTTCATGACAGGGTTTCTCTGTGTTTCCTTGTAGACCAGGCTAGCCTCAAACACAGAGACCACCTGTCTCTGCCTCCTGAGTGCTGAGATAAAGGTGGGCACCACCACACCCAGCAAATAATGGCTGGATTTTTGTTGTTGTTGTTGTTGTTTAATTTTTGGTTTATTTGTTTGTTTTTTAATGTGCACTAGATGTTTTGTCTGTGTGAGGATTTCAGATCCCTGGAACTGGAGTAACAGACAGTTGTGAGCTGCCATGTGGATGCTGGGAATTGAACCCAAGTCCTTTGGAAGAACAGCCACTTCTCTTAACCTTTGAGCCATCTCTCCAGCCCCCACCTGCAGATGTTTTTAAATTTGACCTTTTGAACGGAAGTTCTGGAAAGAAACCGTACCCTACAACAAACCTTCTGGAACACTGGCTAACTAATTAAAGCTTCAGTGATGGCGCCGGGGAGATGGCTCAGCAGTTAAGAGTTGTGGCTACTCTCTGAAAGGACCCATAACCCTCACGGTAGCTCTCTATAGTTATCGTCTATAACTCCAGTTCTAGGGGATCTCACACTGTCTTCTAGGCTCTTTTAGGGAAGCAGACACACAGGCGGTGCACATACATACACGCAGGCGAAACACTCATTCACATAAAACAAAAGTAAACAAATGTTTTATTCAAAGGCAAACTGAAATGATTGTGGAAAGGCTGGAATGTTGCAAGTCCAGAGCCTAACTGCAATTTATCTGGAGCTGTCTTTAGCCCCCTAAATAAACATCCCTTGCCTACCTCTGTATCTGACCTAAAATCCGTGTGACTAACAGATAGAACCTTTTAGAGCGTATTAACTTAGTTTCCACCAACCAAAAAGCTGAGAATGCCTTGGGGCCGCATCTGAAACCTATGACTGAGATGTCCCCCACTTCATTGTGCCCCCTATGCAATGTTTCCTCCAAGGTATTTGTGAGTGTGCTGCACCCTAACCACTAGACCATCATGGAAACTACCACCGATGGATCTGTAAAGAGCCTGAATGCACGGCTTTCCCTTCTGCTACTATAGAAACTTCAGCAAACTATGACCATGTTGGAACATGGACTCTAGGGAATCTGTTCCCACGCCATAGTCATTCATACTTGGCTTCATAATGAACTGTATCTTACCCTCTTTGAAGTGAGAGTTATGTTTTATTCTTTTTTATGTGCAATGATGTGAAGGTGTCAGATCCCTTGGAACTGGAACTTCAGCCTCTGTTATATTTTTGTATGACAGCAAAGATCCTACTCTGGGGAACTGGTGTCTCCACTTGGCTTACCTGAGAGACAGATGCCTGAGGCTCTGGCTCAGTGATAGAAGGTGCCTAGCATGCATGAGGCCTTGGGGTTTTATTCTCTAGTACTATCAAGGTTGGATAGATAGATAGATAGATAGATAGATAGATAGATAGATAGATAGATGATAGATAGATATACAGATGGAATTGTTAATGCCACATGTGTGGCAGGTGGGTCAGGAGTTTAAGACTAGCCTCAGCTATTTTGTTTAAGGCCGTCCTGGATTCTGTGAGATCCTGTCTCAAAAAAGAAAAGAAAAAAAAAGCATAAAAATCTGTATACAAAGAGCTCTACATAGATCCCTGTGTCACCAGTAGGGTGGATTAATAGGTGACAAGCCTGAGGACCTGAGTTCCATCCCCAGAAGCCATGGTGGAAGGGGAGAACCAGCTCTGAAAGTTAGCATCTCACTTACAACGTGTGAATGCATCTGACTTACAACTCATGAATGCATGCATGCACACACACATACATGCAAACTAAATAAAATGGAATAAAAGTCCCCTGGAACTTTCAGCATATACTGTAAATTTTATTTAAAGGAAAAAGCCCCACAAAATCTGTCTTGGTCACCACTGCACCCCTTGCAGGCAGTAGAGCCTGGCTGGCATACAGGAGGCTTTTGAAACAAAACATATTTGTAGCATCAACAATTGACTGAATAAATGAAAAATTATTTCTAGGTGATATATTACTGTGGGCTTTCTGTCTCATGTGTTTTCAGGCACATGTCTCAATTGTCCTAATTTTCTAACTTTTCTTCAGTGAACATGGATTTCTTGGGGAGGAAAATACACAGAAAGCTTGGGGTGTGGCCCTGTGATGGAGAACTTGCCTGGTGTGCTTATGGCCCTGGGTCCCTTAGGAAGCAATGCAGGAAAGGAGGGAGAGACAGGGAAAGGAAGAAGGGGAAAGGAAAAGATTGGGAGGACAGGAGGAAAAAAATAAGTGGAGAAAATAGGGCCTGGGATAGGTTTGGTGGTACATGCCTGAAACCCCAGCACTTGGGAGTTAGAAGTAGAAGGATCAAGGCCAGCACTGGCTACGGGAGCCGCCGCTGTCTCAAAAACAAAGAAGAGGTGGGGGTGGTGCTGAGGTCCTCTGTAGCAGGAGGATCCCAAACCTGGTTCTTGAATAAGAATTGCAGAGGCATGGGTAGGGTGACTGGATTCCCAGAACCTTCTTGATCTGAGGGCTGAGATATATGAGACCCTATCTGAGAAGCCAAGGACTCCAGCAGCCTGCCCTTGCCTTTCTGTGGGTCACGATACCTTCACATTCCCTGCTGAGGTATGTTTGCTGGAGGAAGAAGAGAAGCATTTCCTAGAATAGCTTCGCAAGGACTCTAAATGATTCATGAAGAGCATTTGCCCTCCAGCAGAGGCAAGGCCTGGGTCCTGCCTGAGGCTGCCTCTCTCCTGCCCCTGGAAACTTCAGAAGCAAACCCCTTTCTCATATTCTTTCCAGACGGGGTCTACCCCATGCCAATCGGTGGATGCTGAGGAAGCCAGGAGCAGACGAGCAGATTTAGGTGTTTCCTTGACCTTGAGGCAGTTAACTCAGCAGAGCTATCAATGGGGAACCTAGCAGAGTTCTGGAACAAAAGAGGCAAGACCTTGGAGGGTTGTTGAAGCTGTACCCTTTCTTTCAGCTTTGGTCACCATAGTGACTTCATTCTGAAGCCACAACCCTGCTGTTATTGCTTCATATTCATTCACAATAAGACCACCCCTGAGTTCTCCGCCCACTGGGAAGCAAGGACTGGATGCACTGGAAGACAGGGAGATTGAAGAAATGAGGCCTTTAAGCCCTGTGAGTCCAGGAGGATAGGTGGTCCTCTTCTAAGCAGAAGGGAAAAGGTCAGAGTTGGCAGGGAATTCACCTGCCTCTGGGTCCTAGGCCTCCAGTTTAGAGCGAACATGGACTACTGTTGAGACTCTCAGATCTGGTACAGCCAGGTTTAAAGCAGAAGCCCTGAGCCCTGGCTTAGTTCTCATTGCATTTGGTAACCATGGACGCACAGGACCCTTTAGATAGCCTGGCTCTTGGCCTTCTGTGCCAAGCTGGGCTCATACTTACCAGGATTACCACTGGTGTTTGTGGCAATCAGATCATAAGGTCTTCATTAGCAGCCTAAACTAGAACTTCTGTAGCCAAAGACCCACACATCTGACATGAATTTGCAAGTGAATTAGCTCGTTTAATTCTGAAAATTATAATGTTCTTTTAAAATGAGAAAACTAACTGTACATCACGATAGGTCAAGCTGCAGGTCACAGTAGTCCAAGCCCTCGACCTCAGGGAGGTTTAGGAGAATTAGGACTTCAAGGTCATCCTCAGCTACTTAGTTGGAGTCAACTTTGGGTACACCAGACCACAGCTCAAAGGGATGTGGGTGTGAGGGCTGGAGAGATGGCTTAGTACTTAGGAGCACACTGCTGCTCTTCCAGAGGATCTGAGTTTGATTCCCAGGATCAACTATCAGGCCGTTCACAACTGCCTGGGACTCAGCTCCCGGAGAACTAGATACTTCTAGCCTTTATGAGTGTACACACTCACACACTTGAATAAATCCTAAAATTTTAAACAAAAAGAAAAAATATAAACTGAAACAATGAGTCAGCAGTCAAATCATTTTGCCTATGAGAGTTTGGTTCTCCAGAACCCACTTAAATGCCCACTTAAGGGTTCAGGAGGCAGAGACAAGCATCTCCAGAGCAAGCTGTCCAGCTAAAGTATGCTCATCAGTGAGCTCTAGGTTTAATTGAGAGATCATGTTTTGTTGAGTAAGGTAGACAGAGATCAACCTTGAGCCTCCATAGGCCCACGCACACACATATCTGCACATGTGCCCACATACAGAGAACACTCAGACATACACACACACACACTACACACCTGCAAAAAACAAACAAAACCAAACCCGAGCTTTGGAGTGAAGAACAAATGGAAATCATATATCTTCAACAGCACACACACACACACACACACACATACATGCTGGGGAATGAAAAGAAGTAACGTAAGGCTTTTTCCACAATATTTTTTCCCTTTCGGACAAGTCTTTTTATGTAGCCCAGCCTGGCCTCCAACTTGACATCCTCTTGCCTCTGCCCCCTGGGTGGTAGACTTACAGGCCATTAGGCCTAGCCCAACTCCACTCTTTTTGTTGATATTATTCTGTGTGTTAGTTCATTCAGTGTCTCGTGTAACCCAGGCTGGCCTAGAACTCCTGGGTCTCCTTCCTCAGACTCCCAAACGCTCTATCTCGAAGGGCCGCAGTGCCGGAAGGGCTGCAGGGCCGTTCTTCACTACTGTGGAGTACTGTCACAGAAGCTCCTTCATCCAGGCAGTGACTTTTGATTCTCTAAGCTAAAGTAGCCATTGCCTTGCCGAATGACATTACACAAGTGATTTAGCTTTCCTGAGTCCAGGAGAGCGTGCTTCAGAAGACAGGCAAGTGGGACGATTACACAAAGATGTGTGTGCAAATCGGCACTGTGAAGTGCATTTAAAGTGGTTTCTATTATTGGAGGATTGGAAAGTGGCTTCTTCCTTTAACTGTAGGGGAGGGGGTGACTGGTTCGCATCCCACTCACCCCATTGCCAGACCAAACCCACCCCAAGGTCTTCCTTTTTGTCAGGACAGCCAGGAATAAACAGAACGACTGGTAAGGGAAGAGAATTTGAAAAATGTTTTTCCATAGCTTTATTTTATTTTTAATTTAAAAACTTTGAGCCGGGCAGTGGTGGCGCACGCCTTTAATCCCAACCCTTGGGAGGCAGAGGCAGGCAGATCTCTGTGAGTTCGAGACCAGCCTGGTCTACAAGAGCTAGTTCCAGAATAGGCTCCTAAAAACCACAGAGAAACCCTGTCTCGAAAACAAAACAAACAAAAAACTTTGGGGGTGGGGGCCTAATCTGCCTTAAGCAGAAGGTAACAGTAGTGCTAGGAGAATACAAAAGCACACTTTTATCTTTTTTTAACCCCCCAGATAAATGCAAATGAAAATGACAAGAAATCAGTATACCCCCTGGATGGCTGTAGAACAACAAAAAAAGACACAAAGGACGTGTTGACCGCACCATTCAGATTCTGCCTATGTAAATCCATGGAGACTGAAAGCAGCTGGGCAGTGGCCTAAGATTGGGGAAATCTGGAGAAAGTGAGTAGGCTGAGGTCTCTTTGGAGCCCAACAAGTGCCTAGCTACTTCCTGTTTTGGGCCAGGGTCTCCCTAGTTATCTAGGCAGGCCTTTGACTTGTGGTCCCCCTACCCCAGCTTTCAGAGTAGATACTGCCTACACCATCATGTCATTCCTTGCCCATGTGGGCGACTTGAAAAACTTCTTCCTGCCATCTCCCCTGTATGTTTCTGATGGGGTGGAGAGTAAATACCGTCTTCCCATGGCAACGAAAGAGTCAGTTCATCAATTACAGATAGATCCATTTCCTCATAGAGTCATGGACTAAATGCATAGTTCTGGTCCAAATCCCTGGGATTTTTCCCTATAACATTCTGTATATACATGAGTTCATGGCTTTCCCTGTGAGGACCTTGACAGCAGTGGAGGCAACAATCAGGACAACCCAGCTGGCCTGGGGACACCCACCTCCCAAGAGCTCACTACCAAACTGAAGGTCACCAGAGGAGAGAATGGTTACCATCTAGGAGTCTTGGTCAGGTTTGTTTTCTCTCCCAGTTACGGAATGAAAAGGCAGGAAACATCTCAAGTGTGCTGGGTAACAGGAAGGGCGGGAGTAGGGAATCTCAAACCCAGTCGACAGCAGCACACAGAATAAAGCTAGAATTGGATCCTGTTTTATTGAGTTGGGTTGTTGTCTTTTGGAGGCCTGCTCTTTCCTGCAGGTAAACTGAGGGGGAGTGGATCTGGGGAAGAGGGGAGGTGGGGGGCTGGAAGGAGTGGAAGGAGAGGAAACTGTGGTTGGGATGAATTGTATAAGAGAAGAATCTATGTTCTTTCTTTTGGAGGGGTTCATGACAGGATTTCTTTTTATAAAGATTTATTTATTTACTTATTCATTTATAATGTATGTGAGTGCTCTATCTGCATGTATACCTTTATGGCAGAAGAGGGCATCAGATACCAATATAGATGGTTGTGAGCCACCATGTGGTTGGTGGGAATTGAACTCAGGCCTTCCAGAAGAGCAACCAGTGCTCTTAACCACTGAGCCATCTCTCCAGCCCAAGACAGGATTTTTTTGTGTAGCCTTGGCTGTCCTGGAACTAGCTCTGTAGACCATGCTGGCTTCAAATTCATAGAGATCTACCTGTCTTTGTCTCCCAAGTGATGGGGTTAAAGACGTGCACCATCACAGCCAGGTAGAATCTATTTTCAATAAAAATAAAAATAGAAACAACAGAGAAAAAATTAAAAAGACTTTTTTTTATAAAATTGGGGGTGAGGAAATCCACATATACAGTAAACACATGGGGAGAAAGACTGTCCACAAAGTAGAGGGGGGACTCCAGATGTTGAAGCCCAGCCTCTCCTTGACGACTGGGTGTTTTAAAGTCTTTGAAGGATAGTTTGAAGAAAGACAGGATGGCCGATTGGCCTGCAACCGTCATATAAACACGCCCTGGTCTGCCTTTGTGCTAAGTCAGTTCATCAGCAGGGGACCCTACTTATAGGCGAAAAAGCCCACAAAGCCTGTGTTTTAAACTTCCAGGCTTTTGCCTCAGATCAGTGAGGTGGGGAAGAAGGCAGCAACCTTGGAAGTTCGCTATCTTCATTACCTAAGCATGGCCCTCTCCATATCTAAGTGCCTATCTCTCAGCACAGCTGAACTGAAGTCAGCTAGCTGCCCTGTCAGCAGGATCTGAATCAGACTGAGTCAGACAAAAGGAGGATCACTGCACTGGAGACCTACACTGTCCTGGTTCGGCTATCAGCCAACTCTGTGTCTCTTACTTGGGACCCATCTTTTTTTTTTTTTATTTTGGTTTTTCTATTTGTGAAATGAGATATACAGATGTTCTGAAATCCCTGAAGCCAGACCTACATTCCAACACACATATCCCTGCCATGGTGGATGTCACTTATTGATGCTGAGTCAGCCTCAGGGCCCCTTTGAACTCATAGTTCTCATAGTCTACCACCACCAGATCCAAAGTAACACTTACAAAGCTACATCTTGTAGCCCTGTGTCTGAATAGGTTTGTTTCGAAGGCCTCCCGAACTCTGTTCTAGGTTACTTATGAACCTCTAGTTTTGCGCTCACAATAGAAATGGGAGCAAGAAGAACATAAGCATGGGGGCTGGAGAGCTGGCTCAACAGTTAAGGGTCCTCACTGGCTGTTCTTCCAGAGGTCCTGAGTTCAATTCCCAGCAACCACATGGTGGCTCACAACCATCTATGGGATCTGATGCCCTCTACTGTGGTACAGGCAAGCATGCAAATAGAATACTCATATACATAAATAAATAAATCTTAGAAAAAAAGAGAAAAGATCATGGGCATTAGCCAAACCTGGTGGCACCAACCTGTAATGCCAGCTCTTGGGGAGCCAAAAGCAGGAAAATCATAGTTCAAATCCAGCCCAGGACAGCATGAGTACAAAGCCAACCTGGACTACACGAGTCGTCCTTGCCCCATAAAAACAGATTCCTGGTTTCAATCATTGATGTTGTGGAATAATCTTTTTGTACACAGTGAAGATGTGTCACCCTGATTGGTTTAATAAAAAAAAAAAACTGAACAACCATTGGCTAGGTAGGACTTCCGGGCAGAGAAGATGCTGGGAACCAGAAGGACAGAGACACCAGGACACTGAGAGCCAGCAGGACGGGCAGTACTGAGATGAGGTAATAAAGCCATGACGCAGAAAGTAAATTAATAGAAATGGGTTAGTTTAAGTTGTATGAGCTGAGTAGAAACAAGCTAAGATAAAGCTTTCATAATTAGTAGGAAATCTCTGCGTCATTAGTTGGGAGCTGGCTGGTGGGACAGAGAAAGACTCATTACACCTCAGAACCCAAGTTACAAAAGAAAACAAGAGTCAAGTGTAGTAATGGGGTTTGTAAACCCAACATGATGAAGGCAGAGAAAGATAGATTCTACAAACTTGCTGGCCATCCACTCTAGACTATTTGGGAATTTTTAGGCCACTGAGAGACCCTGTCTCAAAATAACTAAATAAATGGAGGGCTCTTGAGGGGTGACAAAGATATCTATGTTTGTCCTCTGGGCTCCACACATGTGCACATACCCCCCCCCACACACACACACACAGAAGAGAGAGAGAGAGAGAGAGAGAGAGAGAGAGAGAGAGAGAGAGAGAGAGAGAGAGCTGGGGATATGATCCAGTGGTAGAAGATTTGCCTAGCATGTGAAAGCCCTAAATTTAAATTCAGTCTCTAGTTATGCAACCTCACCCCACCCCATCCTACAGAGAGAGAGAAAAAGAGAAAGAGAGAGAGAGAGAGAGAGAGAGAGAGAGAGAGAGAGAGCCAGGCATGAAGGCATAAGCCTGTAATCACATGCTGGTAATCCAAAATAGAGATAGGAGGAACAGGAGGTCACAGCCAGCCTTTGTCTACATAGCAAGTTCAAAGCCAGCCTGGGCTACAAGAGATCTTGTCTTAAAAAAAATAATAACAGCAGCAACAACAAAACAACTGACAAAGCCCTCAAAATAAGAGAAAAAAATCAAGGGCTGGAGAGATAGCTCACATAGTGTGAGAGGGGGCATAAATGCTCTATGGTATGGTTATGATTTTTGTTGTAGCCATGAGAGAGAGAGGAAGAATATGGTCAGAGGCATCTGGAAGAGTCCAGAGCAGAGAGAGAAAGAGGAACATCTTGGATGTGGATGGCCAGGACTATTTGTGAAAGAAAGGAGCATAGCCAGAGATAGAGAACAGAGAAAACTTAGCGAGACTAGCAAGAGCAGTGGTGGAGGAGAGAGAGCGAGGAGAGGAAGAGGGAGAGTGAGGGGGAGACCTTGCCATTATAAAGAAAAGAAATGGCATTCTGGGAGGAGGGAAGGGCTAGGATGCTGGTGTGGACTTTAAAATGTATAGCAGGTACTTGTGATACTGAGGGAGGCTTGGAGGTCAACATGAGCTTTGATATCCTGACAGGTGCCACAGATAGCCATATGTCCCTTCTGCCTGAGGTAAGGGAAATGACTCCTTTTGGCAGATGAGAACTGGTTTCACAAGTTCCTGAGGAATGTTGACTTTTATGTAACCACCAGAAATCCCCCTATACTCCATGTTGAGCTCATTTCTGGATATATAGACTGTTTTTGGAGTTTCTTTTGGACCTGACAACCAGTTAAGAGTGAGCACTGCTCTTGCAGAAGACCAGAGGTTGATTTCCAGCACTCATGATGGATGATTAACAACTATTTGTTGTTATTCTTTTTAAAGATATAATGGGGAAAGGCAGGTCCCATGAGGGTAGTGGCGGATGACCCAAAGCCTCTGCTGGGGAGTCCCTTGAGGCCTTGGTGGGTCACCTTGGCGGGTGGGAGACCACAATGGGTGAGAGACAGACAGATATATCATATCATGCAGAGAGAGAGTTTGGGTATAGAGTTTATTTAGTGGGTTATAGAAGGGAAAGGAAAAGGGGAGAGGGAGAGAGAGAAACACAAAGTGGGGGAGAGAAGGGGGAGAGGAGAAGAGGCAAAGAGGGACAGAGAGAGAGGGAGAGGGGGAGAAGTAAGGGAGAGAGAGAGAGAGAGAGAGAGAGAGAGAGAGAGAGAGAGAGAGAGAAAGCAGAAGTTAACTCTTCAGGAGAAAGACAGAAAGAATACAGGCTGGAAGAGGAGTGATATCCATTTCCTTCAGTGGAAGGGGAGGAGTTGGGAGAGGGCAGGGCTTATCTCTTAAAGGGACAGGGTACCCAGGTGACAGACCAGGCCAGCAGATTGTAACACTTGTAACTCTGACTCCAGAGGATCCTTCACCCTTTGAAACACTCTATGAACAACTGTACTGACAGGCACATGCTTCCACATGACACACATGCATGTATGTAATAGAAAATAATTATATTTTAAAAATAGGAATATCTCAGCCAGGCATGGTGGCACAGATCTATATTCCCAACATTCCAGAGGTTGAGACAAAAGGATGTTTAGTTTGAAGTCAGCCTAAGCTACACAATGAGATTTTATATTAAAGAAAAATAACAACCACAGAAAGAAGAAAGAAAGAAAGAAAGAAAGAAAGAAAGAAAGAAAGAAAGAGGGCTGGATAGATGGTTCAGTGGTTAAGAGCTTTGCCTGTTCTTCCAAAGGTCCTGAGCAACCACATGGAGGCTCACAGCCATCTGTAATGAGACTTGGTGCCCTCTTCTGGCCTGCACTGTATACATAATAAATAAATAAATAAAATAAATAAATAAATCTTTAAAAAAAGAAAGAGAAATGAAGGGAGGGAGAGAGAGAGAGAAAGAGAGAGAGAGAAGGAAGAAGCAAGGAAGGAAGGGTTTGAACTCCAGTAGTTCCCTTTATTGTCATATCCAGCCTGAATTCCCAGCAAGTGGCAGGTAGAGGCAGGAGAATCAGGAATCAAGGTCATCTTTAGCCAGCCTGAGCTACAGAAGATCCTATGTCAACACAAAACCAAACTCAAACAAGCTAGCTCTAGGGAGGAAAGGAAACAGGACTGAGGAAAAAGTTGAATTTCCCTGGAGTTGTAAGAAAGGCCCCTGGAGTCCAGCAGTGGTGGCGCACGCCTTTAATCTCAGCACTCGGGAGGCAGAGGCAGAAGGGTCTCCATGAGTTCAAGGCCAGCCTAGTCTACAAGAGCTAGTGCCAGGATAGGCTCCAAAAGCTACAGAGAAACCCTGTCTCAAAAAAAGTCCCTGGGAAGCCTATACTGACTTTTCTCCAATTGAAGAGTCTTTCCTGCCAGTGCATAGACTCTGTCCAGCTAAGAGCAAATCCTGTAGAGGGACTAGGTTGAGCTGCCTTCCACAGAGATTCCAGCCCTGCTGGAGGGGTCAGTCCCTTAGCAGTGAGCCAGTTGCACTCTCCAGGATCTATGGCTGAGGCCAGCAAGTAGAGCTCATGGTTTTACTCAAGACTGTCCTGGTTGCTTTTAGAAACATGTGATATGTTTCCAGGCTGGCCTCAAACTCGTGATCAGTCACAAGTATGTCCACCAGGACACCCCACACCACACAGAGCAGCCCTGTGCTCCCGATTGTTATGGTAAAAATAAAATGCTGCAGATCCCCAAAACCATGCTGCAGGTCCCTGAAGTGGCGGCAGGCAGTGGGAAACAGGTCCCAAGAGCAGCCAGTCCCAGGCAGGGATGGGGCAATTCCCCAAGTGACTGCAGTGGGCCACAAGGGGCAGTAAGTCTCAGGCAGGAAACCATGTAGTGAGTGAGAGACCTTGATGGGGCAACCAGTCCCACGAGGAGAGACAGACGGGCACACCATGAGACCACACTGCAGGTCTCCAAAGGCAGCTGGTACTGGGCAGGGAGCCATGCAGTGGGCAAGAGACAGAGACATGGAGAGGCATGCCATGCAGAGTGAGGTTGGATATTTATTTAGTGGGTTATGGAAGGGAAGGGGAGAAGAGCAGCGAGAGAGGGGGGGAGGGAGGGAGGAAGAGAGAGAGAGAGAGAGAGAGAGAGAGAGAGAGAGAGAGAGAGAGAGAGAAACAGAAGAGGGACAAGGAGAGGAGCCACAGCAGCAGCTACCTCTCTCGGCAAGAGACAGAAAAAGGAGGGACTCGGACTGGAAGCTGAAGATCAGCTTGCCTCAGTGGAAGGGGGGAGGGAGTGGATGTGGCTTGTCCCTTAAAGGGACAGGACAGATCATTGCAAAGACAGCTCAGTGAATAAGCAATTGCTTTGCAAGCATGAGTTATGATTTGAGTTGGAATTCCCAGAACTCAAGTGAAAACAAGCGAAGGGCAGATGGGAAGCAGATGGAATAGCATAGAAGCTCTGGTCTAGAGCCTGCTGACGTAGAGTACACGGTCCAGCACCATAAACAAATGACGCTCTGCCTTCACAAAGTAGAACACAGGCAGTGATTCCCAAAAGTCCTATCTCACACCCACAGAGAAACAAAATGACCAAGGGCTAGAGAGGCTTACGGTAAAGCACAGAGCTAGCATTCACAAGGCCCTGGGTTCAATCCCTGGTACCATGTGTCTTAGTTAGGGTTTCTGTTGTGGAGAGACACCACAATCGCTGCAGCTCTTACAAAGGAAAACATTGAATTGGGTGGCTCGCTCAGAGGTTCAGTCCATTATCAACATAAAGGGGAGCACGACGACATGCAGGCAGACATGATGCTGGTGAAGTAACTGGGACACTGGGCGGTGTCCTGAGCATAGGAAACCTCAGAGCCCACCCCCACAGTGACATACTCCCTCCAACAAGGCCACACCCACCGTAGCAAAACCACACTTCCTAATAGTGCTGCTGCCTACGAGATTACAATTGCACTACCACACCACACAAAAAGAAAAGGTTCAAATGATAAATTTTATATCACATACTCTTTGCCACGGTACAAAGTAAGATCAAATGAGATCAGTTTACAAAGCCTCTTAGCAGAGTCAAATTACCGTCATTATCAATTTTTCTAGGGATGTGCTCAGTGGGAGAACATTTTGGAAGTGTCTAATCAGGATAAACCTAGAAAAAACGGAGCAGCAAAAGCAAGCGGGGTTACATGTGGCCTGGGTCAGGGGCTGCTCCATTGTGGAGGGAGCCTGGGGAGATCCTGTGGGCCCGAAACCATCTGCCTAGAAAGGTCTACTGAGCTTATGAATCCTGAGCTCCAGGCTCCATCTGCCCACCTGGCTGAGCCTTAACAGCAGGCCCGAGGACCTGCCCTTTGTTTAACGAGGGGTGGGGGTGGGGGGTGATGAGGTATTTGTAGTTGTTGTCTTACTGTTGACCTATCCCGCAGCTGCTAAACCTTCGTTGTGCCTTGTTTGAACCCCGCAGGGCAGACAGGAAAAAAAAAAAAATCAGGGAGCCAGGGCTCAGGCCTTAATTAGTGTTTTCCTCCTGTGACAAAGGAGCCCCAGCCCCTGAGCTCAGAGGCATCCATGGCGAATATCGCCTCGGTACATTCTGTACGTGTTTGATTTTACAAGAATGACCTTTAGGAATCCCTCAGCACAACCTGTTCATTTCACAACAAAGCCGGCACATACCTGGCTGAGTGCCAGTCCTGTGATGAGGGGCGGCAGGTTATCCTACCTGGAAAGCCTCTATTCCCCGGCAAAAATAAGGTCCCTCTTAGGGACCTTCTGGTGAATGAGGACCCATGTAATTCTGGCTTGTTTGCTTTTGAGACAGGATGTCACTGTGCAACCACCTCCCTTACGGGGAGCCCAGACCTGGAGTTTCAACGGGAACTTTGGCTGGTGGGCCCCCAGAGCACCTGCCTATGCCACCCACACGCTGATCCTTCGCTGAAGCTGGTCTGTATGCAATTTGGGTAACAGGCACCTAGAAGCTTCTGCTTGAGAGTTCTGACTTCTCACCTGGGCACCAGAGGGAACAAAAAGCAGGGGGAAAGCCAGCCTCTTCCTCTTAGAGTCCCTCCGTCTCCCTTGTTTGGATCAATCACCCACTTAGCTGCACGCAGACATGATAATTATTGTAACAGTGTCTGCAAACACCTAAAGCTGGGAACTCCTAAATACCAGCATTCAGGAGGCAGAGCCAGGCATATTTCTGTGAACTGTGAACTCAAGACCAGTGGGATCAACATGGTGAGTTCTGGGCTAGCCAACATTACAGAGTGAAACCCTGTCTCAAAAACAAACAAACAATAAACAAACAAATAAAAAAAACAAAAACAAAACTAAAGAAAAAGGAACATCTCTGAACAAAGCAATTAGAAATAATTTAAAAAAAGATATACATGTATTGAAATAACAAATTGAAACCCAGTATTATGTATACATTAATGAGGGCTCTTTTTTTTTTTTGAGAGGTTGAACTCACTATGTAGACTAGACTGGCCTTGAACTCATAGATACCGATTTTCTTCCACCTCCCAAGAACTGGGGTTAAAGATGTGTGCTATCATGCCTGGCTAATGAAAACATTTTTAAAACAATTTATTGTATTTGTGTGTGTGTGTGTGTGTGTGTGTGTGTGTGTGTGTGCATGTGTGCGGAATCTGGTCCTCTGGAAGAACAGCAAGTGCTCTTAACTGTTGAGTCTCCATAGTTCCTAAAGACATTTAAATGCAATGTATCCCTGCCTCCTGCGAGTGTTCTCCTGGATAAACATAAAGATGAGCTTGGGGTTCACTAAAGTCTTTCATTTGTATTTTCCAATAAAGCCCCTTTACTTATGTCTTCTCTCTGCTCTTCACCCTCTCTGGCTCTCGCTCTCTCTCATTAGTTTGGTCATTTCTATAGAGTTGAGGTTGACCTTGAACTTCTGATCCTCCTGTCTCTATTTCCTTAGGGCCACCACTTCTCCATTTCTGTGATGCTGGAGACCAAATCCAGACCTTCATGCATGCTAGGCAAGTGCTCCACCAACTAAGCCTTAGCCCCAGCTCCTCCTCATCTCTTTAACTGGCACATGAGGACCAATGGCCAAGACTAGTCTGTTATAAGTCCCAGAGGCAGGTTCTGACCTTAAAATTCCAGTAACCATTCTTGGTTTTGTGTTTTGCCCCCTTTCACTAGAAAGCAGTGTGGGCCCACTCTGCCTGACTGTCAGGCATGTGTCAAACACGTTGTTGGCATAGAATGAATGTCTAGAGAGTCGGTGGGCATCTAGAGTCACTCTGGGTTATCAATAGTAGTTTCCCTGTCCTGCAGCTGCTTCCAAACAACCACTCTGAGGCTTATTTTAATTGTAAACACTCGGCCAGGCTTGTTATTAACTAGCTCTTACATTTTAAGTTAATCCTTAATCCTTACTTACGCTGTGCCACGTGACGGTATTAACAGGGCAGGTCCACCTCCTGCTCCCTTTGTGTCTGCCGGTGACTCCTCTGGCCCCACCCTTCCTCATCCCCTCAGTCTCAGTTTGCCTTTCCTGCCTAACTTTATCCTGTTCAGCTATTGGCCAGTCAGCTTGTTTATTAAACCGATCATAGCAACATCTATTTACACAGTGCACAGAAGGGTTATTCCACAGCACCCGGGCTTGACCAAATCAGTTTTCTGCCAATAGCCAGGCAGCTTCCCATGTTAAACACACCAGGTAAGATGCTACAATAACTATTGAGAATCCACTGGCCTAAGAGAGGGTATTGGGCTGTATAAACCAAGGAGGAGTTCATACCCCCCAAGGCCTACAGAAGAATAGTGAATGAATAAAGTTTTTGTCATAGTAGCAGATTTACTAGTGCTGGGATCCCAAGAGAAACCCTGGGTTCTAGAGGAAACCAACTTTTACAAGTTATCCTCAAACTGTCACTTGGTGGTGTGATGCATATGTGCATGTACACCTGCGTGCACATACACAATAAATGTAAAAAATATTAACCAGGTGGTAGTGGCACACATCTTTAACTGGAGCACGGGGGAGGGAGGTAAGGCAGGAGACTCTCTGTAAGTTCGAGGCCAGCCTGGTCAACAGAACAAGTTTCAGGACAGCTAGGACTACACAGAGAAACCTTGTTTAAAAAAAAAAAAACGTAAAAAAATTAAAACCAAAACAAACTTAAAATGCATATATATATAAAATTAAAATGTATATATATAAACTTATATATATTTATATATGTATGTATGTATACACACACATTGTGTAGGAGGTCCTTCCATTTATGTGTTGCTTTCATTGGTTAATGAATAAAGAAACTGCCTTGGCCTTTTGATAGGGCGGAACTTAGGTAGGCAGGGAAAACAGGACTGAATGCTGGGAGAAAGAAGGCAGAGAGAGAGAGAGAGCCGCCATGGAGCTGCCAGAGTCAGACATGATGAATCTTTCCCAGTAAGCCACTGCCACATGGCTATATACAGATTAATAGAAATGGGTTAAATCAAGATGTGAGAGTTAGCCAATAAGAGGCTAGAACAAATGGGCCAAGCAGTGTTTTAATTAATACAATTTCTGCGTGGTTATTTCGGGGTTAAGCTAGCGGGATGGCCAGGATGAACAAGTGGGCCCTCCTCCAACACACACACACACACACACACACACACCTGGAAAGCAGCAATCCAATGATGGAGAAATGACAGCTGGCACTTGGCTGTAGTGGAAGAGAACACAAAGACCTGGAACTCAGTCCCCATCTCCAGGAACCTACTGTCTTCCTAGGTGACTAACATTCGACATTGCCAGCCAGTGCTGGGTGGCTACACAGACCCAAGGTTGGCAACTCTAATGGTTTCTCTTTCCAGAAAAGCCATAGGACTCAATAGGAGGCCAGAGGACAGCGTGCTCCGGTTGGTTCTCTCCCTATACAGTGTCTGTCCTGGGGCTCAAAGTCAGGTAGCCAAGCTTGGCAGCAAATGCCTTTCCCTGCTGAGCCATCTCCTCAGCTCCCTTTTGATGTTTTTAAAGTTAGGTCTCAAAATACATAAACCCAGCTTGGCAGGGAACTCTCTGTTTCTTTTTTCTTTATCTTTTTGTTGTTTCTTCTTTGTCACACGTAAACCAGGCTAACTTTAAACTCACTATGTAGTCAGGGCTTTGAACTTCGGGTCCTCCTTCCTCCACCTCCCAAAAGCTTTCTGATTTATTTGTTTTGCTGTTATTTTTGAGGCAGGGTCAGCTCAGGCTGACCTCCTACTTGCTAAGTAGTCAAAGTTGGCCTTGATCTCCTGATCCTCTTGCTTCTTTCTCCAGAGTGCTAGGATTTCAGGCCTGCATGGCCATACCCAGTCTTCTTTGTTTTGTTACGGTTGTTTATTTTTGTATTTTTGTTTGTTAGGGTTTATTTGTTTTTATAAGGATGTGTGTGAGTCTTTTGCCTGCATGTATGCTGTGTGCATGTGTATGCAGTGCCCTTGGAGACCAGAAAAAGGGGGTCAGCTCCCTCTTGGAATTGGAGTTTCTGGGTTGTTAGCAGCCATGTGGGTGTTGGGAATCAGTCCACCTGCCTCTGCCTCCAGTGTGACATTAAAGGCATGCGCTATCATCACATGCCTCTACTCCTCTCTTAAGCTTAGTATTTTGGGTCCTGCAAATGAAACGGGCAGAGGACAGATTAGCAGGAGAAACAAACAAACAAACAAACAAGACAAGTTTAACCATGTACCCATAGAAGTTCACAGAGAAATGTGACTGGAGAGAGCTAGGGGGACAGGTTAGCTGGTAAGAGCACTTGCTGCTCTTGCAGAGGACCCATGTTCAGATCCCAGCATGTCCATGGAGGCTCACAACTGTGTATAACTACAGTTACAGGGCAAGGTCTCTTCGAGTCTCCAAAGGCACCTGTATGTATATGAAATACATATACACATTGAGACAAAAACACTCATATACTTAAGATGGAATTAAATCTTCAAAAAAGAGAGGGTAGCCAGGGGAGTTGGGATGTAGCTCATTGGTAGTTTGTCTAATATCCGTGAGGTCCTGGGTGCAATCCTTATCTTAAAAGAGAAAAAGGACAGACTTAATTAGAACTCAGGGTCTATAGACCATCGTCCTCACAGAGACTAGGGGTCAAAGCCTAGAGTACTTCTCAACCTTCCTAGTGCACAACCCTTCAAGACAGTTAGTTCCTCACATTGTGGTGAACCCCAATCCTGAGGTTATTTTTGTTGCTACTTCGTAGCTGCAATTTTGCTACTGTTATGAATTGTAATTAAATAAATATCTGAAATGCAGGATCTCTGATATGCAACCCCTGTGAAAGGGTCATTTTACCCCGCCCCCCCAAAGGGGTCCAGACCCACAGCTTAAGAATCACTGACTTGGACAGGAATGAGCCCTTCACTGACAAGATAGAGAAGATAACTATGACAACATCCGTCTAAATGTGGTGACTTCCAGTCTCCAGAGATCAAAGCCAATTTTCTCTGGTTGCTCTTGGGAAGAGTTTTAGGATGTTTATGATTTCAGGGGCAAGGTTCTGCTTTCAGACAATAAATGATTCCAGGAACTGAGGTCGGGATGTAGCTCAGTGATGAAACGCTTGTGCTTACTTTGCGCAAAGCTTCCGGGGCTCACACAGAGAGAAGCAGTTGGATCTCTGTGAGTTCCTGGTCTACATAGGAAGTTCCAGGTCAGCCAAGGATGCATAATGAGACCCTTTCTCAGAAACAAATTAACAAACAAAACCCTCTCTGCACAAGGCCCTTGGTTCAGTCCCCAGGAATCCAGAGGCTTTCTGCCCAAAATAGCGTTTACATCACAGTAATGCACTCTGGACCCTTTCCCTGCGAAGTTCCAGAGTGAGATAGTGACTACAGCACCGGCTGCTCCAGAAGCTCCAGACAGTTCAAGTCTTGTCAAGCTTTTTTCCCCTTCCTGAGACAATGTCTCAAAGTTCAGGCTGGCCTGAAACTTCCTTCCATAACCCAGGCTGGCCTTAGCCTCATACTCTTCCTGCCCCAGCCTTCTGATGGCTGAAATCATGGACATGCACAAGCAAGCTAGGCTCTGTCTCGTTCTCTCTCTAGCCTTTCTCTCCAGATAGGGTCTCGTGTATCCCAGGCCTGGTCCTCCTGCCTCCACCTCCCATGTTCTGAGAATACCCATGTGTGCCTGGTTTATGTGTTGCTAGGCATCAAACACAGGATTTCATGCAAACTAGGCCAACACTTGCCAAATGTCTTACATTCCCTAGCCTCAACTCTTTTTGGTTTTGGCACTGTTGTTTTTAAAATTTATTTATTGTATTTTTATGATTTCAGTGTTTTGCCCACATGAAAGTACGTGTACCGTGTTTGTACCTAGTGCCCAAGGAGGTCAAAGAGAACACTGGACTCCTCCAGAAAGGGGAACCGAACAAATACTGAACTATCTCACTCTTTTGTGTTTTTGAGACAGGGTCTTGCTATGTAGCCCAGGTTAGCCCCTAACTCATGGCAGTTTCTCTTTCCAGCTCCATTTTCAGGCACACTCCTTCCCTGACAGGGCCAGATGGCCTCCAGTACCTCCAGATATACATCAAGGTAATTACTAACAGTTTTACTGTTCCCAAGAGTTCTAGAAAAATTCCTTGGGCTTGGACTCACTGGATTTGGGGTAGTCTGCTGATTGGCTGTGCTGGCACACAAACTTGTCCTGGAGCCCCAGATTTGAAAGTCAAGGTCTCTTGCGGAGCACAGAGACTGAAATGGAAAAGTTACCTCCTGAAGGGTAACCAGGGAGTTCAGAGGGTGCTAGGCCAAGAAAGCCCACAGAAAGATGTGGGCTTCCTACCGAGGGAAAAGCTGAACCACAGAGTCTCAGATGGTAAGAACTAAAAGGCCCCTCAAAAGTGGGCTCATCTGGCCATTCCTGTGATAGCACCTTTTCTGGGGGCCCAGAAGCCCATCCTGGACCTGGCTGATACCCAAAGAGAGGATGTCCTGGGTGTTCCTCCTCAGTGCTCTCCTGCTAGAAGATTCTGGATCACAGCTGGTCACCAGGCTCTCTGTTTATGCTCCTCCCAGTAAACCCTGGGCTCTGGCCACTTGCCGGTTGGCATGACACCAACCACCAACTGCATACTCTTTCCCTGACACAGGCTGGATTGTCACAACTTCCGGGGTTCCTAGGGAGCCAGAAGAAAGTTCAGGGAGTGCAGTTCCTGTGTGGTTGAGTTCCACTGGGCCAGATGCTGTCTCTGCCCCTCCCCCAGCTCAGACCCCTCCTCCCTCCACTCTAGATGCGGGGGGGGGGGGGGGGGGGGGGGGCAAGAGCCACACCTCCTCCATCCTACACTGCAGCATCCTGTTCAGACCTGCTTGCAGGCTCCTAAAACCTAGAGCACTGTGCCCGGGGAAAAAAAGAGTTAACTCAAAAAGGCCTGCTTGAATGGGAAGTCAGCTGTCTCTGCAATCCCCCACTTATTGGTTCAGATACTTGGGAGGAGCTGAGCTGACAATCCCAGGGGCTCCTGCCAGCCTTCTTTCATTTTTCCTTCCCTCCTTATTCTTTCTCTACAGAAGGTTTAAAACAAAACAAAACAACAACAACAACAAAATCTAATCCAGGGACCAGTAAGATGACTTAGCAGTTAAGAGCCCTGACTGCTCTCCCAGAGGACCTGGGTTCAATTTCCAGCACCTACATGGAGGCTTACAACTGTCTGTAGCTTCAGTTCTAAGGGACCGACACCCTCACACATATAAACATACAGGCAAAACACCAATGCACATTACAAATCCAAAATCAAAGCCAAAACCAAAACAACCTGAGAGATTGAGAACTGGTGGTTCACAGTCTGGAACACAGTGTGTTTGTCCTTTCCACTGTTTAGGAGCAATTTAAGGACCTGGGCTGTTAAGTCAGTAGGTAGTGTGCTTGCCTAAGTGGTTCAAAAAACCTGGGTTCAGTCGCCAATAAGGCATAAACCACTTGCGAAGGCCTGTGACCCCAGCTTTCAGGAGGTGAAGGCCCTTTGTGACAGTGGACTCCAGGGCAGCTTGGGAGAAATAAGAAGAGCCTGTCACAAACAAAACAAAACAACAGAAGAGGGTGGTGAGATGGTTCTGTATACACTGAGGACAAGACCACTTCATGATATGGTTAAGGATATTGTAGGTAGGAGAGAGAGAAGAGCCAGAGGTATCTGAAGGAGTCCAGAGCAGAGAGAGAAAGTAATAAGCCAGTCATGACCAGCGGACTGGACGTGGACGTAAGAGAAACATAGCGGGAGCAAGAACGCAGAGATAGGGAGTTGGGTGGAAGAGACAGGGAGGGCCGGGGAGACAGAGGGAGAGAGCACAGCTGGAATAGCAGGGTTATAAGGAGAATGAGTGGCTGGGAAGAGGGAAGGCCATGAGCTGGAGGGAGTTTAGGGTGGAGGAGGAGGTGAGAAGGGCTAAGACGTCAGCATGGACTTTGAAATATGTTACAGGTATTTGTGAGACTGAGGGACCCCGGAGGCCAGCGTGTGCTTTGGTATGCTAACAGTTACCACCACAGATAGCCATTTGCCCTTTCTACCAGTATTTAGAAGAAATGACTCTTTCTGATAGAGGAGAACTGGTTTCACAAGTTCCCGAGGAAGGCTGGCTTTGATCTAAACACCAGAAATCCCCTATAGTCCACGCTGAGCCCATTTCTGGATATCTGGACTGCTTTTTGGAGTTTGAGGGACTGGAGTCTCCTTTGGACCTAACAGGTTCTTTGGGGAAAGTGCCTGCTGCATAATCCAGATGAACAGCAGAACCCACGTATATAGAGCTCGTCTCTGACTTCCATGCACTCATACATCATAGACATAATTATGACAGTGTTTCTAAAAGAATATAAAAACTAAAGAAAGAAAGAAGGATTGTTTTGAGAACTGGGAGAGGGGCATACATTGTAAACTCAAGCACTTGGGAAATGGGACAGAAGTTAAAGCACTGCATAAAGGGCTGCATGGTGAACCTCAGCCCAGCCTGGGCTACAACGTTGGAAGAAAATAAGCTGGGTGTTATGGCACACAGGTCTGATCAAAGCTAACCTTGGCTAAGTAATAGGTTTAAGATCAGCAGGGTACCCTGCCGCAAACAAACAAACAAACAAAAAACAATAACAAGGTCCGGAGACGTGGCTCTGTGGTAAAGAGAGCATTGTGAGTTAAGGCCAGCCTGGTCTACAGAGTGAATTCCAGGACAGCCATGGTTACACTGAGAAATCCTGTCTCAAAACAACAACAACAAAAAAAAGAGAACATAATGTGTGTGTGTATGGGGGGGCGGGTATAGAATAGAAATGGTTCAGCAGCTAAGAGTTCTTGTTGCTATGACAGACCCTGGGTTGAGTTTCCAGCACCCACATGGTGGCCCACAACCATCCATAACTCTAATTCCAGAGGATCACAGTCACGTATGTGGTATACATCAGACAAAATGTTCATAAACAAAAAGTAAAAATAAGTAGAAAGAGCATAAAGGCATTTTTTTTCCTTTTAGTTCTAGGAACAAAGAAAAATCCTTCTCAAAGAATTTTCTGTGACTGAGACATTCCACACAAACTCTGATTTTCTCAATGATTTACTAAGTATTAAATCTTCCTTTTTTTTCCTTATACTTTTTTTAGACAGACAAGGTCTTCCTATGCAGAGCAGGCTGGCCTCACAGAGATCTGCCCCACCTCTGTCTCCTGAGGACTGGGATTACAGGCATATACCACCATGTCCATCCAGACCATACTGGCAGCAGGAGACATGGCTCAACAGGTAAAGTGCTTGCCATGCAATTTTGAGGACTTGAGTTCAAATCCCCAGAATGCATATAAAGCCAGGAACTTGTGTTCCTACAGGGAGATAGGAGGCAGACAGGAGAATCTACGACTAGCCTGGTGTACAGGGAGCCAACAGAGACCGCCTCAAACAAGGTCAAAGTTGAACCCATGAATGTTGTGACATCAGTGTGCTCCTCTCCTTTTTTTTTTTTTTTCTGTCTTGTACTTTTTATTTTGAGACAGGATCTTGCTAAGATCTTCAGACTGGCATTGAATTTGTGAGCCTCCTGCCTCAACCTCCACAGTAGCTAGGAGTTCAAACCTGCACCACAAGGCTCAGCTAAGGTTAATAAATGGCCCAGGCAGAAGCAGTGGTCAGGATGGCCTGACCCTCACAGTGCCTTACCTTTATCTACCATCACTTCCGGTCCTCACAGGCTACAGAGGGCTCAGACACAAGGAAGTGGGGAATATCAATAACAGGGGAGTATGCTTGGGTCACAGGCTCACAGGCTTGCTTATTTATTTATTTATTTATTTAACAGCATGATTTTTTAAATTAATCATTTATTTTATTATTACTATTTATGATTTCTTTCTTTCTTTCTTTTTCTTTCTTTCTTTTTGAGACAAGGTTTCACCGAGTAGCTCGGAAGGCCTGAAAGTCATTACGTATACCCAGCTTTTCTCCAGTATATGTCATAGCAATGACTAAATATGGTTAATACATCTCTCTTCTCCCCTTCCTTCTCCAAATGGTTCCACCCCTTTTTCTTTGGCCTACAGCACAGCGGCTCTCTGCGTCAGCTTCCCAGTTTCAAGGATGGCCTGAAGGTGAAGGGAATGTGGAGAGGTAGGTCACACCGCCCATTTCCCATAAGGAGCCTCAACAGAGACCCTGGCCTGATGATCCAATATGATTGGAATTAGCCTCTGTCCAAGAGAAGTAAGTTAGCGTCAGAGTGACTCAGCTTGAATCCTATCTCTACAGATTCGGGACCTCAGAAAGGTCACTTTATCTTCCCCAGCTTTTATTTCTTTGTCTGCATTACCAAGACAACAAATAGCCTGCTCCCAGCTCTCCAAGAGACCTTTTAAGAATTAAATGAGGGCCGGGCGGTGGTGGCGCACGCCTTTAATCCCAGCACTCGGGAGGCAGAGGCAGGCGGATCTCTGTGAGTTCGAGGCCAGCCTGGTCTACAAGAGCTAGTTCCAGGACTGGCACCAAAGCTACAGAGAAACCCTGTCTCGAAAAACCAAAAAAAAAAAAAAAAAAAAAAAAAAAAGAATTAAATGAGGGAAACTCCTGGTAGTAAAACATAATATAAGCTTTTCACAATAGCTTGGACCATTTTATGAGTTCAAGGGATCAAACTCAGGCTGTCAAACTCGACAGCAAGCACCTTTAACAGGCCGCGCATCTTTCTGACTCTGGAAGAGTATTTGTTATGTATTCACTTAGTGTTAGGAAAAGATTTTAAGACGGGCAGCTCTGCTGGTGCAAGAAATTCAATTAGGTCAGATTAAGCCAAATTAAAATGCCCGTTGTTTTATTAAATACAGCGCCCTTGGGTGGCCCAGCACATGGCGGGGAGACAGGAAAGTGGGGAGCACATGCAAAGCCAGAACCATAGTTCTTCCTCTGGGAGCCCACTTAAGTACCCTGTGGAAGTGGTATTCATGGCATACCGGGACTTGGAGTCCAGACCAATGCAACTCCCAGGCCAGGGGGATGGGAAGGATGCCAGGGGCTGGGGTTACACTCCTGACTTAACACTTAAGTGTGAATTTTGGTGTTTTGTTTATTTGTTCATTTGTTTGCTTGACTTCTTCCTTCCTTCCCTCTGTCCCTTCTTTCTTTTCTTCTTGGAAACAGGGTCTTTCTATGAAACCCAGGGTTAGCTGGAACTTGCTTGGATCTTGTTCAGATGCTCTTCCCTCAGGCTGGCGATTACAGCCAAACAAACATTTTTGCTGTTCGAACCTGTCTGATATCCAGATTCAGAGAGTGAGACCCAAGCGGCACCAGGTGATGCCGAGCTGGAACTCTTGGCTCTTGGGTTGCGTTTCAGAGACTAAGTTGCAAAAGGTAGCGAGCAAATCCAACGGAATCCATTGCTTGAGTGGACTGGGTTGTGATTGCATGGGATAGGATCTGAACAGCCAAAGTAGAGGGTAAGAATTGTGTGCTTTTATAATTCTCAGGTCTCTGTGCTACGGGTGGGTGTGCATTCTCTCTGGGAAGACATACAGAAAATGGCTTGTATTTGCTGCTAAAAGATGTAATGAAGCCACTGAGGGATGGGGTAGGAAGAAAACTTGATTTTTCAATTTATGTTTGTTTGGAGTAGTTTTTTTTATATTTATTTATTATGTATACAATATTCTGTGTGTATGTCTGCAGGCCAGAAGAGGGCACCAGACCTCATTACAGATGGTTGTGAGCCACCATGTGGTTGCTGGGAATTGAACTCAGAACCTTTGGAAGAGCAGGCAATGCTCTTAACCACTGAGCCATCTCTCCAGCCCCCGTTTGGAGTAGTTTTAAAACCAGCTGCCAAGATTCAAGAGGGGTGAGTGTGTGTGTCTGTGTGTGTCTGTGTGTGTGTGCCTGTGTGTGTCTGTGTGTATGTCTGTGTATGTGCCTCTGTGTGTGCCTGTGTGTGTCTGTGTGTGTGCCTGTGTGTGTCTGTGTATGTGCCTCTGTGTGTGCCTGTGTGTGTCTGTGTGTGTGTGCCTGTGTGTGTCTGTGTATGTGCCTCTGTGTGTGCCTGTGTGTGTCTGTGTATGTGCCTCTGTGTGTGCCTGTGTATGTCTGTGTGTGTGTGCCTATGTGTGTCTGTGTGTGTGCCTGTGTGTGTCTGTGTATGTGCCTCTGTGTGTGCCTGTGTGTGTCTGTGTGTGTGTGCCTGTGTGTGTCTGTGTGTGTGCCTGTGTGTGTCTGTGTATGTGCCTCTGTGTGTGCCTGTGTGTGTCTGTGGGATGGCTCAGTGGGTAAAGGGGTTTGCCAACAAGGCTGACAGCCTCAGTTCCATTGCTAGGCACCACATGGTAGAAGGAGAGACTGACTCCTCTAAGTTGACCTCTTACCTCCATACATGCAACTCAGTGAGAGTAGGAACCCACCCAGTGCAGAATAAATAGATAGACAGATAGATAAACAAACACACGAACAAATAAATTAGTGTTTTTTGGAAAAAAGACAATTCATAAGCAGGAGTTGATGTCCCTGTTGGACCTGAGCAGCTCACCAGCCCGTTAAATCAACAAATGATAGTAGAAATAACATCATGTGGGTTTTAAGGCCACGTCACAGCAAAACATTCAGCTAATGCTAGTTCTTTCAGGTGTTTGGTTTTTTGTTTGTTGTTTTGTTTTGTTTCTCGAGGCAGGGTTTCTCTGTGTAGCTAGGTTGTCCAGGGACTCATTGTGTAGAGCAATCTGGCCTGTAACTCACAGAGAGCTTTCTGCCTCTGCCTCCCGAGTGCTGCGATTAGAGGGGTATGCCTCCGTCAGCAGTTGGGTGCTCGATTTTGTTGGCATACTGTCTCTCAGACATCAGGCAATAAGGAGTGGCTTTTGAAGGCCAATAGCATAGGCCACCCGAATGTGCATGTTACATTAGAACTCCAGTCCCGTGAGACGGTCCAAGGACTGCACTGCCAGGTGCCTGAGAGCAATGACTCGGGGTCCAGGTAAGAAGCAAATATCTGTGGGAGTTTTATGTTTTATGAGACAGGGTTTCACACACAGCAGTTCTCCTACCTCAGCCTCCCAGACGCTGGGATTACAGGCATGAACCATCGAGTGCTGAGATTACAGACATGAACCATCGAGTGCTGAGGCTACAGGCATGGACCATTGAGTGCTGAGGCTACAGGCATGAACCATCAAGTGCTGAGATTACAAGCATGAACCATCGAGTGCTGAGGCTACAGGCATGACCCATCAAGTGTTGAGATTACAGGTAAAGTATTGTTATTGCTGTGTTGCATTTGCTTGTGTGTTTTACTACAGGGGCTTACACCTGCTCTCAGGATGGCCTGGTACTCTGTAGCCCAGGCTGGCTTGAACTTCACAGAAGCCCTCCTGCTTCACCCTTCTGGAGGATTATGTGTAAACCACCGTACTCAGCTCCACAGTGGTATTTTAAGTCACTACATTTTGGGTGTATTTGAATATTTATTAGAACATTTATGTTTATATGTTTCTTTTTCAAAATTAAGAGTTTTTGTTTACTTTTTCCTTTTTGTTTTTTTAAAAAAGATTTATTTATTTATTATGTATACAGTGTTCTGCCTGTATGCGTACCTGCACCCCAGAAGAGGACACCAGATCTCATTTTAGATGGTTGTGAGCCACCATGTGGTTGCTGGGAATTGAACTGGGGTCCTCTGTAAGAGCAGTCATTTCTCTTGGCTGCTGAGGCATCTCTCCAGCCCAGAAAAACATTTTTTTTAAGATTTTATTTATTTATTATGTATACAACATTCCTCCCATGTATGCCCGCATGCCAGAAGAGGGCACCAGATCTCATTACAGATGGTTGTGAGACACAATGTGGTCGCTGGGAATTGAACTCAGGACCTCTGGAAGAGCAGCCAGTGCTCTTAACCACTGAGCCATCTCTCCAGCCCCCAGAAAATTTTTTTGTTTTGTTTTGTTTTTTGTTTTTGTTTTGTTTTTCAAGACTGGGTTTTTCTCTGTAGCTTTGGAGCCTGTCATGGAACCAGGCTGGCCTTAAACTCACAGAGCAGAAAACCAGTTTTTAAGGGCAATCTAGTCCAGTTTAAATGTTAGGAATTACTTTTAATTGTTCAGATAGAAAGCAAAACAAAAAACAAAAGCCAAGAGCTGGGCTAGAAAATCTCGGGGGGGAGCCTGACTCAGACATCTTGACTTTCAGCAGTGCGTTTCACAGGGAGACAAAGCCTCACCCTAGAGGCTGGGATGGGAAGAAAACCAGGCAAGTGGGAGCTAGGCTCTCCCCGAGGATCCCTACCCGGAAGTGCTGGGGGCAGCGGAGGTTGCATGCACGGAGCCAGGCCACAAAGTCTGGTGTTGGTGGAGGCAGAACCTACAATAAATCACCTCCACAACCTGCCTGCTTTCCTGAGCTGTCAGCGTGCTTGCGGCAAGGGGCGGGGTGGGAGGGTGCTGCAGCTGGCAGGGCACCAGAAGAGACAGGATTTCAATTGCAATAGGAAACAAACAACCTCCACCTCTACTCCTACCTCCTAGCCCTTTTCCTTTCTCTCCTCCTCCGTTCCTGCGCTGGCCTCCTCCCCTAGTGGGCCTTTTTCAGCCGTGAGGGATCCATTGAGACTTCCAGCCTGCAGTACTTCTGGTCCTCCCCTGCCTCTCTCCTAGAGGGTTCGATTCCCTCCAGAGCTCCGGGCCATTCTATCTTCCGCACACATGGCTTATTCGGAGATCCAGGCTGGCTGAGTGCAGCCGGATGATTGATGAGACAAGACACTAAGGCTGCCAGGCAAATGGCAGCTAGCCAGAGAGAGATAGGACTCTCACAAGATAGCAGAGCCACCCTGGAGAGAACCAACAGCTACCAGGATATGATGTTCCCTGTGTGGCTGCCTCCTGCACTGAATGTGTGCTCTCCACTCCCAACTCCCACCCCCAAGCCTGGGCAGCTGTTGGTGCTGGTAATATTGAGCAGAGCTGAAAACCACAAGGCCCTCTAAGTCCAGTACTTAATGCACACTTCTCCTTTAGTGGATTTCCCTCCTTTCTGAAGTCCAAAAGTGGACCCCAGAAGATCCTTTTAAAAATGCTGGCCTGTCCCGAGCAGCTTAGGGTGGGAAAGGGTGTTTAGAATCTGCCCACTCATGCATGCATGCATGCAGTGTTAGAATTTGCTATAGAGCTCAGCTGCCAGCAGTACTGCTCACGTGGTCTTAAAGGGGCAGGCTGGTTTGAATACAGGCTCCAGCCCTTCCTAGCTGTGTGACCTTGGCCAGGTCACTACACTGCAGAAACAGCAGTCACCTGCAAAGGATTTTGTCAGGTGATGCAGGGCTTGTTTGGAACAGCCTGGCTTGTGAAAGATCTGGGCATTCTTTCATTCCCCCAAAGCCCATAAGTTGGGGGCTGTGATGTTCCAGGCTCAGGGGCCACAGCCACGAGCAAATCAGAGGACTGTACTTGGTGGCAGGAAGTTTATCCTTGAGAGGGAGACGACTGGAGGAACAGGGAGACTCAGGTAGAGGGAGGAGCCTGGGGACTGGAAGGTGGTGAACAAGAACCAGGAGACACAGACCACTGGGGGACCTGAGTCACGGGAAGTCAAGGGAAGGAGTTTCCAAGATGGACCAGAACCCAGATAAGCCAGAGCAGGGCTGCCTGAAGGCCAGGATGAAGATGTTATTTTAAGCTCAGTAGGAAATGACTATATTATAGTTTTTGTTTGCTTTTTAGCCTGCACAGGTGGAAGAAAAAAAGAAGAAGAAGAGGGAGAAGGAATGAGTTGCCAATGTTTTAAGCAGGGGAGGGCAAGAAGGGGAAAGTTAGAAGCTAGTGTCTGAACAGCTACTGTGGTGGGGCAGGCGAGCAGAAAATGACTTCCCCTCCCCTTCCCTGCTAAGTTACCTTGCCTGAGCTGATCATTAAGCTGACACGAGGCAGAGGAGCTGGGGAAATCCTACATCTAATTACACACTCAGGGAGCTGACGGCATCTGCAACCACAGAGGGATCAGGCGCTTCCAGCCTCTGGGTGAGAGGTGGCGAGAAGGCAAGGAGATGCGTGAGGAATAAAGGCTGTATTGTCTGTCAGGCAGACAAGTCTTCCCTGGAACGACTCTTGGAGTGGCCCTGAGATGAGCAGGGGCTAGCCTGTCTGGGCATGGTGGTAACCTCCTCCTCCTCCCATGGCTGATAAAATACCTGGAGCCAGGGATGGCGGAAAGTGTCTGTCACCCCAGAACTCGGAAGGTAGGGGCTGTTGAGATGGAGGCCAGTGGCAAAGATCGTTGTCTAACACAGGGTTGATCCTGACCCTGGAAAGAGAGACAGAGAAAGATTTCCAGGGAGGGAATTCATGACAACTAAGTTCTGTCCAAAGGATCTTACTATGTATAATATTAAACACACACACACACACACCTTTTTTATTTTAATAGGATTTCATTACATAGCACCAGCTGGTCTGCAATGTGTTATATTGATCATGCTGGCCTCATACTTGCAGCAATCCTCCTGCCTCTGCTTCTTAGGTTCTGGACTTAGGCGTCTGCTACCACACCCAGCTATACTGCATTCACTTTTTGTTGTTTTTATTATTATATTGGTTTATTTGTGGGGGTAGATTCATGTCCACCACAGCATACTTGGAAAGGTCAGGGGACAATGGGAATTAGTTTGCTTCTTCTATTATGTGGGTCCTGGAGATTAAACTCAGGTAGTTTTGGCAACAAGCACCTTTACTTCTTCAGCTATTTCCATGACTTTTGGTCTCATGTAGCCCAATAGGGCTTAGAACTGGATATGTAGCTAAGAATGACCTGGAACTTTGAACTTTTAATTCTCTTGCTGCTGCCTTGTGAGTACTGGAATTACAGGCCTGTACCTTCATGTTCAACACCAGTGAACTATTGATATCAACATATGAGGGCCGTACCATCTTTCAGCAAGCATGGTTAGTGTGGGATGCCCATAGACAATCCCAACATACTCTGATTGTCCCCCAAGTGTCCTTAATTCAGAGGTTCCATGTGCCTATGTGATTTCGGGGTGGCATTCTCTGATTTCAGTGGTTTGGTCAGGCGACATCCAAAGTAGACTCCATAGGAGATTTCATAGTGGCTCAAGAATAAGACAGGACAGCTATTTTCTGGGTTCCTGGGAAGAAAAAAAAATCAAAATCAAGATGCCCAGGGTGTCTCTGTGGTTTTTAGGTGAGCTGCTCTATAGCTGGTAGGTACCACTGTTCACCAACATGGGCAGACTATCCTGACCGGGGAGGTGGCTGTTAAGGAGAATTGGTACCTTGCTTTGTGCAGGAAACTGGAAATGGAGAGCTCAAGGAGTGAGAATATTGCTCAGCTGACATACGCAATGCCCTAACATGGTCCTCAGTACCACAAAACCAGGCCCTACGACCCAAGCCTGAAAATCCCAGGAGGAGGGAAGAGAGCTAGAAGCTCAAAGTCACTCTTAGCTACCTAATGAGTTTAAGATTAGCCTGAATCCATGCTGTTCTCTCTCAAAAAGGAAAGAAAGGAGGGCTGAATATTTTAGAAAAAGATGTCTGTGTGCAGAAGGAAATAAGAAGGCGATGACCAGCCAATAAGACCAAGCGGTGGTTGGAAAGAAATGGGGGCTATGTTTGGCAAGCGACTGGAGTCTGGATTTTATCCTGGAGATCGTGAGTATTGCAGGTATTAGCCATGGTGATATAGATGTGCATAGAAAGCCTGAGGTGTTAGGGGAAGTGTGCAGAGTGGGGTGTGTCTGGAGGCTGAGGATCCAGTGTGGGGAAGGTGGGTGCCTGAAGGCTAGTTCTGTGGAGTCTGCAAAGAGGAGAAGACATAGCAATTGTTCAGATCCAGGAGGCTTGTTTCTTACTAGGGAGGCACAGAAAGGATATCATAGGGGCTGAGAAGGTCAGGGTGCGAGGAAGAGAGATCTCGGGGAAAGAGACAAAGTCTGCTTCAAAGTGAAAACCAAACCAAACAAACAAAAAGCCCAACAGGACTGTTAAGGTGTCTCAGCAGGTAAAGCCTCATAACAGTTCAATCCTGAGAGCCAGTGACGGAAAGAGAGGAGCCATTTCTCAAAGCTTATCTCTGACTGGCTTATAAGGTAAGCTCAGAGCTCAGAACAGGTTCACGCGGTCCAGGTTAGAGGATGTTAGGTAGGAGGAACAGAGATAAGAAAGAATCACAGAGACACAGGATAGTGTCGGGTGGGCAACTCGGCAGATCCTGAATGTTGAATTCCGAGTTCTGAGTTCGCCCATGTTTAGTTTCCCATACACTTGTATTCCCTAGTACAAAGGGGGAGGGGGGGGGCAAAAGGCTGCTTTAACATGATTCAAAGGACAACCAGAACAGTTACTTGCTTCAATACTTTGAGACATCAAGCCATTATTTCTTGAGAAGAATGTTCTGTTGTTTAGGCAATGAACTCATCCTGGACCAGGTATTCCGAAGGCAGCCACTCCCTAGGTCAAACCTCTATTTCAAAAGAGGGAGCAGAAGTAGGCTTGAATTCACTGATCTTTGGTCAGGTGGAGTGGATTTACCTCCATAGGCTATCTTAATGTCCAAAACACCAAGTAACCACACTTGAGGTCAGGGTGTATAGCCATGATTGTTGCTAACAACTTTGAGCAAGCTGAAACTCTCTTAGCTTCAGACAAGGTAGAAATAAGCTCACATTTTTAGGCCTCCACAAATATCTATATCTATATATACGCAACTATATATTTGAGATAGGTCTTATGTAGCCCAGGCTGTCCTGAAACTCAATATGTAACCAAAGTCAACCTTGACGTTTGATCCTTCTACCTCCACTCTGCAATACTGGGATTACTGGTATGAGCTGTAGTATCAGGGTTCATACATTGCTGGGATTCAAACCCAGGGATTCATGAATGCTAGGCAAGAACTCTGCCAATTGAGGCCTCTCTCCAGCTGTAATCCTGATTGGTGAATCAATGACTTCTTGCTGAGAGAGGAGTTGCTTCTCCTCCCATCTTGAGACTGAAAGGTCAAAGGTTACCTAAGGTTCTCCAGGCTTGCCTTGCCTGGAGGGCCTACTTAGTTGTCTGGGGTGGTTGTGACTAGTGCCTTCTGGAGGGGGGGGGCTTCGGTTGCAGTGATTACTGGATCTAAAGGGTGCTCAGAGCAATTGAAAAGTGACCAAAGCATTCAAACTGCCAGTCCAGCCTCCTGCCTGCAAGAGGCTTCTTGGCTAAAGGTTGCCTACTCTAGGCTTAGTTAGGGTTTCTATATTTTTTTTTCTCCCCAAGACAGGATTTCTCTGTAACTTTAGAGCCTTTCGTGAAACTTGCTTTGTAGATCAGGCTGGCCTTGAACTCACAGAGATCTGCCTGTCTCTGCCTCCCGAGCGCTGGGGTTAAAGGTGAGCTCCCAAGGACACCCTACAAGGATGGTTTGTGAGGGTGGAGCCAGGATACAGATCTATCTGGGGGTGCTGAGTAACACGAGAACTTTGTGGGGACCAGTTCCTAGCCACTCCCTTAAAAACAATTCTGTTTTTGTTCTGTTTTATTCTGGAACAATGTCCTACTGGGTAACCAGGAATTCAGAATGTAGACCAGGCCGATTTTGCTTGTTGTATCTCTGACTCCTTGAGTGTTGGGATTGCAAACAAGAGAGCCAGGATTTGGGCTTTTCCGATTATTTCCATTGTCTCCCCAGGCTCCAGAATTCCTCCAGGGTAGCACCCTTCATTCATTCCACCAGGAAACTCTCTGGATTCTGCTGGATCCCAGCAGGTGGGAGGTCAGAATGGAGGCGAGGAAAGCAGTCACAGACTGTTCTGGGCTGCTCTCCCGCTGTTTCTGGGATTTTCTTTATCTTCCCAAAGCAGATAAATGTTGCCTCAGAGTCCTGAGAAGCAGAGTGTGTCTTTTGCGTTTTTTGAAGGGACGGAGCACGGGGAGGGGGAGTCTTTGCAAATCTCTGAGCCCAGGTAATAAGCTGACTGCAGAAGCCAACGACTTAGCTCCAGAGTCACAGTGGGTGCTGTGCCAAGAGCTAAGATGAAAGGCAGGGAGGCAGCTTTTGCAGGCACCTCCCCTTTCTCGTGGAGAAATCACAGCTGAACAAAAGAGGCTGCAGGGGTGTGAGGCTTAGCGGACTGCACATTATAACTCCCAGGTTAGGTTCCCCCAGTTTCTCTGTCTCCCCAGCTAGAGGGAAGACAGCATCTAGAACCTGCTGTCCGCCACCTTCTGTGTGGCCCCTGGCATGCTGCAGCCTTAGCTATTCTTATTTAATGGGAGGGGGGTTGAACCGCGCTTGATTTTCTGAAGGTCTGTCCTACTTGAACCAATCCCATGGTGTCTTTCTTGGTCTGCCTTAGCGACTTCTCTCCTCCAGAGTCTCTGCTGGACACTGGGTCATCTCAGACAACATCCTTGTTAGGTTTCAAACTCAGGACAAAGGGTCCTGAGGTGCCCATTAGCATACCAAAGCGGACCTTGCTGCCAGGTTACCCCAGCGTCCTTCAGTCTTCACCTGTTAGAGGGTATGGCTGGCATACACTGTCCCCTACCCCGAACTTCTCCAGCCCAAGGACTGCAGCAGCCCTTCCCTATATAACCCAGCCATTTTTGTTACTTGGCCTTTTCGTTCCCTGTCCTGGCCTCTTAGTTTGGTTCTCCTCCTCCCCTCTCTCCCCAACAGGACCCATCTCAGTCTGATTTACTCTGGATTCTCCCAGCTGTCCCTGCCTCTGGCTATGTTCCCTCTTTTATCTACAATAAACTTTCTCCTCCACCATACCTAGGAGCAGTCACGTTGTTCTGTCTTTTTTATTTCTTTTTCATTCAGTCCTCACTTATCCTTCTGCTTTCAGGGGCTGGAGAAGAAATGTTTTGAGCTTTACTTGTTGTTCACGGTCTCTTCATGCTGACTCGACTCTGCCATAACAAAAGTGGCTGGGCAAAGTATAAATGAATAAGTGTGACTGAATTCCCACAATACTTTGTCTATGGAAGCTGAATCTAAATACTTTTAATTGCGACTTAAAATTGCTTCTTAGATTTATTTTATGTGTGAGTGTTTTGTTTGCCTGCCTGCCTGCCTGTCTGTCTGTATGTGTACTACATAAGTGCCTAGTGCCCATGTAAGTCAGCACAGGGTATCAAATCCTCTGGAACTGGAGATTCAGATGGTTGTGAGCCACCGTGTGGTATTTGGAACTGAACCTGGGTTCTCTGCAAGAACAAGTGCTTTTAACTGCTGAGCCATCTCCCTGGCACCTTAATTTAAAAAAAAAATTATTTTATCTATGTGGGTGTTTTGCCTGCATGATATCCAAAAATCATATACATGCAGTGCCCATACAGGCCAGAAGAGGGTGTAGAATCCCTCGGAATTGGAGTTACAGACAGTTGTTAGCAGCCATATGGGTCTTGGGAATTGAACCAGTGTCCTCTGGAAGAATAAACAGTGCTCTTAACCACTGAGCCTTCTTCTCCAGCCCCCAACACCCAGCCCTTTTAATTTAGACTTTTTGAGGCAGGTCCCATATAGCCAAGGCTGACCTTTAACTCCTAATGCTGCCACCACTTAGTCTTTTTTTCCTTCTTCTTGTTTTTCAAAACAAGGTTCCTCTGGGTAACTGCCCTAGCTGTCCTGGAACTTGCTTTGTAGACCAGACTGGTCTTGAATTCACAGAGATCTGCCTGCCTCTCCTGCCCAGTGCTGGGATTAAAGGCGTAGGCCACCATGCTTGGCTCTGACTCCACTTCATAAATGCTGAGATTACAGTGAACTCCACCACACCTGGCAATGCCATCTGATTCCTAAAATGCCCAAGAGTCAAGAAATTTACTTTAAAAGGGGGGGGAGGGCGGGCGGTGGTGGCGCACGCCTTTAGTCCCAGCACTTGGGAGGCAGAGGCAGGCAGATCTCTGTGAGTTCGAGGCCAGCCTGGTCTAGAAGAGCTAGTTCCAGGACAGGAACCAAAAGCTATGAAGAAACCCTGTCTAAAAAAAGGGGGGGGGGGCTGAAGAGATGGCTCAGAGGTTAAGAGCACTGACTGCTCTTCCAGATGTTCTGAGTTCAATTCCAGCAACCACATGGTGGCTCCCAACCATCTGTAATGAGATCTGGCGCCCTCTTCTGGCCTGGTGGGACACATGTAAGCAGAATAATTAATAAATAAATCTTTTTTTTTTTTTAAAAAAAAAAGGACAAGAAATTTTACTTTTTTATTTTCCCTTGCATCATAAAACCTTAAAAACCACTCCTAGCTACCAGGTTGTATTAAAACAGGAACCTGACTTTGTGCTATGGAGTGTAGAACCGGTCTCTTAGCCTTCCTGGAGCTCTTTATCTACAAGTTGCTAACAACTAGCTGGCTGACAACAAGGTGATGGTGGCACCTGCCTGTAATGCCAGCACCAAGGGATGAAGTAAGATCAGGAGTTCAAAGTCGTCTGCTACTTAGGGAATTTGAGGCCAGCCTGGGTGTGTGAGACTCTCTCATATAAACAAGCAAACAAACAAAAATAAGTAAATAAACAGAAAGTAAAAACACCTTCCAAAGAGGCTGCTGCTATTCCACAGGTATAAGGGGATGGATGAAGTCAGCAACAAATGGGTTGAGTACACAATGCTGTTTTGTTGCTGGTTGTTACTGTGCATATACAATGCTATTTTGTTGCTGGTGTATATACAATGCTGTTTTGTTACTGATTGTTGATGTGTACATACAATGCTATTTTGTTGCTGGTGTATATACAATGCTATTTTGTTGCTATGTACATACATTGCTATTTTGCTGGTTGTTGCTGTGTCTACCCTCAGCAGAACCTGGAAACTTGGGGCATAGCATGGTGACCTAGGTCCCGTCTTTAACCCTTTTCTTTTCCTTTTGCTTTTTTTCTGTTTTGGTTTTTCAAGATAGGATCTTGCTATGCAGCCTAGGCTGGCCTTGATCTGATGGCAGTCCACCTGCTTCTGCTTTCTAAGTGCTGGGCTTACAGACAGACACTACCAGGCCAGGCTTGCCCCATTTCTTAAGCACTTATGATGAGACAGCTACTTGTGTTACTTCCTGTTATGCACTACCTCAGTCATCTTGGGTAAATGAGATTAAAAATGATGTAGTCCCAGCCGGGCAGTGGTGGCACATGCCTTTAATCCGAGCACTTGGGAGACAGAGGCAGACTCTTTGAGTCTGAGGCCAGCCTGATCTACAAAGCGAGTTTCAGGACAGTTAGAACTGTTATATAGAGAAACCCTGTCTTGGATAACCGAAGGGGAGAAAATGATGTAACCCCATTTTATAGGGAAGAAACTGACATCATAACAAAGGGTTTTTAATTTGTTGGTATTTTCTCTTTTTGATTTTTAAAATAGTCACTGAACCATCTTTCTGGCACCCCTCCCTTCCCCTGTACCACCTTTTGCAGAGCCGGGGATGGAGCCCAAGACCTCATACATTTTAAGCAAGTTCTCTGACAAGCAGTTTGGTATTTTATCCCCAGGTATTCTGATTTTTTTCTTTCTTCCTTCCTTTCTTTTTAATTTTTTGTTGTTGTTGTGTGTTTTGTTTTTTCCCTTTTTTGAGACAGGTTTTCTCTATGTTAACCCCGGCTGTCCTGGAACTTACTCTGTAGACCAGGCTGACCACAAACTCACAGAGATTAAACTGCCTCTGCCCCCCAAATGCTGAGATTAAAGGCCTGTGCCATCACCACCTGGCTTTATTTTGATATTCTAAATCAGAATATCCTAAATCAGGGGCAGAGGTGTAGTTTGTTGGTAATGTGTGCTCAATATGCCTGAGAATTCCATTTCTTGTATCAAATTGAAAAGAAGCTGGATCATTGCACAACACTGCCTCAAATCATGCAGGTTTTCCTAGGTTTAAAAATACATACTGGGTTTTTTAAAATTTATTTTTAGCTGGGTGTGGTGGCACATGCCTTTAATGCCAGCATTCTGGAGGTAGAGGCAAGTACAGTTCTGAGTTTAAGGCTAGCCTGATCTACATAGCAAGTTCCAGGACAACTAGAGCTGAAATAGCAAGACCCTGTCTCAGAAACAACATAAAATTGGTATTTATATGTATGTGTGTGTACCTGCATGTGTTTATGTGCACTACATTTGTTTAGGAGCCCGTGGATGCCAGGAAAGTGTGGGGATCCTTTGGAAGGAGAGTTATCCAGGTGAGTACCAGTTGCCCAATGTGAGTGCTGAGACCTTAACTCAGATCCCCTGGAAAAACAGCAAGCATTCTCATCCACTGAGCCATCTCTCCAGCCCTCCCAGCCCTGGTTTGTTTTTTGCTTTGTTTTGAGATAGGGTCTTAGCATTGTAGTGTCGACTCTGAACTCTCTGTGTAGCTCAACCTCCTGGTTAATGTTTCATCATCTTGACACAAAACTAGAGTCACCCGAGAAGAGACCTCAACTGAGAAAACACCCTCCATCAGATTAGCTTGCAGTCAAGTCTGTAGGGGTCTTTTCTTGATTAATGTTTGATGTGGAAGCCCAATGCACTGTGGGTGGTGCCTCCTGTGGCCAGGTGGTACTAGATTGCGTAAAAACAACAAGACAGTAAGCAAGGTTCCTTTGTGGTTGTGCTTCCGTTCCTTCCTCCGGGCTCTTCTCTGAAGTCCCTACCCTGACTTCCCTTCAAGACAGACTGCAAGCTGTGAGATGAAATAAGCCCTTCTCCCCCAGGTTGGTCAGTGTTTTTTTTTTTTTTTTCACAATAACAGAAAGCAAGCTAGGGCACCCAAGATGACCTCAGCCTCCCAAGAACTGAGGTTACAGACATAACACCACTGAGTCCAGCTCTTCCTAGCTGATTTGAAATCAAACCCCAAAATATACCTTGAGACATTGTGCCACCTACACCTGGCCTGTCTCTTGCCCTATCCCCCTACTCTCATTTCTTTTGCTCAGCCTCAGTGGTTTCCTTTCTGTCCCTCAAACTCCCCAGGGAGCCAGATCCCCTCTCTTCACTTTTGACCCCTTGTATTTTTTTGCAGGCCTTCATATGGATAATAGCTCTAGATACCTTCCCGACCAGGTGTTCCTGGCCACCCCTACCTGCCCTCCTATGCCACTTCCATTTTGCCATGTTCCTAGTACTCGTCCCATCCCTAGAACTATCCGGTACCCACTATTTCTCTTCCCTCCCCCAGCCGTTCTCCAGGAATCTGCCACATCTGGCACACTTCTGTATGTAACTGTCATTGTGCTTAACACATATCTGATGTCCCCTGCCTCTGTTCTCTCCCTGGCAGAGCAAACCTTGGCACAGAGTCATCCAATAGGCATTTTGCCTTATAATGTGCCTTCAGCCGAGACGGCAGGGCACCTATGGGGATGGAGAATCAGTCCTGGGCTGAAACTCGGGTGACAATCACACATAATAAGGCCAGACGTGGCTTATGGGCTCCAATTCTGCTGAAAATCTGTTTGTTTGTTTGGTGTTCTCGAAACAGGGTTTCTCTGTGTAAGAGCCCTAGCTTTCCTAGAAACAGCTCTGTAGACCAGGCTGGCCTCACAGAGGTCTGTCTCTCTCTGCCTCCCAGTGCTGGGGTTAAAGGTGAGCCCCACCACTGCCTGTCTGAAAGACAGTCTGAGTGCAGAGGGTGGCTATGGCAACACCAACAGGCTTCTGAGTCCCATCAAAAATCCCCATGCTTTCTTGCTGCTCCAGCTGGGCCTCTTTCTCACCTAGGATGCTACTGGCTGGAACACCAGCAGGATGCCGTTCAGGCCCAGTGCAATTAGGCGCGTAGTGGGCTTGAGTATGTGTGGACAGAATGAACAAATACGCAGAATTCTGAAGTCCGGACAAAGACATGAGAGACAGAGCGCCTCCCCCTGGTCCCAGGCCTGTCTCAGTGTGTTTGCTAGCCTGGCTACCTCTGCATCTAAAAGCCCCATAGCGATCCTTTCTCTTGTTACTTTTAATTCTTTTTTAGTTAGGCTGGTGATGATACACACTTCAGGAGGCTGAAATGGGTCATTTCTTCTCCGCATCTTCCTCTTTTTCCTCCTCCTTAGAACAGAAGAGCTATGAAGAAGTCCCCTGGGCTGGCCTCCTGCTTGTGGTATTGGTTAATGATAGATGTGTTATGACTTGGCCCACTGAGGACAGTACCACCCCTAGGCAGGAGGACCAGGCTGAGTGAGCCATGAAGAACAAGCCAGGAGGCAGTAGCACTCCATCATGGTCTCTGCTTTGGTTCCTGCCTCAGCTTCTCTTGAGCTATACCCTGGAAGCCAAGTAAATCCCTTTCCTCCCCAGAGATGCTTTCGGTCAGTGTTTTTATCCCAGCAACAGAAAGCAAACCGAGATTTGTACTAAGCAATATGTGTTCACTCCCGAGACAAAACCTGATGCTTCCCCCATCCTAATCCTTAACTAGCCCCATAAGGTAGCCTGTAAGAGTGGCATCCCCTAGCCCTGTGCTGCGTTCCATTATGCAGCCCTGTGAAGTGGTTCTGCCAGAGCACATGGATGATCTCAGAGGTCTGCCCACACTGCCTCAGCTCAGGCAGTTCTTATCTTCTATGCACACTGCACTCGCCAGGAAGACACACATAGCTTGACGCAGCATGTCCCTTCGCTAAGAGCAGTGACACAAGCCACAAAAGCTGTTTCACTAGAGAGAGGCCAGCTAAAGCACAGACTTTCCAAACCCAGGCTTCAGCCCTCTTCCTGTCTGGGGGGATCTTAGGGACAATACTTCTGCCTACTTCACACGGAAAGACAGCATGGACGCGCAGCTCCCATTGAGAAATGGCTACATGCTGGCAGCAGAACCTCTGGGAACACAGCCTCTGCCAGCTGTGACAGCAGAGCCCGGGGCTGGGTCTCAGCCTCAGCATTGTTGACATTCTGTGTCCTGAGGGCCCGCCCAGTGCAGGCTTGATGCCCACAGCCCCATTTCGTGCCAGACCGATTGCTTCTCAATATGACAACTACGAATGTTTCCAGAAATTGCCAGAGGTCCCAGGGAGACAAATTGGCCTCCCATTGTGAACCGTGGGTTTGGGGAGGAGCTCCACAGTAAGCAGGGAAGAATGTGGAAGGCAGGGAGCTTCAGACACGACACAGAAACAGCAGTTCCTCCATCTGCCTTCCTCCTGATAAGGCCCCCCAGAGCGTGTGTGTGTGTGTGTGTGTGTGTGTGTGTGTGTGTGTGTGTGTGAGGAGCTGCAGAGGGAAGGATGGAAGGGAGGAAGAGGAGAGAGGGGTAGGTGTAGGGAGCACGGTAGCAGACAAAGGGAGAGTTGTATGAGGGTCCCTGGGTCTGCACATCCTGAACATTCACAAGTTCTAGCCTTGTGGGTTTCCATTCCCTCCTGCCAGAACCTTGGACACTTCTTCCTCCTCTTAGTGACCTGGGAGATGCTGAGTGGTTCCCCCACCACTGAGAGTAGGAATGGAAATCACCTAGCGTGCTTCCCTACATTCAAACACTCCCCTGCAGGTCCTGGCTACCTTGTTTTTTTGTTTTGTTTTTTTTTGTGTGTGTGTGTGTGTTTTGTTTTTTATTTTGAGACAAGGCTTCCCCGTGAAACAGCCCTGACTGTCTTAGAACTTACTTTGTACACCAGGCTAGCCTTAAACTAACAGAGATCTTACTGCCTCTGCCTCTCAAGGGCTGGGATTAAAGGCCACCTTGCCCAGCCCCCACCTGGCTTCTTAAATTCACTAGGGAGCATCAGCATTCACCTCTCTTTAGACACAATGTAACTAGTTGTCTCAGCCTCAAACTCTTGCTGTCACACTTTCCTCAGCACCACAGACTGTGTCTACTCCAACAGGGAGCCAAAGTAACTCTTTCCTTTAAAAACAAAATAAAACAAAACAAAAATCTTTAAGATTTGACTCCTGATCACAGAGCCTCATTGGTTTTCCTGCTCTCCCCTTCACTCTTTATAGCCTTTATTCTCCACAAAGCAGATGGAAGAACCCGGTAAAAATGGGAATCAGCTCTTTTTCATGGCACCTCCTAGGTGATGAGCCCTGTTAAGATGCAGCTGTGCATCTCCTTTCCAGCTGCCAGCTGTCAGGAACTCATTGAAGTGGATGATGACTGTAAGCCCTGTACTAAACACATGGCTACAGAAGTAACTGCTGATGCTCTGGGTGAAGAGTGGAAGGGTCACGTGGTCCGCATGGGCGGTGGGAACAACACACAAGGTTTCCTCATGAACTAAGGTGTCTTGACCCACACAGTGTGCCTGCTGTTGAGTCAGGGGCATCTTTGTTATAGATGAAGAGAACTGGAGAGAGGGAGTGTAAGTCTGTAATATTATAGATGCCAATCTGAGTGTTCTCAACTTGATTATTGTGAAAAAAGGAGGGGGGGAGTGTAATGGTCTGTTCTGTCTCTTTAAGAGACAAGCTCTGCCCACTCCCTCCCCTCAAAAGGGTCATATCTTCCTTCTGCTTCCAGCCTGAGTTCTCTCTTTTCCACGTTGTTGAAGAGGTAGTTTCTCCTCTCCTCTCACCCCTTCCCCTTTCTCCCTGTTTCTCTCTCTCTCTCTCTCTCTCTCTCTCTCTCTCTCTCTCTCTCTCTTTCTCTCTCTCTCTCTTTGCCTCTCTCTGCTCTTCCCCCTTCTTCTCTTTTCTTCTTTCCCCTCCATAGCCCACTAAATAAATAAATATTCACTCACTCTGCATTGTGTGCCTATCCATCTCTGTCTCTCATCTACCGTGGCTCCTAGTGGGAGTCACCCGCCACGTTCCATTCACCTGGGACCCACAGAAGCCTCAGGTGGTGAGACAGGCTGCTCCTCTGGCCCACTATGGTCTCCTACCCACAGGGGCCTGCTACTGCCCCTCGGGGAAAATGCCCAGTTTTGCCATTACAGAGAGAGAAGGATTTTTCCTTAACTGACATATGCTACTATGCCTCAGAGGTTGGGGACCAAAAGAGCTAGCAAAATCCAAAAGCTTTTCAACCTCTCTAAAGAAGGTGAGACCCATCAAAATGATAACCAGAAAGCCCTTAAACCAAGAAAGGAAGAAGTGCAGGACCAAACTACCCAAGACTCAGTGTCTTGTTATTCCATGTGTCCTGCAACACAAACACTGGCCTATTGCTCTGAAGAATCAATGCACCAAGAAAAATAAGGAGGAGGCTGCAGAATATGCTAAACTTTCGGCCAAGAGAATGAAGGAAGCCAAAGAAAACCTCCAGGAACAGATTGCCAAGAGATTTATGTAGTATGTCCTCGCTGAGCGGATTCTTCTACTTCTAAGTTTGAGTCCAGCCAAAAATAAATAACAAATCTTTAAATGTAACAAGTAAATGATCAGACCTTAGGGGCGAAAACCATCATAAAGCACTTGCAAGGTAGTTGCAAGAGGATTAGGAATTCAAGGTCATCCTTGGCTATATCATCATACAGGCCCAGCTTGGGCTATTGAGGAGTTTCTCTAAAAAGAAAGGAAACAATCTAGTATGCACAATACTTGACTCTTGGGAAGCAGAGGCAGGAAGGCCCCAAAGTTCAAGGTCAACTTGGCCTACACAGTGAATTCCAGGCTAACCATGCCTATTCAGGAATCGGTCAACTAATCAGACAGTCGGTGTAAATCTGCACAGGACATCTCTACCCCCAAAGCTGTAGGATGGCTGACTTGGTCCTCAGCAGCAAATCCAAAGCCCTGCTGTGCACAGTCCACAATCCTCCCTGTAGCTGACCTCAGTTTTCTTTTGCTATAGAGCTCCAACCCCACTGTCCTTCCATCCATACACTCACCATGCTACGCTCCCACTGCCCCAGCTTCTGGACAAGTTCAGCCTTTGCCTGAACCCCCTCTACTCGCCCCCTTTCTGCATCCTCCCCACATGGTGTCCATACAAACTTTCCTTGTTAGACCACGTCCTTCCCCCTCCCAATCCGAAAATGACCTTTTCAAGTATTTGTGCACCTTCCATTGTACTCCTGCTTACTGGGAACTTAGGCTAGGCCCCGAGCACTGGGCAAATAATCTACCACTGAGAGCCATCCCTAGTCTCTTCCTTCCTCCCTCCCCCCGTCTCTCCCTTCCTTCCTTCCTTCCTTCCTTCCTTCCTTCCTTCCTTTTTTTCTTTAAATTCCATTACATTTTATTTATTGATTTTTATGGGGTATGTTGCATGGGTCCCACTGCTCCATGTGGAGGTCAGAGGACAAATTTCAGGGTTCAGTTCTCTTTGTCTCATGTGGGTCATGAGGGTCAAATTCAGGATGTCAAGCTCGGTGACTTCTGTCCTTATCCCATAGCCATCTTGCCAGCCCAAGTGAATACGCAGCACATGTGTAGCCTTTGCTGCTCAGCATTTGTCCTGGAAACCTGAAGCGCTCGTCGTCCTCCCCAGGTCTGGAGCTCTGACTTTTATCCTGGTTCAGGCTTCTCAGGCATCCCCAGCGGTAGTTTCAGAGGTCCAGTCCGTTATCGTAAAGGGGAACACGGCGGCAGACAGACAGTGGTGCTACATCTTGACTCAGAGGCAACAGGAAGTCGACCCCTAGTCTTTTTATCTCATGATCAGGCTCGTGCTATATGGCCCAATTTAACCTTGAATGATTGAATTCATCTTCCTGCTTCTGGGGTTGCAGGTATATATCACCACTGCTCTTTTGAAACAAGGTCTTGTTTTGCCAAGGCTGGCCTTGAACTACTGATCCTCCTGCTCCCACTCCTGAGTTCTGGGATTACTGACCTGTACCAACACACCTGGCTTCCCCAGTACCCCCTCTTTTTGTTTTGGACAGGGTCTCACAGGGAGTCGCTGCATAGTCTAGGCTGCCCCCACCCTGCCTTCAGAACCTAGCTCTTGCCTGTCTTCACTGTGCCCTCAGGGCCTGCAGTTTGAGACATACACACACACACATACACACACACACACACACACACACACACACACACACACACACAGTGGACATTCAGCGTGTATTTATTGAGTAGACAAACGAACAAGCACCTTGATGGCTCCAGAGATCTTTGGTGTTTTGGCTCTGTATGACACTGACACATTGTCACATTGTCACATCTTGCTCTGTGGAGTAAGACAGTAATATGGGTGTGAAGGAGGGGAGAAGTCATTCCAAGCAAATGAGAAGTCCCAGGTCAAGGAAGCCTGGGGACTCTTTACACCTTTCCGTGTGACACTGAGAAGGGCCCTTTTCTCCTGCCGGCTGTCTATATGGCTCGTTTGTGGGGATCTGGTTGTTGCTATTACCAGCTGGCTTCCCTGGGGTAGTATATGGTCCTCTTACCCTTAGCAGGTCCACCAGGCTCGCACCTTCCCCAGCCAGGTGACCACTAGAGGGGGCTCCAACTCACAGCATCTGTCTGCAGGGCTGCCAGCTGCCTGGGACGTTTTGCTAGTTTTGCTTCTGAGGCCTTTCCTTCCTCTCTCCTCTTTCTTCCTTGCTGTCTCCAGTCTTTCTCTCTGCTCTCTGCAGGGTTTTCCTCTTCTACTTGACTTCCAGCCCTTCTCCTCAATCTCTGTGGCCCAGGTAGGTTGGACCCACCCTGTGATTAGCCCTAGGGTCAGACGTAGCTGGGACAGAGTTATGCCACGGCGGGACCTCTCTGCCCACCAGGGAGTTCACAGTTTAATCTGAATCTCCCCAAAGCCAGAAAGCCATGATGCTTCCTGGGAAGCCTGCCTAGGAGGAACCAAAGGGAGAACTGCTCTTCTTACCCAAGGGCTCCACATTCCACTGAGTGGCCACCCCACACCTCATTTCCTGAGATTTGGAAAGCTGAGGAAAAATGGGGACAGCTTTGCCTCACTGAGGAATAAACTGAGGCTCCAGCCCAAAGTGAAATACGGTGTAAAACAGGTTGAAATCCTCATTCTGCTGTTTAAAGAGCTTGGGCAGGTTGCTTAAACTCCAGGCTCAGTGTGTTAGGGCTGTGAGGGACACGTGTGAATGCTTAGAGCTGAGCCTGGAGTTAGTCTCTAGACCAGGCCACCTGCCCAGCTGAGGTGTCAGAACTGCGATAGATCCCCCATCTTTGAACTCTTAGGCTGAATGTTCTCCTTGTGGGCAGAGGCCACAGAAAACAGAATGCCCCCTCTGGGCTCTTCTTTTGGGGAGAGATCTTGGCACCAGCCAAAGCACAGGAATGCCTGTCTTCAGGTACATTGTATCTTTTTGTGCCATGGATTCCTCTGGGGAGGGGGCTAGCCTTCATTCTGACCAGGCCATACCTGAGAGACCCTCAAACCCAGCTCAGGTAGAAAGAAGGAAGAGGTTGGGGGAGGGCGGGAGGACTAATGGAACCCTCACAGAGGAAGCTCTGCCAGCCATCTTTGACCAAGCTGCGTCACTTGCCTGGTTGATCCTACAGACAGACTCACAGATGGAAGTAAAATGATGCATGGTGTTCCCAGATACCATGTTTCTTGCTGTTACAGAATAGGCAAAGTGAGACATGGTGGTGCACACCTATAATCCTAGTACTAAGAAGAAGGGACAAGGCCAGCCTTAGCTACATAGGAAATTTGAGGCCAGCCTGGGCTACATGAGATCATATCTCAGAAATGAAAATAAATCCCCCCTTTTTCCCACAAGGATCAAGTCTCTACTTCACTGCTACTAATTGCCATTGTATCTCTCCTTTCTTCTTTTTATCCAGTTTTTTTTTTAATACAAGGACCCATTATATAGCCCAGGGTGGCCTTGAACTTAGGGTGGTCCTTCTGCCGTAGCCTCTCAAGTGCTGTAATTACTGGAGTTATAGATTGGTTGGGAACTACCATATAGGTTCTGGGAATCAAACCCGAGACCTCCGAAAGAATAAGTGCTCTTAAATGCTGAACTCTTCTTCCTCTTATTTTTTTTCTTAAATAAAAAGAATCAATGTGTGGCAGTCTGTTCTCTCCTTCTACCTTGCAGGGTCTGGGGATTGAACTCAGGTCACCAGGGTTGGTGGTGAGTGCTTTTATCTGCTGAAGCATTGTCTTTTTGCCTCTCCTTCCCAAATTTAGCCAGGGTCTCATTCTGTAGACCAAGCTGGCTTGTCTACAGGGTCAAACCTATGATCCCGAGTACTTGGATTGCAGGCCTGCAGAACCACACCCAGCGCCCTTGTATTTCCTTATCCCAAAACACAAGTGGTTAATGAAGAAGAAGCCTTCCCCAGGCAGGAGGCCTCACCCTGCAAGCAGCCTTGAGCTCTGGCTTCCTGCTCTTCCAGAAGACTAGCACCCTGGGTGGGGCAGGAAGGGGGTCACTGTGGCAAAGCTTTTCCACTGGCTGTTAGGCCTGGAAGTTTCTCTGGAAATGAAAGAGACGTGGACATCTCCGTTTTTACTGCTGGTGTGGTGGTTTTGATGGGTGGTGACAAGGGCAGGGTCTTCCACTTGGCTGGGGACCCAAGGCCTCCTAGGGAAGGACAAGATCCAGTAATGATTAGTTTGCTGATTAGTTTGTTTCATTATCTACGACTAGCTCTCAGGGATCCCGGCCAAGAAGTGCTACTAATGAGGGTCAACCCTGTGAACTTCCCCTACTAACTTGCACACATTTTCTTTCTGCTCACAATACAGCCCCTAGCTTGGGACAACAGAGAGACCTGTATGTGTCCATCTCTCCTTATGTGTCTAGGCTGACACAGTCTTCACTCATGCACACACAGGCCTGCCTGTTAAGCCAACAGGTGCATACACACATGCAAATATGCACATATACATGCTCCCATTTGATGCATACTTTTAGACACACAGTGCGCTCAGACAGCTACCCCGATGTCCAGTACAAATTCTCACAGCGGTAGTTTCCAAAGGCGGCTGCCAACGAGTCTTGTATCTCTCCCACTATCTGTCAAGAAGAAAATCTTCTATCCTCCTTTTGTACATTTGTGGTGGAAGCAATGCTCTGACATTTCTGAGCCCATGCTTGAAGAAGCCTAGGAAGGAGCCATCTATGAATGAATCCAGCCATCCTGAGGCTGCCATGTTGGGAGGAAGCCCAAGCGAGTCACATGAGTCCCAAGTGCTGGGACTAAAGGTGTCTGTTTATATTTTTGAGATAGATATTGTTATGTAGTTCAGAGTGGCCAGAAACTATTGGCATTTCTCCTGTCTTAGCCTTCCAAGTGCTGGATTACGGACATGTATCACCATGCCTACATCTAGATTACCCTCATACCATGTGAGCTTTCTCTCACAGAAGTTACTCCATAACGTGATACAGTCAGGAAGCCCTTGTAAGACTTCATTTGCCATTTAAACTTTGATCATCCAAAATTATGAGCAAAGTAGTCTTCCTTTCTTTTTAGGTTACCTAGCCTCTGTTATTTCGTTATAACAAAAGAAAAGTAGAATAATGTACAATGCAAGAAAAACACATGGATAAACTATCAGAAAGGGCTCCAACCTTTAATGTTAGCTCTAGGTAGAACAATGAGTCTGTATACTTGAAAATCATAGTTAGCAAGAAATGAGAGGTGAGCAGGAAAATCGACGTGGCTTCCAGTGGGTATGAGTACTGGAACTCAGTCACCTCACCTCTGTGAACCTCAACCTCCTTATCTATCAAAGGGGTTTAATAACAGCAAATGGTACACTCTGATGATCAGATGAGATATACTATCTCTGACTGCCCTGTGGACTCTGGTATCAGCCTTGGAATAGCACTTCAAATGCAAAAGCATCCTTCCTTACGTTAGAGATTCAGGACTAAGCAGAAGACAGGGTTGGGGGTGTGTGTATGGTGTCTCAGTAGACATGGTCCTTTGAATGCCCCTCAAACATTTTGACCTTTAGGTACTCCAAAGAAAGAGAAAAAATAGGAACGGCCACGCCTCTTCTTGGCATTCTCCATATGTTCGATCCTTTCCATAATTTTGCTGCCTGCATTACATAATTTCTTGTCTTTGCTTCTGAGCTTGGAGCCATAGTAGTTCCCAATAACTAGAGGCTTAATCAGGCTAAGCCGTAATGAGTGTCCTGCAGAATTACACACCGCATTAACACCAAATGAGTTCATTAGAAATTCATTAGGTATGATTCCTGTGGCTGCCACAGGAATTAATCACAGTTAGCCAGCGGCAGGAAAGTGGGTGATGGATAATTGCAGGCAGGGTAGGAAGATCTTTTGGCATCTGACTTTGGCCTCAAGCAGTTTTTTTTTGTGAGAGTCCTGGATTGCTTTCGGTGTGAATTTGGAGGTGAGGCTACTTGGATGTCCTTAGACCTCCTTCACCCTTCCTTCTCCTCCCTCCTAAATGTAGCCACACTTGAGGTGGGATCTACAGACATGGAGTTAGGCCACCTTCTCTTTCAATGTTGATTGTAACAGGCCAACTTAGAACAATTGACTCCAAGATGGAAGTACCACGCAGGCCATAAAACCCAGCAGGTAGGCAGTACCACCTGCCAAAATAAAAACAAAGACCTAACCATTAACATTCATAGTTCTGAGACAGTCTCTAAATGTACTAACCTTGCCCCTTGCCTTTTGACTTCTGTAGTTCAGCTTCTGGCTAACGGTTCTTGTTAACTGAAGTATGTCAAACCAAGATGTGTTTTTTTGTTTGTTTGTTTGTTGTTTGGGGTTTTTTTTTGTTGTTGTTCTTAAAAGCTCACCCAGAGAAACATTCAGGGCTACACTGGAATCTTGATTACCCAGTGTAGTGGGCCTCCAGCTAATATTAACTTTTAACTTTCTATTGGTTTCAACTTAACCTGTGTCCAAGCAATCTTCTCTGGTGGGTAGTTCACAACACTGATGAGCTGGGAAGTCTTACTAATCTGGCTTGCACAGTATCAACCTGTTCTCTTCCAACACAATGCTACCATGTTCCTCAAAGAGCTGGCCTTTGAAGATCCTGCAGCCTGTGAATCTCTATGGAACTATCCATCAAGGCTCCCCCAGCCCCAACCCACATATCTCCACTAGGTCAATAGTTCTCTCCACTAGGTCAATAGTTCTCTCTCTCTCTCTCTCTCTCTCTCTCTCTCTCTCTCTCTCTCTCTCTCTCTCTCTCTCTCTCTCTCTCTCGACAAGGTAGCCTAGATTTACCTCTAGTTTGTTATGTAGCCAAAGATAAACTTGTGATCTTCTTGCCTCTACCTCCAGACTGCTGGGATTACAGCAGGTGCTACCACATCTAGTTAACGTGGTGCTAGGGGTTAAATCCAAGGCTCTGTGCATGCCAGGCAAGTAGTCTGACAACTGAGCTGCCTCCCTAACGCCTCTCCCACATCTCCTTTCTTCTTCTTTTATTTTTTTTAAGGCAGGCTCTTACTATGTAGCCCTGGTGGTCCTGTAACTCAGTACGTACACCAGATTGTGCTTGATTTCTCAGATCCGCCTGCCTCTGCCTCTTGAGTGCTGGGATTACAGGCGTGTGCCACCACTCTCAACCCGTATTTTCTTATTAGCTAGTAATATTCATTAAGTTAGGCTGTCACCGGCTTATGACAGCTTAATTTACAACTTTTGACTTTGGTGCAGATATGCTGTGAGTTTAGTAGAAACTATGCTTTTTTTTTTTTTTTTGGTACAGTGCTAGGGATTCAGACACGGCTGCAGCCATGCCAAGCATCCTTAGACTCTTCCCCTGTACAATACACATCTAGGCTCATGCTTTGAAATTTGGTCTTTTTCGGGTCTTAGTGACCTCCATTAGCTAATGACCTGAACATCCAGTAGAAGTTCAGCCACACACACCCAATACCTCAAATAATACTGCCCGTGCCGGTGCCTGGTCCTCAGTACCGCTTATATTGTTCTTACCATGCATGCACTTTTCTTAACCCAATTGTCCAGCACTAAGACTCTGGTTGAATAAATTGTGATGTATTGTTGGGGGGACATCAAATCATACGGTGAACCCCGACTTTGCATTTTTGTTAATTAAATAAAGCTAACCCCGGGTCAGGAGGCTGAGTGAGCACTAGTTGGCAGAAAGTAATCATAGGGTATCAGAGGGCATCCAGGAGAGTCAGACGCCCAGGAAGAGGCTGGGACGGATCTGGAGTGGCCTGGCTTTTTATGCTGTGGTAGAGCTCAGGGCTGCTCTCTTGGGAAGACGCCAGTAATGACAGAGGGTTAGCTAGTTGCTCCTCTGCCTGAGCTTGCAGGTTTTCACCCTAGCCTTTGAATCTCAAGTCTTATTTATAAATAGAGCAATAGAGACTCAGCTAAAGCTACCTTCGTGGCAGCGACGGGGCCAGTGCCTATGGGAACAGATTTCGCCAGGCTGCAGTCTCAGTCAGTAAAAATAACTTTGGAGTTGCGATTGCTGGCTGAAATAGTAATAGATTAAGGCGCAATAATGTATCTTCACAGTGAATGTGGCTATTGAAAACAGTGTCTTGGCCAGGCAGTGGTGGCATGCACCTTTAATCCCAGTTACTAGGGAGGCAGAGGTTGGTGGATCTCTGAGTTTGAGGGCAGATTGGTCTACATATTGAGTTCCAGGACTACAGAGAGACACCCTGTCTCAAAAAACTAAAAGCTCAACAAACAAACAAATAAACTAACAACAACAACAACAGTGTCTTGGTGGTGCACTCCTGTAATCCCAGTACCCAGGATGCTGAGGCACCAAGAGGGTTTTGAGTTCAAAGCCAGCCTGGACTAAATAGTGAGATCCTATCTCAAAATAAAACACAACAACAGCAAATACTAAGCATGGTGGCACATGCCTGTAATCCCTGCACTGAGAAGACTGAGGCAGGAGGATCATGAGTTTGAATCTAGCCTCGGTATATTAGTTTATTTTTCTGATCAGTGTCACAAAATACATGAGAGAAATCAATAACTTAGAATACAGTTATTCTGTCGCATGGTTTCAGAGGCCTCAGTCCATCACAGTGGAAAGAGCATGAAGATGGGAGCGGTTTATTCTGCAGTGACAGGAGTTTGTGACCACAGCTGCTCACAGGGAGCAAACCAGCACATAGAGAAAGGAGGCCAGGAGCAGTCGTGAATATAACCTTCAAAGACCTCTCTTCAGCGGCCTTCTTCCTTCATCCTGATTTCACGCACTTAAGATTCCAAAGCCTTCAAAATTGTGCCACAAGCTGGGGTCCAGGTATTTCAAATGCAAGCCTGTGTGGGATCCATGCGGGAGAACCAGAGGTGGTAGAACTATGTTTGCCAGGCACAACATGCTGGTGCACATATGAGCTTACAGAGACTGTGACAGCATGCCCAAACCCTGTGTAAGATCAAGCCACATGCGGGTGGTGGTGGCGCATGCCTTTAATCCCAGCACTCGGGAGGCAGAGGCAGAGGCAGGTGAATCCCTGTGAGTTCAAGGCCAGCCTGGTCTACAAGAGCTAGTTCCAGGATGGTTAGGACTGTTACTCAGGGAAACCCTGTCTCGAAACCCCCCCCCCCAAAAAAAAGACCCATACAAAATTTAAGCACAGAGGTCGGGAAGTGGGGCTCCAAGTCTCATCTTTAACCAAGAAGCTATTTGTAATTGGTAGCTTCTGGGAGAGAGAAAATCTATTCTTGGTAGAGTAAAACTGAGGTATCAGCTTCACTCCAGGGCAGTCCCTGTGCCCAGGAGCAGTTAGTAACACAAACCGGACTCCCTGATTTTGTTGTTTTTGGTTTGCGTTTGTTTTGTTTTAAGAGAAAGAAAGGACATGAGTTTGGGTGAGCAGGGAAGTAAGGGGGGGATCTGGGAGCATTTGGGAGAGGGAAGAAATACAATTAAAATATATTGTATGAAATTCTTAAGAATAAATAAAATCATTATAAAAAAGGGAGTATGTTGGGGACATTCTAGACTGAAACCATAATACTGGGCTAAGTAGTCAGTTACAGACTATCCTGGGCTCAGTCTAAGTCTCTCCATAGTTGATCAGGGTGGCCCAGCTGGGGGGAATGTAGTTGGAAGGTTGCTGGGAAGATGAGGTTTGCTCCACATCAGTTGTTATGAGCAAGGAGACTGGGGTCAACTCTGCTAAAAGGAATGACAGCTGAGCTATGCAGAGTCCTCCTGAGCTTCTTGAGCTGTGGAAGTAGCTCTACTGGTAGAGTGCGTGTTGCCTAGGGTGCATGAAGCCGGGAGTTCAATCCCAGCACCAGTCTGAGTGTTATGGCTCCTGCACTGGGGAGGTGGAGACAGAAGTTCAAGGTCATCTTCACCTAGGAGATTGAGGCTAGCTAGACTACTTGAGATCTCCTCCCCACTATCCCCATTCCCAAAAGAGAAAAAGGAGAAATCTTTTTTTTATATTTATTTATTTTTTTAGGTATACAATAGTCTATCTGTATGTATAGATAGGCCAGAAGAGGGCACCAGACCTCATTACAGATGGTTGTGAGCCGCCATGTGGTTGCTGGGAATTGAACTCAGGACCACTGGAAGGTCAACCAGTGCTTTTAACCTCTGAGCCATTTCTCCAGCCCTTGGAGAAATCTTGAAAGGGAAAATGGTTTGTTCGAGGGCCTGACAGGGAAGGTAAGTTAAAGGTTAGGGCTAAAAAGGGGGTAGGGGTGGGGAAGAGGGATAAACTGCTAGACACTGTCTGGTGTTTCACTATTTCCTCACACAGAACCCAGGGCTCAGGAAACTGAGAGACTTAATTGGTAAATACAGTTTATATCCATATGAGGATGTGGATAAGGGGCGCAGAAGGAAGCCCAGGCCTCCTCTTCGATCAGGGACCCAAGGACCCAGGTCCCCACTCCTTACTCTGCATATTCTCAGGATATGGTGGCTGTCTGAGACACAGCCAGAGTCCAGGGGGGAAGTTGGGGTGCCCAAAAGGAGTAGCCTTCGACTCATTCTTATCTCCACGGGGGCATATTTGCACCACTGGTTCAATGGCCCCATAAAACCTGCGGTTGGAGTTCATTTACCCTTCCTGGGAGGCTGAATGTTCAAGCGGATGAACCCCACAATAAGAGAAAAGATACGGGTGTGGGTGGATGGAAGGGGCGGGTCAGATGCACCACGGGAAGAGGGTAGAGCTGAGTCAGGCACCCCGGTGCCAACTCGGTCCTTTCCACCCCTCACCACTTCCATCCTGTCCTCGGCGGCTGAGCAACAGTTTGGGAGAAATCAATGCTCCTCATTTGGGAGAAGTTGGTGGGTTGGGAGCTAAGTGGGGGCTAAAGAGGCCATAGGTCTGTCCTGCTAGCTTCTCACCCATGTCTTCCGGCACCGCTGCTCTGAATTTCGGTTTGCAACTTCGCACACTTGTTTGGGAAGAATCAATGAATGAAATAAACCAGAAGGCCCAATACCTATTAGCTATCACTGTCATTGTTATTTCTTCATTATTATTACTCTGGAGGAGAAATTCTCACATGGCTGTGGGAGAGAATGGAAACCATTCTAGCCTTTCTGAATGGCAGTGATAGCTATAAATACTTTATTATTCCTTAAAAAATCATTACCTTGTACTTATTTATTGTGTGTGTGTGCGTGTGTGTGGACCCATGACACACCACATGTGTGCCAAAGGGCAACTTGCTATCAGGTGGGTCCTGGGGATTGAACTCAGGCCATCAGGCTTGGTGGCCCTTTTCTTTTTTTTCTTTCTTTTTTTTTTTTTTTGGATTTTTCGAGACAGGGTTTCTCCGTAGCTTTTGGTTCCTGTCCTGGAACTAGCTCTTGTAGACCAAGCTGACCTTGAACTCACAGAGATCCACCTGTCTCTGCCTCCCGAGTGCTGGGATTAAAGGCGTGTGCCACCACCGCCCGGCTTGGTGGCCCTATTTTATTATTTTTTAAATTAATCAATTATTATTATTTTCTAAGGCAGTGTCTCACTCTGTAGCACCAGCTGTCCTGGAATTCTGGATAAACCTTCTGCCTCGGTCTCAGATCTTAGTCCCAAGTACAATGATTACAAGCACGCACCACAATGCCCTTCTAGGTATATTTTAAATATAAGACCTTTTTTGGTGTGGTGTGGTGGCATATACCTCTAAACCCAGACCCGGAAGTCAGAGGTAGGCAAATCTCTGAGCTCAAGACCAGCCTAGACTACACAGTGACACCTTGTCACTTGTTTCTTCTGGGAATATTATGTTTAGTAATCTATCCCTTTATTTATTTTTTATTTGTTGTACAAAAACAATAAGGGTCCTGTACAACATATGGAGTGTTCATACATATCCCAGTTTGATTGGTTCTTCCCACCTTCTCCCCAGCTCTCTCCTCACCCCTTTCGCCCTCTTCCCCACTGTACCCTTTAATCCCAGTATTTCTCCCTTCCATGTTGCTCTCTTGTTTCCCTTGGAAGCTGTTTTCCCCAGGCACAGGGTCTCTTTCTTGCTTAGGAATCCATCCTTAGCAGTTAGTCCTAGCTCATTATCTGAGATATACACACCCAGAGATATATGAGTAATAATTACTTAACTATAATAGAAAAGAACTGAAAATAACCCAAAGATCCAGGGAGAAAATAAATTAACATAGACTAGAATCGGATTGACGACTGATTGTGGTGCTGTGGATGGACCCCAAGACCAGGCCCATGCTAGGCAAGCTCTCTACCACTGAGCAATTTAAGATGATATAAACATCAAATGTATTGGTGTTTGTCCGAAGATCCACCTTTTGGGAGGGCAAGGCAGGAGGATCAGGAGTTTAAGGTCATCCTAGACTACACAGGGAGTTTGAGGCCTATCTGTGCTACTTGAGACTCTGTCTCAAAAAGGGAGAAGAGAGGAGAGAGAGAGAGAGAGAGAGAGAGAGAGAGAGAGAGAGAGAGAGAGAGAGAGAGAGAGAAAAGAGAAATAACTTAGTCTCAAGTTTGGGAGTCAGCAACTGTGGCTAATTCTGCTTTGAACAGAAATGATGGGGGCTCATAGAGAGGAGACCCCAGAAAAGGAGAGTTTTTATTTGTTTGCTTTTGGTTTGTTTCTGAAACAGGACCTTATTCTTATTCTGCAGTCCATGCTGTCCTTGGTCTTATGGCAATTCTCCTACCTCAGCCTCTCAAGTACTAGGGCTATAGATAGGGGTCACAATGCCCAGCCAAAACTTTGTATTCAACAGTAGGAACGATGAAGATGCTGATGATGAAGATGCTGGTGAGGGCCTTTGTAGGTACTTTGCATTGCTATCTCTGTGAGGCCCAACAAGCTAACCAACAAGAAAAGCAGGCAGCTGTCACCCCAAAGACTGGGACCTCCATGTGTGAAGAGGCACAGATCACATCGAGCTTACACACTGCCCATAAATGCTTTGGGTCTGGGTTGGCCTGGGTGCTCCCTGGGAAAGATGCATACCTCATTCTTCTGGGTCACTACATACAGTGCAATGCAGTGCTTGGTGAATAAAAGAGCAAGTGAAAGAAGGATGAGGCAAACTTGGGGAAAGGGCAGGGCAGGGATGAATGGAGGGTGGGATGAGCAGAGAGGTGAATGACCACGCTCTGTGGCTGTCCTGACCCTCACCTTGCTGAGAGGCAGTGGGATTGCAGGTGGTTTTTCCTGGGTGAATAACCTTGGGGCTCTGCCCCTCCGTGTCCTGCCCACATCATAAAACAACAAACACCTCCTAATTAGGGGCAGGTCTGAGGAGTGGGGTGACTTTGGGGCTGAGCCTTGGGAGCGTTTATAAGTTGAGACTCCAGACTCCTCAGTACCAACCTTCTTCTTCAGCTCGCTGCTCTCTGCTGCCAGCTCTCTCCCGGCGTTATGGCTTTCAGTGGCAAATTTGAGTTTGAGAGTGAGAAGAACTATGACGAGTTCATGAAGTGCCTGGGTGAGTTTCTTCGTGTTCCTTCCCTGGGGCTGGCTGCTTGAACCCAAACCTTTGGGGTAGGGTGGGATAGAATTCCATCCATCCATCCATCTGTCCGTCCGTCTGTCCATCCGTCTGCCCGCCCACCCGTCCATCTGTCCATCCGTCCATCCGTCCATCCATCCACACTTTTGCAGAGCATTCTGTCCTGTCTCTAAGGATATTGAAGCTGTAAGACATTATTTGATTTTTTAAAAGGCTTGGAATCTCAGTATTTCTAGTCCCTTCTTATCTTCCATTTTGAGCTTGAGGCTCAACCAAGTTGCATTAGTATTCCAAGTCACATAGTTGTGATTGGAGAAGCAGAGCTTGGATCTTTAGTTATTCAAATGTTTTGTTGTTGTTACTAGAGACAGGGTCTCATGTAGCCCAAGCTGGCCTCAAAATCACTTTGTAACCGAGGACGACTTTAAAATTCTGAACCTTCTGCTTCTCTAAGTGCCGGTATTACAGGCACGTGCATGCTTATTTTATGGAGTGCTGGGGAATCAAACCTGGGGCTTTGTGCATGTGAGGCAATCATTGTGTCCACTGAGACACATTCCTAGCTCTACTCAAATGTATTGAACATCTGCTACATGCAAAGGTTGTTCCAATATTCTTGATGTGGCATCTTGGCATGATCTACCTAAGTCAGTGACAGAGGTCATTAACACTGAGGACCCTCTCTTGAGTGCTGTCACTATATCCTGCCATGGAGAGATAACCAGTGAGGTAATATAGAAACCAGGTTTGACCAGAAAATCCTCAAAGTCAGTCAACAAACTTTCTTCCCTTACTGTGCTATTTTGGGTAGAGTGACAAGTTATTTATTTATTTTTTTAAGATTTATTTATTCATTATGTATATAGTGTTCTGCAGGCCAGAAGAGGACACCAGGTCTTACTACACATGGTTGTGAGCCACCATGTAGTTGCTGGGAATTGAACTCAGGATCTCTGGAATAGCAGGCGGTGCTCTTAACCGCTGAGTCATCTCTCCAGCTCGTAACCAGTTATTTTACCTTCCTCATATATACCCCCTTTTTATCTGCTTGCCCTTTAGCAATGGTCTGCTGTGAGTTCTGTTCCAGAACTTTCTGGATTTTGCAAGCCTCTGCTATATTGGTATATTATTGTTGGAAGATTTGCTATTATTATTATTTTTAAACATTTAGGTTTGTTTTATGTATTTGAGTGTTTTGCTACATGTCTATGTACCACGTGTTACAGATGGTTGTAAGCAGCCATGTGGGTGCTAAGAACTGATCCCAGGTCCTTTGCAAGAACAAGTGTTCTTAACTGCTGAGCCATCTCCTCAAGATTTGTTGTTATTGAAGAACACCAAGTAGTTGTGAGGGGCTGTGCGAGACACAACCACATTGGACTCAATTCACACAACAGCTCTAAGGGTCAGACCTTACTGTCACCATTTTGTAATGGAAAACAGTGGGGCAGTGAACTGCTCAAGCCACAGGTCTCATGGCAGAGTTGGGATTTGAACCGTCTGCTATCTATGTCTCAGGCACTCTGTTGGTCCTGCAGACTTGCCTGCCTTTGGGGAGGAAAGCTGTCTCTCCAAATCCGGGTGATAAGTAGATCCTATGTGAACTCTTTGCTTGTGATGGGGCACAGGTGTTTCAGACGATGTGACCACAAAGGCACGGAACCTGAAGATCATCACAGAGATCCAGCAGAATGGACAGGACTTCACCTGGTCCCAGTCTTACTCTGGGACCAACATCATGACCAACAAGTTCACCATTGGCAAAGAAAGTGAAATTCAGACCATGGGAGGCAAGAAGTTCAAGGTGAGAGGCCCCTGGCTGCCCTTTCCTGTCTTCCCAGGCTAAAGACCAGTTTCTCCATCTCAGATAGGGCCTCTCTGCTCCTCAGGCTGAGGCTTCTGTCTATAGCTTAGCCTTTTCTGTGTGAAAAACTTTCTTGCTTGGTGTTTTTAATGCTTCTGCTGGGGAATGGCTGTCATTAGTAAGGAACCCAACACAGAGATACAAAGAGCTGATGTGTTGGTGGGGTACACGACATTAATCCAGCACTCAGGCGGCAGAGACAGGAGGTTCTCTGTGAGTTCCAGATGAGCGAGGGATACATAGAAAGATGCTGTCTCGGACAGACAACCTCAGAACTCAAACAAATGAAAATAGTCTATTTTCTGAGCATGGTGCATGCTGCAAATTACAGCACTTAGGAGGCAGAAGCAGGCTATCTCTGTGAGTTCTGAGCCAGCCAAGGCTGCCTGTGCCTAGTGAAACCTCTTCTCAAAAAGAAAAAGCTAGCTAGGGACTAGTGGTACATGCCTTTAATCCTAGTACTTGGGAGGCAGAGGGAAGCAGATCTCTGTGAATTTGAGGCCAGTCTGATCTACAAGAGTGAGTTCCAGGACAGCCAGAAAAACCCTGTCTCAATACTGGCCCCCTCCTAAAAAAAAAAAAAAGGAAAAGAAAAAAACCAATATTTGCTGAGTATTTAACATAATTCACTTCAGATATTTACTGAATAGTTGTTCTATCTGTCTGTCTATCTACCTACCTATCATATATCTACCTATCATCTATCTATCTATCTATCTATCTATCTATCTATCTATCTATCTATCTATCTATCTATCTATCTATCTATCTATCTATGTCTATCGATCTACCTATCATCTATCTATCTATCTATCTATCTATCTATCTATCTATCTATCTATCAATCATCTATCTATCTATCTATCTATCATCTATCTATCTATCTATCTATCTATCTATCTATCTATCTATCTATCTATCTATCATGTATGCACATATACATGTATGTATACTCAGCTGTGCATGTGTTTATGAAAACCAGAGGTTCATATTAGGATTCTATCCTCTTTAACACTCTCCACCTTACTTTTTGAGGCAGGATCTCTGGCTGAGCCTGGCGCTTTGCATTTCTGCTGGACTGGCTGGCCAGTAGCCCCTTGGGATCTGCCTGTCTCTGTTCCCCAGTAAGGGTGGTGTGGTATGGGGATGCTGCTGTAGGTACACGCTGTCATGTATGAGTGCTGAGGATCCACACTCTAGCCCCTTTACCCACTGAGTCATCTTCCCAGCTATTTTCTCCCTTCCCTTTGTTTTTGAGACCCCTGTGTGTGGTAGACAAGCACTCTGCCAACCGAATCAGTCCTACAAATATTATTTTTTTTTCTATTTTTTGAGACAGGGTTTGTCTGTTAATAGTCCTAACTGTTCTGGAACTCATGCTGGCCTTGAACTCATGTAGACCCAACTAGCTTTGCCGCCTTAGTGCCGGGATTAAAGGCATGCGTCACCATCACCTGACTCACATGCTATTTTTAAAATAACCTAAGTGATGCCTAAAGACTTGCTAGGCTGTGGTGAGAGGCTTTGTGTTCAATGCTCTGTCTCTCTCCCAGGCTACTCTGAAGCTGGAGAATGGGAAGGTGGTGGCAGACTTTCCCAACTTTTACCAGACCTCGGAGATTGTGGGTGACAAGCTGGTGGAGGTAAGTTTGCAGAGCTTGCTATTATTTCCGTTTTATCATTTATTTATTTTTTATTTTATGTGGATTGGAGTTTTGCCTGCCTGCATGTCTTTGTGTGTCAGATCTTGGAGTTACAGATAGGTTATGAGCTGCCATGTGGGTGCTGTAACTGACAGGAAAATCTAAGCCCCAGAAAGCAGTGCACCTGCCTCGCATCCACCCAGGAATATCAATGGTGGCTGACCTTGCTTCCCCTGCACCCCACGATCACCTCAGGGTCCACCGTCTGGGGAGTAGCACTGACTTTCTCTGTTCTGGTTGCTTCTTTCAGATCTTCACCAGTGGCGGTGTGACCTATGAGCGAATAAGCAAGAGGTTGGCTTGAGCTCCCCCACCACCACCACCTGGCTGGGCTCTGAGGGGCTACAACCCTCCAATAAACGTGCTTCATGATGGCCACTGCTGCTCCCAGAGTGTCTTTGTTTCTCTTTACTGGTGTCTTTGGGCAGCTCTTTCCTGAACGGGAGAAGGGAAGCGTCCAGGGATGGCGGCACTGGCCAGATGTTGGCCCTGAGATACCTGTGGGTTCTACCACAGCCGAGGGAGGTGTGGATGTTAAATCTGGAGGGCAATGCTCCCCATCTGTGGGAGCGGCCACGGGTGGAAAAGGGAGGCACACTTCCGCGAACACTTTGTATGCCTGAAGGCCAGAAGAGGGCACCAGACCTCTTTACAGATGGTTGTGAGCCACCATGTGGTTGCTGGGAATTGAACTCAGGACCTTTGGAAGAGCAGGCAGTGCTCTTAACCACTGAGCCATCTCTCCAGCCCACCTCCCCCCCCCCCCCTGCGAACACTTTGTAACCATCTGCCACCGTGTTGTTTTCAGACTCCTTTAAAGGCACAGTGTGGGGCTAAAGGGATGGCTCAGAGAGTGTTCAGCAAGCATGAAGACTTGAGGTCAATATTTAGCACCTCATTAAAAAGCCACGCGTGGTTGGGCTTAGACCTAGAACCTCAGCTCTGTGGGGAGTAGAGACTTGAGAATTTTAGGGACTTCATGGACTCCAGCCTACTTCCAGGTTCAGAGATCCCGGCTCAAGGAAGTCAAACAGAGGGATGGAGCAGAAGACCCAGATCTTCCTGTATACAAACACCCCACACATACCTCACACACAGATACACACATATGCACATGGACATTGTGGTGCATGTGTGACTGTCCTCTGAGCCAAGCAATCGCAATTTTGGGGAGTTCAGCTGTACTTGCTTGCAAAGGGACAATCCCAGCTGGGCTTGTTGACTGCTTACAGCCTTTCATGGATGTTGTAGGGAGGCTCCGAGGACCCTTGGAACCCAGCCTGTCCCTACCTGTTGCATGCAATGCTGCCTTAATTGCATATGGCTCCAGGGAGGGAATAGAGGCTCTAGGTCCTGCCTGGAAGATTAGGGAAGGGGGCTCGATCTTTGAGGCTGTGAGGAAGCCTTAATCTTTGCTAGGCAGGGCTTTCCAGGTGCAGCCTGTTGGGAAAGGAGCACCCACACTCTTGGGAGAAATCCCTCAGCTATGCTCTGTAAGGAAACCCAATAGATCAAGAGATAAGCAGATCCCTGAAGTTCAGTGGCTAGCTAACACGTACAGTCATCTGGAAGTTTCATGGCTACCTTACATATAATCAGTGGCTTTAACATCAGGGAGAGACTCTATGTTAAAAATAAAGGAAATCACAGGGCAGTGGTGGCACAAGCCATTAATCCCAGCACTCAGGAGGCAGAGGCAGGCGATCTCTCTGAGCTCGAGGAGGTTGGTCTACAGAGCTAGTTCCAGGACAGCTAGGGCAGTTACACAGAGAAACCCCGTGTAGAAAACAAAACGAAACAAACAAACAGAAACAGAAAAAAGGGAAATTAACTAGATCCAAAGACTATACAACTTAATGAATTTATATAGTTAAAATTCACATTCAATTTTATTTATTTATTGGTTTTTTGAGACAGATTAGTCTGTACACTCTACACCGTGCATGCTGGTATGTCAGCACCACCAACACACACTACCTGAAACACAGCAGCTCAGATTCCAGACTACTTCATGTTTAGATTACAGTGTTTGTTCTGTACCTAATAAGCTTTTTGCACCTTTTTTTTTTTTGAGACAAGGTTTCTCTGTGTAATGCTGACTGTCCAGCTCTGTAGACCAGGCTAGCCTCGAACTCAGAGATCTGCCTGCCTCTGCCTCCCGAATGTGGGGATTAAAGACTTGGGTCACCAACATTGCCAGGCAAGTTTTCTTATTCATATACAAACATAATGGTTCAGTTATGAAAAGCAAAAGTACGCAATGTATTTGTCCCAGCACATGAGAGGCAGAAGCAGGGGGATCTCTGTGAGTTTGAGGGTAGCTTGGTCTACAATGTGAGTTCCAGGACAGTCAAGGCTGTTACACAGAGAAATCCTGTCACAAAAAAAAGAAAGAGAAAAAGGAAGTAAAAATGGTGTTTATTGATTGATCGTGACAAGGTATCTAGCCCAGGCTTTTCTCAAACTCACTATATATCTATCAAAGATGCCATTATGTTCTAAAGTATGAAACATTCAGTCAAAATTTTAACTCTTTATGTAAAAATTCTGTAAGACCTATCTTATCAGTATGCAAATTTGTTTTAATAAGTGTTAATTTATATGTGCCAAAGAGCTGTATTCAAAATGAATATGATTTATTATCATAAATGTCTTATTTATATACCCATTCTATACCTCTATATGTCTAGGTCTTATAAAAAACTTCTTGGGTGAGCAACAAGTGGGAAAGTTCCTGAAGTTCTGACTTAGGACGCCAGTGTTACTCCAAGTAGACAAATTGGCAAGTGCATTTCAGGTGGTTTGAAGCAAATACAGGAGTAAGGAGAGTGCCCAAAGCTACTGCGGGGTCCCATTTGCAACATAAGTAAGCCAAGACCTCAAGCGGCTTCTCAAGTCCAGAATACAGCCATTTGCAGTTTGTCCTGGGGTGGGGATGGGGGTAGGGGTTGCCTTCTACTTGTGGAATGTTCACCAACACCCCTAATCTCTACCCACTAGTTACCCAGAGCAGATGCCCTCGGTTATAGGAACAAATTGTATTTCTTGATTGTTACTAAGTGTTCTCTTGGCTGCAATTCGCTGGTACAATGGGCAAGGAGCCCATCTCGAAGGGATGAAGTGTGAACAGTCTAGATGAGAGCGGTCAAATAGTGTTGTAGTCACGGACCAGGCTTTGATAGCAGGAGCCTAGAAGGAAGCAGGTTCTCATCGGAAGCAGAGTCTGGCTGTGTACACCCTTTACACAGCTCAGTTCAAAAAAATACTGGCGAGAGCCAAGGAGGGTTTTATGGTCTATTTTCTGAGGCCTCCACTCACCAGCCTCCTGAGGACTGGATTAAAGGTATGTACGACAGAGAAGCTGAGAGCTCACAGGGTCCAGATGTGGGTTCTCCTCTGCCTTGCACAGTCAATATTTCCTTGGATCTCTGAAGAATTCTCACTTCTGTATTATGAGGAAGCTGACTAAACAGGTTGATTCTGAGCTGGGTGGAGGTGGTACACACCTTTAATCCCAGCACTCTGGAGGCAGAGGCAGAAGAATCTCTGTGAGTTTGAAGCCAGCTTGGTCTACAGAGCGAATTAGTTGCAGGACAGTCAGGGCTACACACAGAAAAAACGTGTCTCAAAACAAACAAACAAACAAAAGGCTCTGCTCCTTCCTCATTCCAATTAGAGAAGCCTCCTGGCCATTCTGCAGCTTCCTTGGGTGTGAACTCACCCACTCAACAACCCCAGGAGAGCCTTTCAGGCCATCTCTGTCCTTTGTGTTGTCGTTTTTTTGTGGACACACAGGGTCCTGCTAAGTAGCCCTGACACCCATTTTGTAGATTAGGCTGGCATCAAGCCCAGAGATGAGTCTATCTGCTGGGATTAAAGGTGTGCGTGTGTCTCACCTGCCCAGCAGTGTTTGCTTCTTAGCCTTTTCTAGTCGTGATCTAGTATGGCAACAAAGTCTTAAACAGAATACCATGTCTGTGTGATCCCTCTAGTTGAAGGCTCGGGCCGTGACTCTGTGGCTCAGCTTTGCCTAGGGCTCATACCAGGCCAAAAGTTCAGTGGTCTCCATGGTAACGGATGGGGAATAGAGCCACAGGAAAGGGCATGTCCAAACTGAATCCATTGCTCTTTGTAAACTCAGTTTATTTTTATCAGAATCCTCTGAGCCTAGAGTCCCCTGCCCAATGAGCCTTGAGTACAGGGGGCTGAGTGTGCCAGTTCTCTACCAACAGACACAGTCCCCACATACCCTTCACGCCTTACAATGTCACCTAGCAATGTACCTGTCACCTCAGGTACTGGGCGAATACCCCTGAGCCCCACAGGACAACAGCTCTCATAATGGTTTCCTGGAGGGAGATCAGGGGCCGAGAAGAGTGGACTGACATTCTCCATCACAGTAGAGGCTGGAGTCCATAGTTCTAGCACACACATTGTGGTTTTGAATTAGGGTCAGGCTGGCTCTCAAAATCATAAGCCTCCTGCCTGAGCCCACTGAGTGCTAGGATTACAAACACAGATCACCAAGGCTGGCTTGCTTTTTTTTTAAAACCATTTTTTTTCCAACTTTTTGTGTAGGATGTGTGTGTTCCTGTGAGTATACCCATGCTATGGCACGTATGAAGTTCAGGCGGCAACCTTCAATATTGGTCCTTGCTTGAGACCAGGTCTCTTTATCTTTATTTTATATGTATTGGTGTTTTGCCTGCATGCATGTCTGTGCGAGGGTGTCAGATCCTGAAGTTATAGGCAGTTGTGAGCTGCTGTGTGGGTATTGGGAATCTGCAGAGTCTCGTCTCCAACTCCTGTCTTGCTGCGTAAGGGCTGGGACTGCAGACATACACGGCTGTACCCGGCACACAAAGACGTGTGTTCTGAAGACCTGACCTCAGGTCTTCACCTTTCTACGGCGAGCATCTTACTCACTTGTATCCTGTTTTCCCTTCTTCTCTCTCTGCCTTTTCCACCTTCTGTGTTGCAGGGGCTACGACCAGATCTCTGGGTATGCTAGACAAGTACTCTGCCACCAAGTACTCAGCTCTGCCATTGACCTTCATTCCCAGCCCTTGGCAGGTGTCTTAGACAGGCAGTGTCCTTCTGCATGTGCCTTTGCAACTCGAGAGGCCAAGATGGGAAGGTCAGCTGAACCCAGGTGTTCAAGTCCAGCCTGGGGAACATAGTCTGCTATTATTGCAACCAAAATGCCTTTATTGTTACAATAACAGCTTGTCTTATGTTTTTTTGTTTGTTTTGCAAGACAGGTTTCTCTATAGCTTTGGAGCCTGTCCTGGAACTTGCTCTGTAGACCAGGCTGACCTCAAACTCACAGAGGTCTGCCTGTCTGTCTCCTAAGTGCTGGGATTAAAGGCGTGTAACATCATTGCCCAGCTTTGTCTTATGTTTGAGGAACTGTATAATAACCACCTCTAATTTGGAGATACTGACTTTGACGTACATTATATTGTTGACCATGAGACCCCAACAGGCAAGAGCTGTCACCACACCCATTTTAGTAGGGAAGAAGACAGCTTGCGAGGGGCCGACCAATTTGTCTCTCAACAGCAACGGACCATAATTATTTATATAGGCTAACCCTGTGAAGCTACGGTGCCCAGTTATTTGATAACAAAACAAAACAAAACTTAGTCTAGGAGTTGCTGTGAAGATTTTTTTTCCAGGTGAGATTATTTCTTAAAATGTGTGACTTCAAGAACAGCAAGCGAGTCCCTTTTAACCAGGGAAAGGCCTTAACAGCAACGATTCAAGTTTCCCTGGAAGGGAATTTTTGCCTCCAGGCTGCCATAAAGAACACCAGCAGGTTTCTGGTTTGCTGGCCCACCCTGCAGAGTTTAGACTTCACTTGCATCAGCATCTTCGACCTGCTGGCAGGCGCTCTAAAAATTCTGGATTTGCCAGTTTCCATGGTTGTGTGACTCTATTCCTTATAGCGAGTCTATGATTGCTTTGCCACTAGACAGACAGTGATGGTTGATGCAGGAGTAGAGTTGGAAGGTCAAGCTTCACATACTCCTGTGGTGGAATATTGTTTTAAGATGTGTGACATTTCTTTATGCTGTAGAACATTTGTCTCAATGATGCAAAGATGGTGTTGCATTCTTTTAGGTTGCATTTGTTACTCTGCCTATCTAAGACACCTGATTGGTCTAATAATGAGCTGAATGACCAATAGCAAGTCAGGAGAAAGGATGGGTGGGGCTGGCAGGCAGAAAAAAATAACTCGAAGGAGAAAAAGAGAAAAAGGGATATTTAGGAGGGCTCCAGGGGTCAGCCACTCAGCTACACAGCAAGCCATGGAGTCAGAAGGAAAGAAAGGGATGCAGAAACAGAGAAAAAAAAGAGTCTAGGGGCCAAGGGTAGATGGGGTAATTTAAGGTAAGAAAAGCTGGAAAGAAACAAGCCAAGCTAAGGCCAGGCATTTATAAGACCGAATAAGCCTCCGTGTGTGTGTGTGTGTGTGTGTGTGTGTGTGTGTGTGTGCGCTGCCCCCTCCAAAAAAAAAAGAGTAAAGAGTTAAAACAAGCAACAACATACTCCTCTGCCTAGGGAAGCCCAGCTCCTGCTTAGAGGGAACAGCTCAGGTCCAGAGCAGCTGGTCTTGTGCTGATGGTGCCAATATTGTAAAATATCCCTCACAGGCTCCCTTATTTGAACACGTGGTCCCCTGCGGGTGGCATTGTTTTGGGAGTCTGTGGAATCTTTAGGAGTTGGGACCTAGCTAGAAAAGTAGATCTCTAGGGACCCACCTTTGATGTTGATAGCTCGGCTTTTCTTCCTGCCCCATCTCTGCTCCTGGTCCACAGAGTTGGGAGCAAACACCCTCCTAATCCTGCCAAGGCTGTCACAGCTGTTCTTGCCCACTATGGCTTCCTGGCCACAGTAGACTGCACTCTCAAACCATGAGCTGAAATAAACATTTTCTCCTTTAGGTTGTTCTATCAGGTCACAGCAAGGAGAAAACTCATAAACCCCTTGATCTCTTTCACATCCCTTCGGGAGGAGACTCTCGCAGAGGTGGACCTGAGAGAGGAGGGGAAGGGTTGGCCTGCAGCGAGATGTCCAGACAAAGAAGAAAGAGACCAAAAGCAGGTGATGTGTTTATGTTTATTGCAGGACGCCTGGTCCTGGGAATCAGGTTAGCTCTGGGGCCCCAGCCTAGAAACAGACAGATACAATAACTTGGACTTCAAACTAGTTGCACATAAATACAAAGAGGCTGGGAAAGGGGGTGAAGGGGTGGGTGCCAAAAACACACAAAAAAAATAACAAACAAATGTGCAGGTTCCTATGCTCACTGACAAAATGTCAGCGCCTCATCTTCATCCAGCTCTCTCCTTATTCTGCTTCCATGAGACATTCATCTGTTTAGAAAAGTTCTATCACTGTGGAATCCGACTCAGCAGCACACGGCCGCCTTCCTGGCAGTCCCTGCCGTGGTCTCTTGGATTGGCAAATGAGTCAAAGAGAACCAAGACGGGAGGCAGGGTGTGGTGGCACCCGAGGGAGGGAGGCTGAAGCAGGAGGATCAGGAGTTCAAGGTCAGCCTCCTGCTACTTACTAAGTTTGAGGCTAGCCTTAGCTATACTAGACCTGTTGTAAAATAAAAGTCCCCCCCCCCCAAAAAAAAGAATAAGAAAAGGAAAACAAAATAAAGACACAATCTTTTCAAAAACAAAACTAAAATTTGTTCCTGCGGTCTTTTGCACCCTCCCAATTCTGATGGGTGAACAGCATGTCCCCTGACAAAAAAACAAAAAACCCCACAAGAACATCCTAAGCACAAGCTATGAGTCAGAGTCATTAACATATTGCACATGGTGACAGTCTTCCTGAGCCCTCCAACTGCAGATCCCCACACACTGGCTTTTGTTCCAGCAATCCCTGGCCTGTCAACGCTAGCGTCCTATCCCATGGTCATCCCCTACTTTTCAAATATCCCTCAGTATCATTACCTTTTACTACTGACCACACTCAAAGCTGGGGTTGGTTTCACCTTAGCACTACAAGCATAGAGGGAAGTGAGGACCAGTTCAAACCTTTGTCTTCCTTTCAACAACATTCCCCCACCAGGGGGCAGTGATCTGAGTCCAAGTGGAGGGGGGGTGGAGGGAACCCTAGCATGCCAGGGGTGGACTCTTCAGAGCTGAGAGCCTGGGAGGTGTGTTCCCCCCCCACCCGCTGTGGTTACACACCGGTTTGCTCACAAGCTGGGTTAGGAAAAGACACAGCCTCAACGTGGGACAGACAGTGCGGCAATTCAAACGTTTTCCTCTTACGGAATTTTCAAGTATCCCAGAATCCCTGACACAGTATGTAAACAAGGTGGTTCTACAGGAGAGAAAGCTGGATTGTTCTGGGAAGCAGCAGCACGTGAAACATCTAGAAGGGCGAAAAAGGTTTGAGGTTCAAAAAAAAAATAAAGGGCAAGATAGCCGCTGTACCTCCTGGGGCCAGTGCTCGGGCATAAACACAGACAACTGTGCCCTTGGTGTGGCGCTAAGGAGAGAAAAACACTCGGGACGGATCTTCTAGAGACACAGAGGATATATATCCCAGGTGCCAACTCCTTTTTCTTTCTTTTTCTTTTTGATTTTTCCCTGACAGTGTTTCTCTATTTAACCTTGGCTGTCCTGGAACTTGCTCTGTAGAGCAATCTGGCCTCGAACTCACAGAGATCTGCCTGCTTTTGCCTCCCGAGTGCTGGGATTAAAGGAGTGCGCCACCACTGCCCGGCTGCCCCTTCTCTTCTCAGTGGCATAGCTGTGACGAGTAGTCTTAGAAAAGCCCGGATGTGCTACTGATCTCTATGCAGTCCGCAATGTCCAAGCCTCTTACCAAGTCTGATGTGCTCCACTGGCTCCCCCAGCTCAAGGGAATGGCCACAGAGCCACGTCTTTGTCCTTCAGCCACACATGGAAGAGGTTTCCCAGAGAGACGCTGTTGGGTGAGGTATGTCCCTGGATGTTTGGCTCTGGGTTGTTCTCTTTTTTTTTTTTTCAAAGCACATAGACCCTCACTATTGAAGGGTACTAGGTTCTTTGCCTCCCTTGACTGAGCTCTCCCTCTTAGGTGTCCACTTCCTCGATCCGGGTCTTCCAGGATTCTCCGTGTGGTCCAAATGTGGCCTAGCTGTCAAAACAACCTGTGGGGAACATATGGCTCCCACTGAAGTAGCTGCTTCCATAGGTGGCAGAAAGACAGTGCCTGGGTTCAGCTGCAATGGCCATCTGCATGCTTAGGGATGCAGGCACAGGCACAGGACACATATCCAAGGGTTGGAGGGTTGGGTATGGGGTGTGGAGGGATGGACCAGTGTCTCCTGAGAGCAGGGTTCCTGAGCGGTGGGCCTGTAATGAGTCCCGATAAGCCAAACACAAGTCCTGTGCTGGACTCTGGAACTGGGCTAGTGTTGACGGCGGTTGGCTGAGCGTAGGGTAGGTGGGCGGTTGGAACAGCACTTGGGTGGCAGCTGGTGATGTGCCCGGCACCATGGCCAATGCCTGGCTCTTGACAGCAACAGCATCCTTGAGAACATTGTCATAGGCTCTGAAAGGAAAAGACTCAGGTGAGCCTTGGAGAGCAAAGGTCACCAGACAACTGCTTATCTTCCTTGGTAAGTGGGACCGGGGAGAATGGTGCACCATGCTATACTAGTCTGTAATGGCAAGCTATGACACAGCCTCGCTGGCTTAGCAACTAGAGTCCAGGTCTCAGCTTAGAGCTGCTTCTGTCACACAACATCTCTGACCCTGTGCAAGATCAGCCGGATTTGTCCCTGAAGCCCTTGCACCAACGCATCTGGGCTATTAAAACCTCAGAGGGTAATGTGGATCCCATCTGCTTCAGTTCACTCCTGCATCCCAGCACTTAAGAGAGTACCAGCTCTACTTTCTGGGTTCTTCTGGGCCAGTTCCATCCCCAGCTGGGTGAATCCTTAGCTTGTAGACAGCAAGCAAACATTTGAAAAGAGGGGACACAGTGGGTATTTTCTGCTATTTTCTCCCCATTTCAAAATGCTTTGAGAAGTAAAAACAATTAAAGGTGCATAGAAGAAAGGAGCCTATGGTGTCTACGACTTATTTGAGCAAGGATTTCCCAGGGCAACAGCTGGTAAGGACAAACAGCTGGCCTGGTGACTGATACTGCCATCAATTGTCAAAACAGGCTGGGTTCTGACTTGGGGAAACCTTTTTTTTTTTGGCTTTTTGAGACAGCGTTTTTTTCTGTGTCACCTTGGCTGTCCTGGAACTCACTCTGTAGACCAGGCTTGCCTTGAACTCATAGAGATCTACCTGCCTCTGCCTCCCCAGTGCTGAGATTAAAGGCGTGTGCTACCACCACCAAGTTTGACTTGGGAACTTCTAAAAGCACATAATTCAAGAGACGGCTTAGGGAGCCGGGCTAATGTTTCAGGTAGCTCAGCAGAGCTGCTTGCAGGGGGAAGCTGAGAGCTGTGTCTTCAGGGGCTGAAGGACTTCTGCTTCTGCTTACCCGGACTCCGGATCTATTAGGCCTGCATACAGAGGTTATTACTATCAGCTGGCGGAAGAGGGAGTTGACTAGAGGTAGCCACTTAAGGGCTGTTCTGTACTCTTTGGCTCCCATATCTATGTCACAGTGTTAGATTCTAAGCGATCAGCTTTGTAGCTTGCTGAGAAAAGGAACTCATGAGAGAATGAATTCACGATCTTTCACAAACTCTCGCTGGGAATCAGGTCAATTAGCCCCAACAGGATGGAGTTCAGTTAATAAGAGTATTGCCTAGCATGCATGAAGCTGAGTTTGACCCCTGGCACTAACTAAACTGGCACACACACCTGTAACACCAGCAGCACTCAGGAGCAGGGGGCAAGGCGTTCAAGGATACCCCACTAGCTACATAAAGAGACTGAGGTTAGCCTAGGCTACACGATACCTTGTCTCAATAACAAACAAAATGATAGAATGAGTCCAGACATAGAAGAGCAGGCGTCCCCGTCCCACTCCTCTTTCCCCTCACTCCCCGATCTTAAAAATACAATGAAAATAGGCATTTCTCTAAGTCCTACGTCTTAGTTTTTTTCAGACAGAGTCTCACTATGTATCCTAGACTGGCCTCCAGCTTTCAATCCCCTGCTTCAGCTTCCCAAGTGTTAGGATTACAGCTGCATCCCACCACACCCCACTTTCCAAAATACCAATTCTGTAAGGGGCTCTCTGCTGCTTCTACACCTTATCTGGGGAACCAGTATCTGTCCTAGACTCAGGAACATCCCCCTCAGCCGGGGTGGTGTCCCAAGGGCAAATAGGTCATCATTTCAGAAACTCAGACAACCAAGACTTACACCAGCAGGATTTCAATACACGTGCTGAGATGCTCCAGGGAGTAGCTTGAGACACTCTGCAAGTCTCTGGTCCAGTAGGGAGAGAGCTGAAGGCAGATCCTGGAGGCCCCAACACAGGCTGCGGCGACCACAGAAGGCTGGAATTTGTAAAAGATATGATCTGAAAGAGAATTGCGGAGGCGCGTGAGTACTGGAAAGCGTCTCCATGGCGTCTCCTGCTCGGTCTGTCCAACAGCAGCCAAACCAGTCAAGGGCTTATGCAACGCTGGATTTTTACAAATGGGGTGAGAGGAGACCAGTGTTGGGTCTTCGGTCTGGGTGTTCAGTCTGTGGTTTCTGGCATCAGCCTAGAGGGACAATTCTTTAAAACGGTGTCTACAGCTCCCAGCGACATGCAGGTGTCTGCTGATGGGCTACGAACAGAACCACAAAGATCTTTATTCTCTTTCTTGGTTATTACCTAAAGGCTCTGTGCATAGCAATAATGTCTGGTCCTCAGCAGGCACTGAAAAGCGGATGAAAAACAAATGGCTGTACGAGTTTGATACTCATAACTCTGTCTAGGCTTATGAAGTAACATTAACATTTAAATCACATTTGCTTATGTACTGTGTAGGCACATGAGGTATCCGACATTTGGACATGTGGAGGTCAGAGGACAAATGGCTGGAGTTAATTCTTTCCTCTCACCAAGTGGGATTCGGGATTCAGGAAGTGGGAGCTGGGGATCAAACAGCTCCATCTTCCCACTGAGCAATCTCACAAGCACAAGAAAGTTTACATTCTATCAACACATCTGAAGTTCTGTTGAATGGATATAGTGGACATATCTACACTTTTCACTGATATTTGGGGTCCAGTGCATCACTATCTGTTATTAATTGCTCATAACTTTCAAACACTACAAGTTTTGCCTTTGAAAGCATCAATCAATCGGTTAGAGTGGTATAATTGTAAGTAGGAGTCATTGAGTCAGACTTCCAACTTAAAGCCATCAGGGGACTCGAGGAAGTGATCTCACTTCTTGAGTATATATTGCCTCATACATAAAATGGGAATAAACGAAACTACTTTGAAAGGGGTTTCAAAGCAACTTGGGGGTGAAAGGGTTTATTTGACTTATATATCCTGTCCATTGAAGGAAGCCAAGACAGGAATTCAAACAAGGTAGGAATCTGGAGGCAGGAGACGGATGGAGAGGCCATGGAGACCTGCTGCTTGCTGGCTTGCTCCCCGTGGCATGCTCAGCCCGCTTTTTTTATAGAGCCCATGACCAGGGGATTACAGGTGTGTGTGTTACCACGCTGGCTTTCTGTGTGGGTTCTTCACCTTGAATTCCAAACTCCCCATGCTTTCACAGCGAGCACATTACCAACTGAGCTACCTTCCCAGCCCCCAAACAAGCCAACTTGCTGCTAACACAGATGTGAACATTGTCACTCTCCCCCCCACCCTATTTAATCTGTGTGATGACAGCCCTTTGGCAATGAGCTACTTGTGAGTCACTGTGATTTAAATCACCTGAAAGGATCGAGATTCTCATAAGAAATGTCCCCGGTGAGTTGCTAGTGTCTAGGTACTAGTGGCTTTTGTGCAAGCTGCTATTTTGTTTATGTGTTATTCTGGAACACTGGGGATGTCCTTGCATTTCTCTGCAAAGTGGGAGTGATATGTGTTAAGTCTGGAGCATAGCCCCAGCCCCTGGCATCCATCCCAGTCCCCCTGGCCTGCGAGTTGCGTTGGTCTGGACTCCAAATCCCAGCATGCCAGGTCCTGACCCCTCCCTGGGGGTAGGGTCGGGACCACTCCCACAGGGTATTTAAGTGGGCTCCCAGAGGAGAAATACGTGGTTCTGGGTTTGCATGTGCTCCCCACTTTCCTGTCTCCCCGCCATGCGCTCGACCACCCAAGAGCACCGTATTTAATAAAACAATGGGCATTTTAATTTGGTTTGATTTGACCTAACTGGATTTCTTTGCGCTGGCGAAGCCTCCTGCCTTAGGATTTTTTTTCCCCTAACAATATGGGTGTGGGGGCTCTAGGCAGGAAAGAAGGTCCTCTCTGGATGACACCCCTCTTCAGCCATCTGATCCCAGCCCCTGTGCGCCTCCCTCACCCCACTGCCTCTGTGCCCTCACCTTGCAGGGTAACTTCCAGGAAGTAGTGTGCGTACTCCTTGAGGCACTCTTTGGTCTTTCGGAGGCAGGTGGTAGGCCAGGTGTGGCAGTGGTGGTCCTTCTGGCTGACCGAGGCCAAGAGGTAGTAGTCCAGAAAGTGGGCAGGCGTGGGCAGGCAGAGGTCCCAGCTGAAAGCCTCCAGGAGCAGAAGTTCCGTGGACAGCAGCTCTTTCTTGGTGAGGGAAAAGTTTTGGCTGCTCAGGATCCTCGTACTGTTTATCTGCTCCAATTTGGGCACGCGGTCTTCCCTGTCCTCAAACTTACCTGCGGGGAGGCAGAAGTGGAATTTACTAGAAGCTGAACCAGGGATGATAAATTCTCCCCTGTGGTATCTGGATGGAGTTCACAAGAGTGACAGAAAGCAGCAGGTAGGAGGGACTGCCCAGGAATAAAAGGACACCTTTGGACCACGAATCTCCACACCATCACTTCCTGCTAGGTGATGATGATGAGGTGTCTCAATCTCTCTGTGGCCCCAACTGCAAGGGGACCTGACGGCTTAGTACAGCTTTTGTTTGAGTCCGCGAGAAAATGCACACTAAAGCTCAGACAGGTGCCCAGAACACTGAAGGCACCGGAATGCGGTCCTGAGCAGCCTTTAGGTTCTAGGGGCGAGGTTTGTCTGTCTGGTCCTCATCAATTCAGGCAGCGCCGTAATGGCCTCAAGTCTGATCCCCATCCTTCCAGGTGCAGAAGAGCCTGTCCACAGCTCTCCACTTCCTCAGTGGGCCTCATATTCTCGCCGAAGTAGTTTTAGTTTGGGATGTGTTGGACACTGGTTGCTTGGAAGGTGAGCTCAGAAAAGACCGGCAAATTGAGGGAGGAAAAAGGAAAAGGAAGAAAGCCCCAAAGGAATTCTTAGGAGGTGCCGCCATGGACAGATGGAGCCTAACCATATACTAAAGGGTTCTGGGAAATGGTTAAAAATACAGGCTTTAAGGCCTTGGGTTATAACTCAATAGCCAGAAACAGGGGAGCTGCTCCTGCACTGAGAGTCGACATCAGAAGCTACTGGGAGACATGATAGGCCGACTTTGCGAGACTCAGCTCTCCTTTCTGGGGATACCACTCCACATCTGGCAGTGAACCCCACCACTGGCAGTTCCTTGAAAGCACTATGTCTCCCAGTCTTGTCTGCACGGCACTGTAGCCTGGAATACCCATCTTTATTCCCTCTTCACTCGGCCAAGCTCGCTGTCTTTCACGCCCCTTCTGAGTTACTGCCTTGGGTAAGCCTTCTTCAGCTGAGCCCCTTGGGAGTCAGCCATGACCTGTCTGTCACCTGTGATCTCTGGATAGCCTCACAGCGCGCAGAACGGCTGGGAAGGGCACAGATACCTTTGTGTACCTGCCCACGGCTGTGGTAATTGACTCTCTGATGCACTTAGTCACCAGCTTCTTTATCTCTCAGGAAAGGTAAGAAGTACCCACCCGAGGCTGCTCTGAGGAACACACCTATCCTAAATGCAAGGATGCCTCCGCTAAGTGAAATGAAACCCTGGGCAGGGGAGCCAGCAACAGCCTTTCAAGAGGGCGGGGAAGGGTGGATGTGCAGAGAGGGTAAGTGGATTACCACAGGGAGAAAACAGAGACCACTCTGGTCAAGTGCAATTTCTTCCCAGTGTGTGGCTGCAATGGTGCTGCCTGCAGTGTGCACCCCCACTGAGGCAGGTGAGCGCAAAGGGAAACTGTCCAAGGGGAGGAGCTTCTTCTCCAGCTGCAACCTGGGCCCCGCTGCTGTCTGCAGCCTCTCAACCAGGCCTTCCTCCTCATCAGCAGGATGCAATCCCATGATCCTCCCCTGTGGAGTGCTCTTTAATGCTCCTGTGTCCTTCAAAGCTTAGTGAAAGGCCCTGTTAACAGGAATCACCACCACCAGATTCTAAGACCTCCTGTAGGCAGACTAATGGTTGTTCTCTCTAGCCCCTGGAATCTAATGCTGTTTGTACTTTCTCGTGGAAGTTTAGCGTTCCTATGTTTTCCTCTAATGACCCTATGTCTATTTAACTTTTTCAGATTTTAAATTTCCTCTTAAACAATATTTTTTATTAATCTTTTCATTTTTTTGTTTGTTTTGTAGGGTCTTATGTAGCTGTGGCTGGCCTTGAACTCACAGAGAACCACTAGCCCCTGCCTCCTCCTGAGTGCTGGGATTAAAGGCGTGCACAATCATATTTTGCTTTTTAGCAATTTTAATTGTGTGTGTGTGTGTGTGTCTGTCTGTCTGTCTCTGTGAATATGAATGCAGGTGCTGTCAGGATCCAAAAGGTATCAGATCCCCTGGCGCTGCAGTTAAAGATGGTTGTGGGTTCTGGGAGCCAGTCTTCTGCAAGAACAACACATGCTCTTAATCACTGAACCAGCCCCTAACCCCCTTTTAAGACAAGTCTATCCAGTAACTATAAAAAGTGCATAAAGCAAGATCATATAGTTTAATAATCATTTAAAAGCAGCAACTCCCCCTGCCCCGCCCCACGTTGATGCTTTCCTGAACCTTATATAAGAACTAAGCTAATCTTGGTCATGTAAACTAAACAGATATGATGCTCCCCTGGCCTTAGTTTGGTGCTAGAGACTGAGTTCTCATCCTCCCACATAAAAGGGAAGTGCTCTACCACCAAGAAACACCCTCATCACCATGAGTTTGTTTGTTCTTTTTAATTGGGGGTGGGGAGGACAGGCAGGGAGAAGCATAAAGTGGCAGAATACCTAGCCCAGGCAGAACTGTACACTGAGGGTGGCCCCGAGACCCTGGAGCAGCATCGCTGGTGGCCAGCCATCTATCTGGAGGCACCAGCTGATGTGTTCACTCAGATTAGTTTCCTCTGCCCCTCCCTGCTTTTCAAACCTTTCAGAACCTTGCTACCAAACCTCAGAGGATTAACCCCCAAAGGAGGAGTCATGGCTTGCGGAGAAGGGATCTCACTTCCCTGGCTCCCTCTACTCCCCAGACAAGCAGGGAAGGCCTCTTGGGGACCCTCCACACTGCAGGCTACAGTCAGGCAGGGTTGGGCCTGCATCCTCAATAAGTTTGCTCTGGTGCTAGTGGCATGAAACCCTCCAGGCTGTTCTTTTGTTTATGATGAGGAAAGAGAATGATCCCGCAGAATGGAAAGTGCTTCTCTTGCGCCCAGGACACAGAAGGCACTGTGCCTCACTGTGCTGAGTCCTCAAAGGAACCCTAAGCATCCCCAGGGCTCAAAAAGACAAAAAGATGATGAGAGCTTTATCCCCAGAAGTAGCTGCAGAGTCCCTGCTTCTTTCTGTTGGCCACAATGACTTCATAGCACACACATTGTTTCCCAACACACACACACTTAGCAGTCAGGAATGGCTTTGGGTTTCCTAGCAGTGCACGTGCCCAGCAGACATTTCTTCCCCTCCTCCCACAGTCGTAAGTGGTCCTTTGTCCCCAGTGCTGCCACCACCAAGCACGCTTCCTCCTCATGAGCAAAATGCACAGAAAGCAGTTGCCTATCCGTCTTGTCTTCAGCTGGTCCATACTTATTCCAGTTCTGTGTGTTGTATATAAAATATGGGCTTTGCAGGTTACAGATGGGATATGCCACTACCCCCAGCACCCCAGCATCTCATCCTGAGGATATTTTTCTACACACGGTAAAATATTAATAATAGGAATACACCATCACTAATGCAATAACTTATTTTTTGTTTTTATGACAGGGTCTCAATGTAGCCCAGAATAGTCTCAAATTCACCATGCCATGAAGGTTGTCCCTGAACTCTAGTCCTCTTGCCTCTATCTCTCAAGTGCTAAGCTTACAAACCTACATGCAATAACATTCTAATTTTCCGTCCACATGTGATTTGCTCCAGGGGTTCTGAAAACACATTTACTCTCCCCTTCGTTTTGGATCCCAGAGTCAAACTAGGCTCACACGAAGAGTCTAAAATCTTTCAGTCTTATTTCTTAGTGTTTGGAGAATGTGAGACCAGCTATGTTTTAAAATGTTCCCCATTCTTGATTGGCTGGATTGCTTCCTGTGGACAGCCACATTTTGAATAGTGTGCAGCAAAGCAGAGAGGTGCCCAGTCATACTGGGATTTACAGCTATAGTCAATGTATCCCAGCAACAGAAAGGCCAGCTTGTATTGCTTGGCTAAGGTGGGGACATGGGTTCTCTCTGGTCTAAAGGATTCCCCCTTTCCCTGTGAGGTTCATAAGCAACCTATAAAACCAAGGTGATACCTCGAGACAAAATGTCCTGTTTCCCAACAACTCTGTCTCACTGGCTCAGCATCCATGGGTGAGGCTTTCCTATGGGTGATGATCTCCTATGGGTGATGTTTTCCTATGGGTTAGGCTTTCCTGGTTAAATGGTGACATTGGAGCTGAAATGGCTACTGTACAGATGTTGTCATTGCATACACGGTTTTTTCTTTTAAATTCTTTTCCTAGCCTTAATCTTAACAGTTAACCCATTTGCACACCTGGCTAACTGAGTGGCAACCCCAAGGCTGGTGTACAAAGAGCTAGGTATTGACCGGAAATCCAGCCCATTGGTCTAAACACCCACACTCCCAGAAAGCATTTACTTCTTCTAAGGTAGGGTCTCTTAAACTAGACTAGCCTGGAGCTCACTATGTAGCTCAGGCCTGGCAAGTTTCCTGCCTCAGTCTCCCAAGTGTTGGGATTACAAATGTGAACCACTAGGCCTGGGTTGGCTTAAACTCATTTTAAAGACACTTTGAATGTTTTGTCTGTATGTATATATGTGCATCACACGCATGTCTGGTGCCCTTACAGGTCAGGAGAGAGCATTGGATCCTCTAGAACTAGAATAACCGATGATTGTGAGACACCATGTGGATGATGGGAACTAAACCTAGGTCCTCTGCGAGAGCTGTAGGGTAACAGACTCAACAGAGGCCACCCAGGCACCACGCAGGAACATACCATCCAAGGGAAAAGTACCTAAAGTTCCAAAGGAAATACCTAACATTCCAACCATTGCAGATAGGATCACCTCATGTCCCTTAGCCCAGCACATACCCATTCCGTTTTCACCAGGACACCCTAGATAAATGTCAGCCAATTATGGGTCCTGAGCCTTAGAAATCCCTCACCCCAACATCTGCTATTATAAAAATCCCACCCCAACTGTGCTTTGGGCTCTCTGGTCATGCCAGCGCCTTAGACTCTCCCTGTGAGTTCCAACCTGAAAAAAGGGTTTTTGCTTTTACATATAGGACTTGGTCTCCTTGTTGGTTTTGGGGGGGACTCTGTGGGTCTGAGCATAACAGAGACACAAGTGCTCTTAAGTAAGCAGCTATCTTTCCAGCTCCATTGGCCTAGACTCTGAACATTCTAGGCCACAGTGGCTAGCTTGGCTTTCCTTCCATCCCTTCTCCCCTGGAGGGTGGGAGGCTGGTGAGACAGGATCTTACTACATAGCCTAAGTCTTGAGTTCTTGGCAGTTCTCAGGCATCAGCCTCCTGAATCCTGTGCTTAGGGTGTGTGTGTGTGTGTAGAGAGAGAGAGAGAGAGAGAGAGAGGTCTCTTTCTCTCACACTCTTCCTTCTTTCCTGTGTGTGAGTGTGTGTGTTCAAATGTGTGTACACATGTTGTGGGATATTTGAACTCTGAGTAAAGGTAGATTGCTGTGACTGGTGTAATAAAAAGCTGAACAGCCAATAGTCAGGCAGGAGGTATAGGCAGGATTTCCTGGAAGAAGAAGAGAAGAAGAAATCTAGGGGAGAGAGGGGGAGGGAAGAGAGGCAGAGTTCCCATGGAGACTCGATAGGAGTCAAACACAGACCGGGTGATGTAAAAGCCACGTGGTAGAACATAGATTAGTATAAATGGTGAATTTAAGTTGTAAGAGCTAGTGGGATAAGCCTAAGCTAAGGCCGAGCATTCATAATTAATAAGTCTCTGTGACATTATTTCAGAGGTGGCTGGCTGGACAGAAAAGACTGGTTACACACACGGGTGGGTGTAGAGGCTCAGACAGATACCAGGCATCTACTTCGAACCTGGAACTTGCTCATTAAGCCTGAGTGGCTGGCCAGCAGACTCCAAGGATCCTCTGGTCTCTACCCCTCCATCCCCACAGCGCTGGGATCGCAGCCATGTGCCACAGAATCTCGCTTTTACTCCACACAGTGTGGAAATCTGAAAGCACTGAGTCATCCCCCCAGCCCCAACCTTCCCTTTTAGAAGGGAAGAAAAAAAAAAGACTGTGGTTGCAAACTCAAAACCACATAGCGGGAAATTTACCACTTTAAAATGCGCAGTTCAGTGACATCACACACTTGACAACGGGGCCGTAACCATCACCGCCCCACTTCTCTTGAACCCTGCACCTTGCAAACCTCTCTACTCTGGAAAATTTATGATATAGGAACAAAAGTTAAAAAAAAAACAGGAAGAAGAAAACATGTTGTAACAACCCCTGCGAAGGCAGTACTCAGCTCTTATAGTCAGGATATCTATCTACCTTGCCTCTAAAAGAAAACATTTCTAAGTTTTATTTTATTTTACACATAGGAATGCTTTGTTTGCAGGTATGTATGTATGTGCACCATATGTGTGCTGGTGTCCTCAGAGGTCAGAAGAGGGCATTGGACCCCTTGGATTAGGAGTTATGGGTGGTTATGAGTCACCATGTAGGTGCTGGGAAATGAAACCACGTCCTGTGCAAAAGGAGCCATCTCTCTAGCCCCCTAAAAAAAAATTCCTAAACAAAAACACATAGAATGAGGTTCTGAGAAACTTCAGGTTCCACACAGTCTGTTCATCCCCCCCCACTCTCGGTTTTTCAAGACAGGGCTTCTCTGTAAAACTGCCTTGGCTATCCTGGAACTCACTTTGTAGCTTGGACTGGCCTCAAATTCACAGAGATCCACCTGCCTCTGCCTCCCGAGTGCTGGGATTAAAGGTGTGGCACAGTTCTTTATTAACTGCTGAGGCTGCCCCTCGTTAAGTCCTAGCATTCTCCCGTGGTTGGCAGGATGCTGGGCTCACTGCCCATCTGGTACCCATGCAGGATGCTGGTACCTGCTCCCCATCTCGGTTCTGAGCCTAGGCTCAGAGGAGGCCAAAGTGTCTTGGGCTAAAAAGAAACTGGGTTTCAAAACAGCAACAGCTGGCAGTCCTTTCCGCAAAGGCAACGATTCTGAAACAAGAACCACTTAGCATCAGGAATGCTTTTCTCTTAGAAACAGCTCGCCCCTCATCTGAGAACAAGAACCATAACTGAATCAGGAGTTGGGACTCTGTGGCCACCTGACAAAAGGGTAGCAGCTGGTTGCCCCCCGTCCAGCATGGCGTTGATGAGGGTGATAGGGGAGCTGGATCAGAGGGACAAAACCCTGCCCCATTATCATCCTGGCTTGGCCTCGTGCCAGCGTGGATCCTGACGTCTTTCGAGGTGGATATGAGACATGCCAAGTAGCATGGGTGTCACATGGACAGAGCAATTGTTGCTCTTGCAGAGGGCTTGGGTTGCCAGGTTGTAGCCTTGCCAGCGAGGGTGTGTCCAGGGTCCTAGGAGTAGCAGCCCAAGCTGGTCAGGCTCTCAAGACATCTTTGAGGTATCAATCCTTTTGCTTCTTCTCGGATTCTTCCCTCCTCAGAGGAAAGCGATGTGGTCACCAGAACGGGAGCAACTCAGCCAGCTTTATTTACTGGAACCAGTGATCAGAGAGAAGATCATAGAGGACACTGTCCCCCGAGTCTCACGTCTCTGGCCACACTCTAGGTATCATTGTGTGAATCTCAGCAATTGAGCTGATGGATGCCTCACAGGGCAGGGGAGAGGGTTCAAGAGCTATTCCAGGTTACATAACAGACAAAGGAACTCCTGGCACAAAGGAAGTGGCCATCAGTGGTAGCACCTGCTGCTGGATTATTTACAGAATATGATAGGTATTTTTTTTTTTTGCACCAAACTGGCAACTTTGAGAGTCTTGTCAGTTGGGCACCGATGAACTGCTAGCGTGGCGGCTAACGTCAGAGGGTATTTCCTTACAGGTTCTGAAAAGGGGTGAAATCATCCTAACAATAGGCACCTTCCACTTCAACCCACTGTACAAGTGGTTCTGGGGGCAGAGTGTGGACACTATAACCCCAGCCTTCTTCCTCAGGTATGGCACCGTCCACTCAGCCCAGAGGGTAGAAGTGAAACAGGGGGCAGTGTTGGGTTTGACTCTTCCCCAGATCCATGTCTCCTCAGGGATGGGATTTCCCAGCTGATTAGAGCAAAAGACAGAGTCTGCCCACCAAGCTGGGAGCTTTAGGAGGTGGATACGTGGTTCTCAGCTGCACCCAGCACCACACCTGGCTTTCTTGTATTTATGCAGGATGAAGTCGGGCTGCTTGCTGCCAGGAGGCCAGGGCACACATCCTCCATAAAACACCAGAGCATTGCTTCTGGCCTAAGGACAATACTCAATAGATATCTTTGGTTCTCTTTCATAAATGGTTCCAATGTTTAGAATTGTCTATACCACAAGCATGGACCTCATCCTCATATACATGCTCCCTAAGCAACCCACAGTTTCCGAGGATAACCCTGTGGATGCAGGCTTCCCGTAGGCGTGAGTGTGAGGTCAGCTGCTGCCCCACAAATATTTTCATCTTCGATTTCCTGTATGCTAATGAGCAATTGAATTCTAGAGGCTTTCTAGTGAAGACTGTATGGTCAATAGGATTTAGCTTTTTCTGTGGACACAGAATTTAAATCTGTCACTCATTACCAAGATACTTTCTGTAATGAATGAACCCTTTGGCCCAACTGGAAAACACACACAACCAACCCCAACCTTTTTGGCTTTTTGTAGTTAACCTAGGCAGTTTGCAGAGGAACTTCCTACTCTTCCCCCAAGGGAGGCCCAGCTGGTGTCTTTCCAGGAACTAGGACACAGATGGGGCAGTATGGCTGAAAAGCTGATCAGATGGTAGCCCAGAAACTGCCCGAGGACATCGTCCTTGGGAGAGACTGTGTTAATAGCGCAGAGGTAAGAGGTCAGAGGCTCAGCCATGCCACTTACTGGCGTGTACTCTGGGCTGAGGATCAATCCCTTGGGTCTATGCTTTCTGTTTTGTGGCACGGGAATAACAGAATGAGTCAAGGTGGCACTCTGGGTTAGTGCCCTCAGAACAGTACCTTTCTAGATCCTATGGTAGCCAGAACTAGTCCCATCCTTCATACAGATACAATGGCAGTTAGGTTTCTGGAAGGACCTTGATAAAAAGGGACAGAGAAAGCCAGGGACAAGGGAAGAGAAGGCCCCCTTTACATCAGTGTTTGTTATTCTCTGGGAAAGAAAGGAAGTTGTAATAACCACAGGGTTTGGGGACCAGGCAGCACCCAACACGATGGTCCTGCTGCAGCTGGGTACATCTCTGATCTAAAGATGCTGAAGTTAGGGATTTCCTGGAGGAACAAACTTTTATTACCAGCTGTCCTTGGGGTTTGGAGCCTTGGGTATATCTGTCATAAAGATGGCCTTGGGACCCCTGTCTTTCTGGGCTGCTGCCTCCCTTAGGGAGAAAGAGAAAACTCCCTTCCTTTCCCCTCATCTCTCTTAAAAGCAAAGCCACTCTGTCAATGGCTGTCTCCAGTGTGTGTACACAGCAAGCTGGATAAATAACGCATGAATGGACCTACGGACGGATGGGTGGAGGAACGAGAACGAGCCCATTTCCGAAGGCCTGAATCCGTCCCTGAGTCCAGTTTGGGGAAGAGCCTACAGCGAGGCTCTGAGTGGCTGTTTTCTTCAAGAGGAAATTGTGGAAATGCCTCTCAGGGTTTGTGGTGGCATCAAGCCAGCTGGGTCACACACAGGCTTCCCTTCTCCCTGCGGGGACGTCGCTACCTCAGGATGCAGACACAGGAACGATGACATCACAGGGTAGCCCCAGCCAATCCCTGGTTCCGTTGTGTCCCACTTTATAAGTGACCCAAATAATTCCACTGGCTGGAACCGAGGATTATGGGGCAGGAGCCACTTGTCACGTGCACGGCTGGCACCGGGTGGGGTAAGTGCTTTATGCGGAAGAACAGAGTCCCAGCATGAATGATGCTGAGTAGTTACTGTCCATCCCCGCTTGTGGGCTCTGCCTCTGGACTGGGTCTGAGGGGGCCTCTGCTGGCAGACAGCAAGCCTTCCTAGTTGTAGGGCCGAAGGTGCAGACACCAGAGGTCCTAGATCCTTTGTTCCCCCATCTGCCGGGAGCAGAAAGAAGGAAGAAGAGGGACAACTATGGCCCACTGATTGAGGTTATGAGGGGAGTCACTTCCTGACACAGGAGAGAGTCCTGAGGGCTGAGGCAACCCTCCAGTCAGCGTGGGTCTGTAGCTTAGAAAGCAGAGGATTTGGGAGCTTGCACAACCTGTCTGCTGACCTGGGTAATTTTGGTACTGCCAAGCACAGAGGTCATCGGGTTAAAGGCAAATGCTGCTGTTGTGAGACAAGACCCACCAAGCCATTCCAAGTCATTCACCCGGTCCCCCTTCCTACTAACCTATCTTCCTGGGTGTGTCCTTTTTATACAAGTTATCTATTTCTTGAGCCTTGGTTTCCACCTCTGTTAGGTAGGGAAACACTCACCTCCTTAGGGTTTGTTTTGGGAATTAAATGAATAAAAGCGTATTTAAAAAAAGGAAAACTTTGCATAGCACATAAATCTCAATAAACACTAGCAATTCCATTTCTCATGGCAGATTTCCCCTCCGCCCCCACATTCTGAGGATGGGGACAATACAGTGGAGCTGTCAGACATTTCTATTTTATTTTCTTGTCTTCTAAATTTCCACAAGAGTCAAAGTTCACTCTCCCACAGAGGAAAAACATCTTTAACTCCTCGGAAGACAAGGCCCCGCTGAAGGGATGGCAGACTCCAGAAGTGGCAGAATAAAACTGCCATAGAAGGATCCAGAATGTGAGACTGCTGAGGCCAGGGATATTCTGGCACGAACCTGCTCTGACAAGTGCCCACAAGTCAGGAGACGTCAGATTTTCCTAGAAGAGTCCCAGAAACCCCACCATGCTGGTGACAAAGAGGAGACTTTTCCTGTCTAGACACCAAAATGCTTGTAATTAAAATTAAGACGGGAAAGGGGAAAGGCAACGCACGCTTCCCCAAGTCAATCTTAAAACTCTATGCCGACAGAACAAACACAGCAGTGAGTTCTAATCTCACCACCAGGCCAGCACATTTCCCTTGAGTATGAAATGCTTTTTAACACTGACGAAAACAACCAACCACGTTAGCTAGGTGGTGATTGGTACTGGCGAAAGGGAAGCTGCTGTGGCCAAGGCTCACCATTGAGCTAATGAAACCTGTACTCCACAAACCTGAGCATCCCAGAAAGCTAAGTCAGGGCTCTGATCTAGAAAACTCTCCACATGGTTTTCCCTGGGGAGCACAGCGTGTAACAGACAAGGCCTCCTGGGCCAGTCTTTCCGGATATCAGCAGGAAATAGGAGAATGGGGTTCAGGGAAGGGAGTGGTTTAGTGATGGACATAAGGTAGTCTTGGCGTTAATAAGGGGCACAATGTGGTCAAGATGCCAATATTTGGTGCTAGAGAGATGCCTCAGCAGTTAAGAGTACTGGTTGCCCTTAGAGAACCTGGTTCAATCCTCAGCACCGACACGGTGGCTTTCTGTAACTCTAAGAGATCTGATGCCTTCTTTAAGACAATTTTTCAAAAGACTTTTTATTCATTCATTCATTCATTTAATGGGTGTTTTGTCTCCATGTATATATATGGCTGTGAGGCGCCATGTGGGTGCTGAGAGTCAAACTTGCGTCCTCTACAAGAGCAAGTTCTTTTAACCACTGAGCCATCTCTCTAGCCCCCTGATTCTGTTTTTTAACCTCCATGAGCACAGCAACACATGGCACACAGATATACAAGTGGGCAAAAAAAACCTCATACATAAAATAATAATAATAATATTTTAAAAGATGCAAATATTCACCACAGAGGGACTTTATAGCTGAACCTCGCTCCTACCAGTCCTCAGGTAGCACGGCACACAGAGGGGGCGCCTGACTCCAGCTTTCTGGTACTCTTCCTGCTCATGATGCATGCTGCTTATTCCCTTTACGGCAAGGACACATTGTTCTCTTAGAAGGGCTTGCTCTTAGAGCACGTCCCAAGATCTGTTGGTAATGCAGGCCTAAGCCTGCATCTTGAGGAGCATTTTCCCAATGATGAGCAACTTGAAGATAGGGGCTCAGTGTACCCGCCAAGCAGGTACTCAGGGACAGGGTGAGCAGTCTTCATCTAGGGTTACTGTGAACATTACTTCTATTACATAGCACCTCTCTAGAGTCTACATCGTCCCTAATAGAACGGGGATGGGGGGTGGGGGGCAGTCTAACACCTGTGTGGGGTGAGAGCTACTCAACAACGAATATTCAATCAGTTGAAATCTAAAACTTCTGAGGGGAGCAGGGGAGGGGGGGCGCGCTACAGATTCTCAGAACCCCAGTTCTGGGACAAACAAGTCTGGGCTCTAACCTGCTAAGGCATTTTGTACAATTTTAAGAGCTTCTGGCCCAGTCATCTGTCTGACAAGCAGCTCTCAAATAAAATCCCTCCCCCGACAAAGCTCCAAGCCTGCCAGCAGGCAGAGATGAGAATGGCAAATGGAAAAAGCACCATGCCCCCTGATATCATGTTTGAGCCGGTGCTGCGACCCCCTCGGCACAGCTCTCAGCAGAGAGGCCACCTCTTCCAGGTTATCTGGCCACCACAAAATGCCACTGCTGAGAAGTGGAGCCCCCAATCCTGTAGCAGCTCTGGGTGGCCCTGGGGAAGGGAAAAATAGAAGACCCCCTGTAATCCAATCTCTAAAATGCTGAGCCTTCCGCAAATGACCCCCACAACAAGACAAAGGAAATGGGGGTGTTCCTGGTTGCTTTTCCACGAGCTATGAGGAAATAGCAAATCATTCCCTGTATTTCTGGGGTCTGTTTTCCTTAAGGACTAGGGTTTGACTCTAGTAAGAACTTTCACACCTTGCCAGAACCCTTGAAAAAGATCACCTGGAAAAATCCCCCCCTTTGCTTCTGATGCCTGCAATGACAGCCTCGGAGACGTCTCAAACATTCTTAGCTCCAACATTCTTAGCTCCGGGGTGGGGGCGGGGAAAGCTGTTGCGCTCAGCCTCCCTCGGCTTAGTTCTTCCCTGCTTACCACAAGGGATTAAGACCACTTTCAAGTTTCTGAAATTTTCAGCAAGATCTCTGAAGGGTAGCCCCCTCCCATTCCGTTGCTGGAGCAGCAGTTCTGGCAGAGGTAACAGTTACTGACTGATCAAAGCAGGGGCGGGGTGCGCGGGTGGGAGGGACACCGGGTAGTGTGATGGTGATTTCCTGGGAGAAAGCCAGGCTTTCCCTATAATCTCCTGAGACCCTTGTGCAGGAGCCTGGCGGGCATCAGCCTTCACTGGCTTCTACCTGAAGAGACAGGACTATTGATTTTGGCTTTAAGATGCATCCAAAGCAACCAGCACCCTTCTATTCCTTCTCTGAACATCCACAGACAGGACAAGGATCATGTGCAAAAAGGCTATGCTCTCTCCCACAGAGGGCCAGCCACCAGAGCACCGGTGAAAGCCAGGGACAGGCAGGCACACCAGTCAGTTTTGACAATTTATTGCTTAGGTGGAGACTTTTATGGATGGGAATGGTACATGCTTACGACCCTAGCACTTGGAAAGAGGAAGCAGGGGGTGGAGAGTCTGAAGTCAGCCTGGGCTATAGAACAAATTCTAAGGTAGTCTGTTCAACAGGGGAAAAAATTCCTCAAAAGAACAAACAAGAAAAGATCACCTAGACCTTGTTCCCTGCCTCACTGCATACCTACCTTACACACACACACACACACACACACACACACACACACACACACACACGGTTTTGGGAGAGTAGAGTTTTCCTGTGTGGCTTTGGATATCCTGGAACACTGTAGACCAGGCTGGCCTTGAACTCAGAGATCTACCTGCCTCGGCCCCCTGAATGTCGGGACTAAAGGTGTGTACCACTGTGCAGCTGCCAATAGATTTTTTAAGGCTTTTTATTTTATGAATATGAGTGTTTGCCTCCATGCACGTAAGAATACGATGTATGTGCAGTGCCAGAATACGGCATCAGATCCCCCTGGAACTAGAGTTATAGAAATTATGACCTGCCATGTCAGTTCTAGGAGCCAAACCTAGGTCCTCTGCAAGAGCAGCAAGTGCTCTTAACAGCTGAGCCACCACTTTAGTACCCTCTGCCAAAGTTCAAAAAGTACATACGTATGTACATACGTGTGTGTGTGTGTGTGTGTGTTGGTGGTGGTGTTGGAGATTGAACCAGGGGCCTCACACACAGTAGGCAAATACTGTCCCGTGAAGCTACGTCTCCAGTCCCTCACTTGCCCTATGGCAAAAACATTCCACTTGTGGGACAGGACTTCCTCTTACAGACTCAGGTAGGTATGCAGTGAGGCAGGGAACAAGACAGTGGCTATCTGGATGCACACAGCAGGGGGGAAAGTGGATGCCTACTTCAAGTGCCACCAGTGCAGATATCATTAGATAAATGCCTCTCACAAAATGGGGAACTGTAGACAACAAAGAGCAAAGATCATCTCTGACAGACCGAAGAAAGTACTTTGTGAAAGGACCCATTCAGGTATTATCTATCTACTTATTTGTCTGCCTGTCTATCTTATCTATCTATCTATCTATCTATCTATCTATCTATCTATCTATCTATCATCTATCTATCTATCATCTATCTATCTATCCGATATTATGTGGGGGCACAAGTGCACATGCACAACTGTGACATGTGACATCAGTTCTTCCCTTCCACCCTTATGTGGGAAACAAACTCAGGTCATGGGACTTTTTACAAAGTGCTTTTCCCTGCTGAGCCATCTCTCAGGCCCCAGTTACGTGTTTTTATCCTGCTTGGTTTTGTTCCTTGTGATGGTCATAGGCTATAAAGTCACCTTGAACACTGAACCATTCATTGCCTTTAGGGGGAAGAAATGGGGGTGAGGTCCCCAGGAGCCTCTGACAGCCACACGTCACCAGTCGGTCTACATACATACATAGCGTATGTAACTTTGAAGGGTTTATTTCCATTTAACATGCTGTATTGATGATTCATTAACACCAAACTCAGGGCAAGAAGCACATTGAACACCTATCCAGGAAAGACAGGCACCTTCTCAGAGAGGCAGGACACAGTTTTCCTGAGCACAGAAAACAGGACAATAGCCTTGCAGGAAGAGGTATGGGGGGCACCTGAAGTGGCAGGGCCACCAATAAAACTGTGAGGAAACACAGCCTCAACCGGAACACAGGAGAAGGCTTGTTTACCACGGGAGAGATGAGACAAAGGTAGAGCTCCTCCCCTTTCCACCTCGGCTGGGAAAACACAGAAAGGGCAATCAGCAACTTCCATTGCTCCGCCCACAGGCATGGATGAAAGCAGCAGCAGAGGTTTTTGCTTAATTTTTTTTAAATGAAGGACTGGGAATGAACCTCAGGCGAAAAGTGTTTCTCTAGCACACACAAGGTCTTGTGTGCAATTCCCCAGCACCAGAGGTGGAGGGGAGAGAGGGTGCAGTTAGACAAATCCATGAGCCTTAAGTGCAGAATCATCTAATCATGGGGAGCAGCTAGCTGACTGTGTAACAGCATAGACATAGCACATTTCCACAAAAATATACCAGATCAATTTGACACAGAAGCCTTCCAGAGGTTTCCTTCCTGTCTAGAATGGTGGAAAGTGATTTTATTTTATTCTTTGGATCTCATTTCTAACTGATAAAGGATTTCTAATTTTTAAAGACCTGTACTGAGGAGATGAGCCCCTGTGCAGGTGAGCTACAAGCGACAGGCTCACTCAGGACTAAGGGACCCTGCCTAAGAAAGGACCCCATCCAGACAGGGATGCGCTGTCCTGACAGAGATCTCATGGCTACCTCCCACTCTTCCAGGGAGGTTTAGGGACTGACTTGAAAGCCAGGAAAGAACTCAGCCTCACCTAAAAACTAAGGCTGGGGCTGAGGAAATGGCCAGAGGGTAAAAGTATTTGCTGCCAAGCCGGGTGACCTGAGTTTGATCCCCAGGAATCAGGATAAAAGGAGAAAACTGATCCTTCTCTGAATTGTCCTCTGACCTCCACAGGCACAGTATAGAATGGGAATCTCTGTGTCTCTCACCCTTCCTCCCTCCCTCCCTCCCTCCCTCCCTCCCTCCCTCCCCCCCCCCCCTCTCTCTCTCTCTCACACACACACACACACACACACACACACACACACACACACACGCAGTCAGAACATGACCCTAAGAGGCAGAAGTACCATCATCCCACTACCCCCACCTTCCACGGCTTTCCAGACCTGAGGCGGTCGGCCAGGAGCCATAGGCTTCCAGCACACAGGCAACCACTCAGCAATGAGCACTGTTTTCCCAGGGAGGGTGTGGGGGCTGAAAGCAGCCATGGAAGGCAACAGAAGTCTGTGGAGACAAAGCCCGTGGGGTTAAGATGAATGAGGGGAAAGAATGGAGAGACAGGCCCTGGCATGGCAGTCGCTGCATTCACTGGGAGTTTATGATGGCATGATAAACTATGGCTGTCTTCCTGCTAGGAATTGAGAGTAGTTTCCCTCTCCCCACCAATTATAAAGACACACCAAGCTCACCTAGGTCAGAAAGAATACAAACCAATTTGTGGGTATAGACTGCGAGTACAGGGGAAAGTACATTTTGTATATATAATTAAAAATATTTATTTTATCTTATTTTTTTTTTTGGATTTTTCGAGACAGGGTTTCTCTGTAGCTTTTGGTTCCTGTCCTGGAACTAGCTCTTGTAGACCAGGCTGGCCTTGAACTCACAGAGATCCGTCTGCCTCTGCCTCCCAAGTGCTGGGATTAAAGGCGTGCGCCACCACCGCCCGGCTATAATTAAAAATATTAAATAATATTGCATATGGGTACACATGTGTGTTCACAATGCGTATATGTAAGTATGCAAGCCATGGTACACATGTAATGGTCACACAGGACAACTTAGTGGAGTACATTATCTACATTAACGTCTGAGGTTCACGAACTCAGGCTGCTGGGCTCAAGCTGCAGGCACATTTACCCACTTAGCCATCGCACCAATTTTGAAAACTGTAGATTTTCAAAAATTATTTTTTTAAATGGTAGAAACATGTTTCATGTTCTTTTGTAGCTTTAGGCCTAACATTTAAGGCCATGGGATCTTGACAAAAAGGCCATTCTGGCCTCTCTGGTTTTCTCTCCCTCCGGTTCCTGTCCAGGGCTAAGGATTCAACAGCTTTGTTACTTTTTTTTTCTCTTTTTGGCTTTTTGAGACAGGGTTTCACTATACAGCCTTGGATGTCCTGGAACTCCCTCTGCAGACCAGGTTGGTTTTGAACTCAGAGATCTGCCTGCCTCTGCTTCCCACGTATCACGATTAATGGCTGAGCCACCACCATCCAGCTCTGTCTAGTTTTTCGAATCAGCTCCAGGTGACTACAGGGTCTCAACTCAGACTTAACACATGATCTGGAAAAGGGGTTTAACTGAGACCCGTGCCTGAATGCTCAGAGCAGAAGCACAAACGAGAAAACTACACAGTGATCAGTGAGCAGAGGACTGGGTAAACAGACCGTGTCATCCACGATGGATGAGTCGGTGGAAGATCTGATACACGCTACATCACGGACACAGGGAAACCACTGCTCACGCACTGTATGAGCCTTCCTACATGAGAAGCCAGAATACACAAACCAGACAGCTAGAAGGCAACCGAGTGGTTGCCAAGGCTGGGGTGGAAAGGAAAGGGAAGTGCCTGTCTCTCAGAACAAGTGCTTCATCACTGAGCTACATCCACGGCCCTCTTTTTTGTTTTTATTTTTTTGAGACAGGGTTTCACTAAGTTACCCAGGCTGTAGCCCAGGCCAGCCTTGAATCTACCTAACCCTCCAGAATTTTTCTCTCTTTTTTCTTTCTCTTTCTTTCTTTCTTTCTTTCTTTCTTTCTTTCTTTCTTTCTTTCTTTCTTTCTTTCTTCTTTTCATCCTTTCTTTTTTTCCTAGTTTTTCAAGATAGGGTTTTTCTGTATCCTTGGCTGTCCGGGAACTCACTCTGTGTACCAGGCTGGCCTCTAACTCACAGAAATCCTTCTGCCTCCTCCTTCCGAGTGCTGGGATTAAAAGTGTGCACCACCACCGCCCAGCTGGGATTACTTTTAAAGTGATAAAAAATGTTCTAGAGTGAGACAGAGTGACAGCTGCACACTAGATGGCATGGATCTACTAAATGCCACTGAATTATTAAACGCCATTGAATTATTAAATGCCATTGAATTGTACTCTTTAAAACGGTTAAACTGCTGAATTTACACGATACTATAAGACAACCCAAAAAACAAGCCGTGTGACTTTGGGGTAAGTTACACTGCCTCTCTGAACCTAAAATCGCAGGCATATGACATCATGACCATACATGCTGGTTGGATGGACTGGTTGGTGGGCCTACGGAAAGAGACCAGGACAGAAATGAAGCAGGGACCGGCCATCCTGTCATAGGATGTCCTGAAGCAACTCACCTGAAGTTTGCAAGTTTCCATGTTGTCGTATAATCCTTTTAATTAAGTAACAAAAACACCAAAAAGAACAGTTGAAGGACAGAAGATGGGTAAGGTGAAAGATTAAAAAGAGGGTGGCTCTATTAAATAGTACGTTTACTGTTTTGTTCTTGTTATTGAGATAGGGTCTCACTGTGCAGCCCCGGCTGGCTTAGAACTTACTCTGTAGATCAAGCTGGCCTTGAACTCACAGAGATCTGCCTTCCCCTGCCTCCACCACCACCCCAGTGCTGGGACTAAAGATGTGCCTCCCCATGATGTTTACTGTTTTGTTTTGATTTTGTTGTTTGATTGAGGGTGGAGCCCAGGGCTTTGCATATGCTGGGTAAGTTCTCCACTGTCAAACTCTACCCCAGTCCTGTATGATACTTCTGTGTCTATCCTGTGTGGAGGTAGGAGACACAATTAACTTCGTCATAGAGACTAAGGGGCCTCTTTGCCATAGGCTGGCTACCTGATTACCTAAGGTTCTGCTTGTTTTGTGAGAGCTGTGGGACCCAAGGCAGAAAGAGAAGTTTCATCTATGCAAAAGCCCTTATTTGGAAACAGTGTTATAAACCTCAGAATTTGGAGTTGGGGAGATGACTCAGCCAGTTAAGAGTACTAAGGATGGATCCCCTGCACCCGTGCACAATGCTGCAGGAGGCTGTGTGTGCCTATAATTCCAGTGCTGTGGGGCTGGAGACAGGAGGATCCCTGGCCAGCTAGCCTAGTCAAATTGGCAAGCTCCTGGTTTGGTGAGAGACTCTATCTCAAAACATAAACTACAAGCCGGGCGGTGGTGGCGCACGCCTTTAATCCCAGCACTCGGGAGGCAGAGGCAGGAGGATCTCTGTGAGTTTGAGACCAGCCTGGTCTACAAGAGCTAAGCTAGTTCCAGGACAGGCTCCAAAACCACAGAGAAACCCTGTCTCAAAAAAAAAACCCACAAAAAAATAAATAAATAAAATAAACTACAGAGCAACCAAAGAGGACACCTGAAGTCGACCTCTGGCCTCCACAGGCAGGTGCACTCATGTGCACACGCACATGCACACAAACAAATATGGATATACCTACACATAAAACCTGAGAACCTGGGGCAGTTAGGTTCCCATCACCCAAATTAGATGAGGAGATCCAAGCCTCTAGCCTCCATGGACACCCGTATTCCCGTTCAGATAAACACACACACAGACACACACACACACACAGAGTAAAAATAAATCTTTTTAAAAAAGCAAAATCCCTTTAGATTCACAGGTGGGGACAGCGATGCCAGGTTTCCTTATCTCAGTAATTTGATACCGAACCAGTAGAACTTCAAGTTTCCCCAGACAAGGTGACCGACCCCACCTACCCTGCGGCTGACAGTGAGCCCAGGAAAGGGAGAAGGGGCGAATAGGATTTCAGGCTGTCCTTGAGCCCTGGAACATATGGCAGGTGTTCTGAGAACTCCGTTTCTGCCTCCCCAGGCTGGCTGAGGCCCATCAACATGTGGGTGGGGGAGTCTGCCTCTCCATCTGGAAGGCCCTCTTCCTCCACCACGGCGACAGCAGCACAATGGGGACCCCAGTGTGAGCTCCCCAGACAGATGCTGGGGGAGAACTCACAGCCCCAAGGAAATCTAAGTCTCCTGCCCCCAGTAGGCCTCGCTGCAGTCCACAGATCACAGAAGCAGCAGGCCAAAGGCCATGATGTGTCTGTAACACGATGCCTGCTCTGCCCGTCTCTGATGGAGATGGCTCACCGGCCTCTGCATCTCTTCCTGAGGTGATAAGATGCTTACAAAAGGCCGGGCTCTGAGCAAAATTAGCTCCCACTGATAACTTGCAAATTCTAGCTGGTCCAGATTAGAGACAACCTTACAATAGGGCGGAGGTCCTAGGTGACAATAAGACAGGGTTTGGGAAACTTGAAATTCACTCTCCTGCCAGGCAGGGTGGCGTATGCCTGTAATTCTGATGCTTTGGAGAATCACAACGTTTGAGGGCAGCCTGATCTCTACAGGGACTTCCAGATTCACTACGGTTACAAAGCAAGATCCTGTCTCATAAATAAATAAATAAAAATCAACCAACCATCTAGCCAACCAGTCAATCAACCAAGCAAACAAATAAATAAAATTCCAAAACTGCTGTGTGTGTGCGCACATGCGTGCGTGCGTGCGAGCATGTGTGTTTAACAGAGTGACGGTGACCACGGGGCTTAGAGCAGTGTGCCAAGAACAGAGAAAACCACAGCAGCTTGTGGGTGCCACCCTCCTAACAATAGGAAATATTCAATAACCTAGGGTAGTAACACAGCATGGAGGAGAACATAAAACCTGATTTAAGTCAAGGGTAAACATATTGATATTAGATGCCAAGAAAATGTTCTTAATGGCAGCTGGCTAGCTTAAGACCGGGATTTCACGAACATTCTACTCCCTAACACTAAGGACAGTACAGAGAAGAAGAATCTCAGTTCCCGAGGGATGCCTAAGTTTCGTTCCTTTAGCTGTTTCCACAAATGCTCTTATGAGGACTTATGATGTGCCAAGCTCTCTTCCCTCTCTGGAACTCTCTGTATGTAGTGTTTGTGTGTGTATAGGCACATATGTGACAATATGCCATGAAGGTTAGAGGTTGACATTAGATGTCTTCTAGATTGTTCTCCACCTTATCTACTGAAACAGGATCTCTCACTTGAACCCATAGCTAGTCTAACTAGTCAGTTTGCCTTGCAGACACCATCTCAACCTCCCGAGTGCCGGGATTATAGGCGGGTTGTCGCATTCGCCTGGCATTTATGTGGCTGAAGACTCAAACTGACAGCAAGCACTTTACCCACTGGGCCATTTCTCCATCCCTAGTGGGTGTTAATTCCAAGTACCCAATCCTGTGTCTCTATATATCTCTGACCTCGGCTGTGGTGAAAGGGGCGGGTGGCCTAAGTTCACAAATGCAGCGAGAAGCAATGAAGGCAGAGGTCTGTGATGGGACAGGGGTCCCCAGTGTGACTGCCATCCAGGCAGTGATGAGGAGAAAGACACACATCCAGAGGGGAAAGAATCTGAGGTCTGGCCATTGGACGGAAGCTCTTGGTCTATCACAGAGCAGTTTTAGGTGGCAAGGTGACATAGGAGACCTGTGTGGTCAGGAGCTTCTCTAAGCTGCAGTGATCCTCACCAAGAAGGACAGATGGCCGGAGATCTGCTGTTTTCAGTGAGGCTTCTTTGGAAGGTATAGACTGCACAAGGAATGTGCTCAGGCCCGGTGACTACATTGTGGATCCAACTTTGGTCCAAAACAAGCAGTTCCATCTTTAGACCCCTCTAAAAATAGTGAATGCGAGGGCCCATTCAAAGTCCTCGTGGAAAGAAGCAGGAGACATGAGGTCAAGGGCGCAGGCACCAAGCAGCTACGGTCTCAAATACTGTTTGTCATATACTAGTTGGGCAGCCCCAAACAAGTTTTGAAGCTTCTCTGAGCCGTGATAACATCAGGTACCAAGACTGTCTGTCTTCTAAAGTCACTGTGTAGATTCATTAAGATCGAACTGTGAATATCCTTATTTACTGGGGAATAATTCTTTTGTATACTGTGAGATGTTTTACTCTCACTGGTTTAATAAAAAGCCAAATGGCCAATAGCTAGGTAGAAAGAGGTTAGGTGGGAGAGCCAGACTGTGAGAAGAAGGGGGAAGCTGGGGAGGAGAGGGGTGAAGTCACCAGTCAGACACAGAGGGAGCAGGAGATGAACAAGCTGCGCTGAAAAATGATACCACCACGTGGTAGAACATAGATAAGAAATATGGGTTAAGTTGTAAGAGCTGATTAGTAATCCGCCTAAGCTATCGGCGGAGCATTTATAATTAATAAGTCTCTGTATGGTTATTTGGGCACTGGCTGGTGGGAGAAAACCCCACCTATACTTATTAGTTTCTCTGGTATGGTATAGACACAAAGCCATCAAATGATGCACACAGAAGCCATGGAAAGCTTGTAGAAATAAGCAGCAACTCAGCTGGCCACCGAAGGAAGTGTTTCTACTTACTAGCCAGCAGGAGGCAGGAGACAGCCACAGTATACAGCTGCTTGGAGGTGGTGACGTTGTACTGGTCCATGAAGTGGTCCAGCAGGTAGATGGCCAGGTGCCGGGCTGAGGGGCAGAGATGGCAGTGTCTGCTCAGCAGGGTCAGAATGTCTACAAAGAAGCGACGGCTCTTCAGGAGCGGGGAGTGGGCACGGAAGGTAGGCAGCTTCAGTTCCTGGAGGAAGGCAAACAGAAAAAGGTGAAGGGCTTGTGACCCAAAGCCTGCCTGTGGACTGGCAGGGGTGGGCAGCGATTGCCTCTACATTCCTACCGTTTTAGATCTCAAGTGATGGTGCTTGTGTTCTAGAAACCCTAGACCAATTCCCATCCACCCTCCCGAAGCACAGGCCCTTACGACCATTGTGATGACAGAGAATCAGGCATTTCCCCAAGGAATGTGCTGTTCATGTCCTTAGAGCAACAAAAGAATGGAGGCCTGGAGGTAGTGACCCACATCCAAATTCCGGTTCTTCAGAACAGCTGAGTCACTTCTCTTCCTTTGTTTCTTCTTTAGGAGCTGGGATTTAATGAGAAGCTATGGCGGGTGTCTAGCACACAGGAACCTCTCAGGGTTCTCTGGTAATTCCCTCCATCCCTAGGACTGTGAATGACTGCTTTCCCCCATTTGGGAAAAAAACAAAACCAAGACAAAACTAAAAGGTGTTGTTGGGCATGACTGTAATTCCTGTACCCAAGAGGCAGAGGCAGGGGACAGCTGAAAGTTTGAAGCCAGCCTGGTCTACACAGTGAGTTCTAGACAGCCAAGGGCATACAACAAGGACATGACTCAGGAAACAAACAAATAGATGTGAACGAATAGTCCAATGACTAGCAAGTCCTGTCTACCGTGACCACTCATGGTGGATATTTTGCCTTCTGTCTCCACTGTCAGTTTCTCACTGCAGGTTCTGAACACCAACATTCTCCTCTCGCAAGGTAGCATCTATTTTGTAATCTCTGCCATGTTTTCCGAGTTTATCTGCTGAACACAAGGAAAACCAGGGAAAGAAATATTAGACCAAGAATATGTTTTTAGTTTTGAGACAGGGTCTCTCTCTATGGCTAGAGCTCACTATGCAGTCATGGCCTGTCTTGAAGTCAAGTAAATTCCGCTGGCTTAGCTTCCCAGTTGCTGGGATTTCAGATGTAAACCATCAAATCTTTTTTTAAAATTATTTTTATTGTATTGTGTAAGTATTTGCCTATATGTATATATGTGGAGTGTGTGTGTGTGTGTGTGTGTGTGTGTGTGTGTGTGTGTATGCGCGTGCGCATTCCTGATGCTCTAGAAAGCCAGAAGAAGGCATCAGATTTTCTGGAATAGATGCTTGTGAGCTGCTGGGAACTGAACCTGGGTCCTCTGAAAGAACAGAAAGTGCTCTTAACTGCTGAGCCATCTCTTTAACTCCCTACTTTCGCCCCCCCCCCCCAAAAAAAAGGACTATGTATCCCAGTCTGTTCTGGAAATAGCCATCCTCCTGCCTCAGCTTCCCAAGTGCTGGTATTACAGCTGTGCACCACCACACCTTGGTCCAAAAAATATTTTTACAATAATTTTCCCCATATACCTAAGATATTTGCCTTTTAGTCAAGGTAGGTTAGATATATTTGTTGAGGAAACATCTCCATGCTCTTGGCCTTAGCACTATTTTCCTGGCGGAAACTCCGGTATCAGGAGAGCAAAGTGCAAGAAGAAGAGAATGGGCAGGCCCAAGAGAGGATGAGGCAGAGGTCATACATCCGCCTCTATACCCACAAAGGCTGCAGGCACAGAACTAAGGAATGCTGGAGGCTGGATGCTGGCATATGCTGCTGGGCTGTCCAGAATGTGTCTCATTGGGTCTGGAACATCACCATCCCGAAGCCACCAAGACTGCCTTGCTCACAACCCAAACAGTTCCCATTGGTCCTCTGGCCTGGACCTGTGGCAGACATTCTGGGCTAGTTTAGTTCTCATGTGTGGCTGAATGTAGTCTGTCTCTCTCTCTCTCTCTCTCTCTCTCTCTCTCTCTCTCTCTCTCTCTCTCTCTCTCTATTTCTCTCTCTCTCCCACATGTCTTAGTGACATTGGGTCAAATAGGGAAACAGCGGAGAAACAAAAACTGAAGGAAAAACGGGAGGGAAATTGGCAGACAAAGAATTATGAGTGCTTACTAGTAACATTAAGCAAACTGTTCTATGTCACTACACCTCTCAAATGGTGTTGAGGATCAAACCCACAGCCAATCCCAGGCTGGGCAAGGGCCCTACTACTGCACCCAGCACCATGCTCCTCTAACCCTTTACTCAACCAGCTGCACACTAAGACTAGAAAGACGTGTCTATTCATTCATTTACTAGCGATATGAACTCATTCATTTCCCTCAGTAAGTATCACAAACCTTCTGCATACTAGGCATTATTTTAGGCCCCAGGGATATAGCTTCAGCAACGCAGATTCAAACCTAAATGCAGGACTTGAAACTAAAAAACTCTTGGGTAAATGCATATATGACTTTATACAAAAGCAATGGTTTCTTAAATATGATTCTAAAAGCTGAAGCAGCAGAACAAAATATAAGGGAGATTTTAAAATTAAACTTTCATGCTGGAGAGATGGCTAAGCAATTAAGAGGGCAGGCTTACTGTTTTCCCAGAGAAACTAAGTTTGATTTCAGCCTACAGCCCACGGCCACCTGGGCAAATTCAGCTCCAGGGGATGTGACACCTTCTTCTGGCCTCTGCAGGCACCTGCACATGTGCACACATATGCATAGAAACAAAATAAAAACAAATCTTAAAAAAATAAAACAAAATAGGTAACATACGGAGAAGGCATTTCTCTAAAGAAGATTAAAACATGGCTAGGAAGCAAATGAAAAGATGTTGCATGTGACTAGTCACTAGGGAAATACAAACCAACCCAAGGGGAAATGGTACTTCACGTTCCCTGGGGATGGGTGTAACTTTAAAAAGAAAAAACAAACAAACAAAACAAAACCCCAGACCAAAAAAGCATACAAATTAAAAATGAAAAAGGTTGGTGAGGATACAAGCAAATTAGAATATTTGTATACAGGTAATAGGGAAGTCAAATAAAGCAGCTACTGCAGGAAGCAACGTGACAAATCCTCCTATTGCACTCAGTCACCGCAGGAGCCAGCAACCCCAGCCCCTTGATACAGACCTTTGAGAAATGAGAACATGGCCGTGCCATGAGGAAAAGTTGCAGATGCGTAACCGTCATATTCCCCAAAGGGAGGAAGGCCGGTCTGGCTAAAGCTTGGGTTCAGATCTCCCAAGCATGTCTTCTCTTCCGCTTTGTCCTCAGAGGACAAGAGGTCAGGATCAGCTATCTCTGCAGCCCTAAGCTTTGCACACAGAAGATGTACAGAGCCTGGATAAATTCCTTTCTGTCTCTTAGTTCCCACATGAAGAAACCTAGGCTTAAAAAGTCCCTTAATCCCAAGGCTTTGCTGAACTAGCAAGAGAGCCAGAGGCCAAAATAATGGGTTTCATTCTGACATTTTGATGTGTATTGCTGTCTGTTGCCGTGTGTGTCTCTGTGCATGTGTGTGGCACTTAGTTTCACCAGTGCCATCCGTGTGAGCATTAGATTGGAACTATCCATGGGAACATGTGGGGTCACCCGTGGGTTCACTACTTAGTTTCACCAGTACTATCCGTGTGAGCATTAGTTTGGAACTATCCATGGGAACATGTGGGGTCACCCGTGGGTTCACTACTGAGGGTAATGAATGACTTTTCCTCCTTCAGTGCATCAGTCGTCATCATAATTGTTCTCCAAGCCAAGCACCTACCATCTTGGGGCATTCTGCTGTGCCCTCTTGCAGAAGGATTACCCCAGCTGGGCTTGCTGACTGTTTAGACCCACTTAGGGTCGCAAGAGGGTCACCCGATTATCTAGCCATTCTCTACCACTCTTACGTCCAACTCTGCCTTCACTACATACGGCTTCTGGGAGGGGATAGAGTATATAAAGACCTGGGGAGACTCAGTGAAGGAGGTTCCGTGTACCAAGCTATAGGAAACTCTCACCCTTGCTGGGTCAAGGCTTTCCAGGTGTGGCTTTTTGGGGGAGAAGGGGTGAGGAGCACTAGTACCCCTTTAAGCAACCCCTATACTCTATAAGGAAGAAAGACGAATCCATTGGTTCCCCCAGGGTGAACTCTGGCCAAGCAGTGCCTGATAGTTGAGATCTCAAGTGAAAGGCTAGACCAACTTCTTCCCTGAGAATGGATTTTAGCAACAGTAGCAAATTCAGGAGTAAGGGACGAGGCTCTCTGAACCTCTCCTCCGTCGCGCCTGACCGATGACAGGTTCATTCTTGTGCAGACCCAGGGCAGGCACTGGCAGTTGCTTTAAGTTCATACTTCCGAAGGCTCTGTGTTACCCAGGATATGGCTTGTTTGGTTTTTGAGACAAGGTCTCAGGTAGTCCAAGATGGCTTCAAATTCACTGTGCAGGCCAGGATGACCTTGAACTCCCACTATCTCCACCTCCCAGGTGCAGGAATTACAGGTCTGAGTCACTATGGTTGGCTTTATTTATTTATTTATTTATTTATTTATTTATTTATTTATTTATCTATCTATTTATTTATTTGAGGCAGTCTCTTGTAGTTACAAGCTGGTCTAAAACTCGCAAATTGGCCCAGTTTGACTTCAAACTCCCCCTTGGCCCGCTAGCTTCTGGGATTACATGCGTGAGCCGCCATGAGCATGTCAACATTCTAATTTTGAAATCATGAAAATATCTTATTCCCAGCTTACATGAATAAAACCGCCTGCCAGTGTTGCATGGTTTTGGTCTACACTGTTTGGTGGATTTCTGTGGCTACTCCAGAAGTTTGCAGTCCTTGAGGGCAGATTCCAAACCCCAGCACCTCGGTGTAAATACAACAGCTGGATGCCCCATAACTAATTCTTGAGGAATGGAGGGAGGAAGGTGTATTCAAGGAACAGCTCTGGGCCAGTGGACATCAGAAAGAGAGAGAGACAGAGAGAGAGAGAGAGAGAGAGATTTTTCTCTGGTTTTGCCAGGCCTGGAACTCACTATATAGCTTGGTCTGGTCTTGAATGTTCACCTCCTCCACCATGCCGCCTCCCCTTCCCCATACACCTGCCTCTGCCTCCTAAGTGCTGGGATGACCAATGTGTGCCCCACCTGGCTAGAGAGGTTAAGTCTTGGAAGATGTGTGAGAATTTGCCTCTGAAGATGCAGCAAGGGGAAGCTTATCTGTAAAGCACAGGGAACAGTTAGTGGTTAAAAGAGCCAGGTCACACTTAGTGGTTCAAGAGCCAAGTGGGTTGGGCTGGAGAGATGGCTCAGTGGTTAAGAGCACAGGCTGCTCTTCCGGAGGTCCTGAGTTCAATTCCCAGCAACCATATGGTGGCTCACAACCATTCATACTAAGATCTGGTGCCCTCTTCTGGCATGCAGGCAAACATACAGACAGAATATTGTATACATAATGAATAAATAAAATCTTAAAAAAAAGGAAAAAAAGCCGGGCAGTGGTGGCGCACGCCTTTAATCCCAGCACTCGGGAGACAGAAATCCCAGCACTCAGGAGGCAGAGGCAAGCGGATCTCTGTGAGTTCGAGACCAGCCTGGTCTACAAGAGCTAGTTCCAGGACATGCTCCAAAACCACAGAGAAACCCTGTCTCGAAAAACCAAAAAAGGGAAGAAAAAAAAAAAGAGCCAGGTGGCGCACACCTTTTATCCCAGCACTCAGGAGACAGAAGCAGGCAGATCTCTGAATTGAGGCCAGCCTCGTCTACAGAGTCAGTTCTGGGATAGCCAGGGCTACACAGAGAAACCCTGTCTCGCAAAACCTAGATAAAGCAGACTGGGAAGATAGGGAGGGTACGACCTAAAAAATCTGTCCAGCCCTGAGGACAACGAGAAGCCATAGAAAGGTTTAGAGTAGGGTTTCTACCTGGTCTGAGATCTTCCATGAGATCTCTGCACCAACCCAACGCTGGGCTCAAGCCAAGGCAGCTGCCGTAGGGCCGCTGTTTCCTTAGCATCCCAACCCCCAGCAGACCCCACAACCCCACAGGCTGCCTGGTTGTTCCCTCTAAGCACGGGACTCTAAATTCAGGCCATCAGTGTCTGGCAAGCTGCAGCTGCCACATTAGCCTTTGCCAAATGACCTTTGCCCGGGCCGTGCTACCCTCATCAGCAGTTCAGTCACAAAGCACAATCAGATATAAGAAGTCCTGGCTTCTTTCCCTTGGAGCTCGACACAGCCAAGTTCAGCGGCTTTGACATCTTCCCTCCCTCTTGTCAAGTGAGAGAAGATAGCTCCACAGAGCGCCCTATATGTTCTCTCACAGGTTCCTGGGAAGAAGTCTCTTTTGCCTTGAGTAGCTTCTGGAAGAGGAAGCATAAAGAAAGGTATACAGAGCCTGGCAGTGGTAGCGTACGCCTTTAATTTCAGCCCTTGGGAGGCAGAGACAGGCAATCTCTGTGTTTGAGGCCAGCCTGGTCTACAGAGCAAGTTCCAGGATGGGCCCCAAAGCAACAGAGAAACCCTATCTCAAACAACAACAAAAAACCCACCCCCACCCCCCACAAGAAAGGTACATAACAAGGCAGGAGGCAGCGGTGCACACCAACGAGCCAGGGAGAGAAAGCCTTTCTAGAAAAGTCCAGGCACAGGCTAACAAGATGCTGGCAGCCACAGCTAGCTCTGGGAGATAGATTTCCTACTTCATCTTGACCCTCAAATACTTAAATGTCATTTCCTGAGAGCCCCCCTGACTTCTATTGTTCCAAGAGGACTCCCCTTTCTCTCCTCACGTCTGCTTATCTCCCCCCATCCTGCCCCACTCTGGAGAGGTGGCTTTTTGTAGCTCACACAGGCCTTCACTCACTGCGTGGCCAGAGGTAACCTTGAACTTCTGATGCTCCTGTTTCTACCTTCCAAGTGCTGGCATAGCAGCTCACCGGTGTGTGCAGCCACAGCCGGCTTCTGTGCTGCTAGGGATCGGGTCAGCTAGGCAAGCACATTACCCACCGACCTACATTCCCAATGTTTGTTCTTCACGGCCAAAATTCTGCTTATTCCAGACAGTCAAGGCCACGTGCTACAGATACAGTTTGCCCCACGCCCCATTTAACGGCTGACACGCGAGCAGGTGTTGAAAACGTTGAGACAAAGAGAATGCTCGTCCTTCCTCATACCAAACGACACATGGAAGCAGCCCTGGCTGGGAAACTGAGTTCTACTATTTACTAACCTTGGGTTAGTAAACTCTGACTCTCAGCGGCCTCGTCTGAGAAATTCGGGTCGTGTTGCTGTAAAGTTAACGCATTTGGCACACACCAAACAAGCCATCCCAGTGAGAATGGAGAATGGGCCTTCCGGGGAGCTGGGTAATCAAACTCCAGATAAGAGGGGGTGTTATCTGAGGCCTGGAGCTTAGTGGAAGGCTAGACGGCTCTCAGAGGAACTTGCTCTGCTTAACAAGGAACAAAGTTTTCTACCTTGGGGTGTGTGGACAGCTGGGGCCAAGGAAGTCTCTGGAGAAAAGGGCAGCTGTCTATTAGCTTGTTCTGCAGGGCCCCCCAAACCAAATGGAATTAGTCATGCTGAGCAGGAGTTTCTTCCTGTTCCCCCAGAGAGGGGTGCTATGTTGGCAGAGGGACAGCGGCTCGGGGCTTGCAGCATGCTTGCCCTGTTTAGTTTGAAAGTCCAGCTGATTACGTTGCTAACCCAATTAGCAGGGGAGAAGCACTCATTACACGGCTTTGCCCTAAGGATCTGCATTCTTCAATCCCCAAGCACTCTTGACCTAAGCCTTCTCAGGCTGCAGCAGCTTGAGCACAGGAAGCAGGCCTTGCTGGCGAGTGGCCTGGATTTCAGGGACAAAGGAGCAGCATGGCCAGGGCAGCTTGCAAAGCTCTTCTCTCAAGATCGGGCAGGCGCTTGGCAGGCACCCGACAACCAGCTTGGCAGGGTGGGCTGCAGGAACGGGGCCAGGCAGGGTGACCTTCCTCTCAGCACCAGTAGAGCCAGCAGCGTGGTTGCAGGAGGGAGGAGACAACAGGAACAGATGGATGAAAGGCGCTCCCAGACTATCTCCACCCCCCAGATGTTGGCCCCTTATCACCTGAGCCAGGCAGGAACGCCTTCTGTCCCAGGTGCGCGTAGAGATGAGCAGATGGAGGCCAGGGACAGATGGCTATGGTCACCAGAATTCAGGGAATCGTACCTTACAAAAACCTGCTTTTGTTACCATAGCTGGTGTTTTGTTTGTTTTATTTAATAATTACCATTGACTAAAAAATATTTTTTTATTGAGATACACACCAAAACGTTTACAGTGGTTATCTGGGCAGGTAATGAAATGGGCTGACATTTTGCAAGGGTTTTTTTGTTTTCAAGCTTTTCAATGTTGTCTGAATAAAAAAAAATCAATAAGTAATTTTATAATTCAATTACTAGATTTGTAGCTTGAAGAAAAGAAAAGGTATGGAGAGGGCTTGGTCGCTATTGTATTCGGGCCAAACTCAAATGTTCTCCCCTCCCCCTTTAATCAGCTCGTCAGTGGCGAAGCTGCCATGCTTCCTGAGCGTCCGCGCCCTCCTAACATGCACGCAGCATGCCAATGTATTCCTCAGTCGTTCCCTACTGCTGAGTAACTTTTGTTAAGTTTTATGTTCACCGATGAATTTTACAGCTTATCTGTATGTATGTATATGTAGGCCTGGGCCTCCATGAGTTTATGTGCACCGTGTATGTGCAGTGCCCTTACAGGCCAGAAGAGAGCGACAGAGGCCCCGAAATTGGAGTTAGAGGCAGCTGTGAGCCACTGTGATTGCTGGGAAGTAAACCGGGTCCGCTGTAAGTGACCAAGTTTCTCATCTCTTCAGCTTTTCATTAAAATACCCAAATGATCCTTTATGACTCTCCTCCCACCCCCACCCCAGGGTTTCTTTGTATAGCTGTCCTGGAACTCAAGAGACCCACCTGCCACTCAGAGTGCTGGGATTAAAGTGGGGGAGGGGGGAGATGGACACCACCAGCTCCTTTATGATTCAGAGGGATTCAGGATAAAGGACAGTGGATTCTCTATGGCTTTATGTGACTCTCAAAACCTGGGATGACACTCGGCTCCCTGCTTCCCCTTCAGAGAGCTTCTTGTACGTTTTCAATGGCTGTGCATTATTTCGCAGCAATGTCCTGTGAGCCCTGATTTTAGAAACGGGGACTGCTTCTCTTCCTTCGGCCCTCTGTCCCCGCACTGTTCTTTAGAGAGACCTCCCCCCAGCCTCTGTCCCAGGAATTCCTCACAACCAGCAGGTATTTCCTTTCTTCTTTTGGTTTTTCAAGACAGGGTTTCTCTGTGTAACAGTCCTGGCTGTCCTGGAACTTGCCCTGTAGACCAGGCTGGCCTCTGCCTCCCCAAGCGCTGGAATTAAAGGTGGGCCGCCACCACTGGGCTACAAGCAGCAGGTATTTCGAAACACTGTTGCTTACCACACGGTAAGGATGAATGAATACCTCCCAGTGAAGGCATGGCATGAATGAATGAGCGGAATGTCTAGCGGAAATCCTTCAGATTCCTTTGACCTTTGATGCTCTCCTTTCCCCTCAGGTCCCCTTAACTATCCTGCATTCTTCTCTGGGTAACCAATGGGGGGGGTGTCACTCCCCACAGAGGGACTCCCCAGAGCTGTGACACAGGGGCAGCACTTCCAAGACAAGAAGAGCCATTCAAAAGGAAGGGGAGGTGGTGATGTCAGGTCAGATTTGATTTCTTTAGAGCCACTGCTGGTGTGTGTGTGTGTGGGGGGGACGACAGTGAGATAGCGTGCTCAGAAGGTCAAGGTGCTGGCCATCACGCCTGATGATCCTCAGGACCCACGTTATGAAAGATGAGAGTCAAGTCCTGCAAGTTGTCCTCTGACTTCCATACATGATGCCCACGTCTGTGCTCACAGAGACACGCACATGCGCAAACACTCACACCCACAGACGCATACACAAGCAAGTGAAAAGTAAACGCGATGTATATTTAAAGAAACCACTGTTGGTGAACCAACTTGGGGGTTCTCCAGTAGAAAGAGCGTTACCCCAGAGGCAGAGTTCAGGGAAACAAGGACATATGAATGATAACCTGCACTGAGTTCCCACACTGAGCTACATATACAGGCAGTGGGGGTGTCTGGCCAGGTAGGCAAAGATCTCAGATATGTGCCCCATGTCCTCCGCAACCCCTCCTGCACAGTGGCACTGACCTTGGCGGAGTAGCAAACTCTTCGATGTCTGTCTGGGGCTTAGAAGTGCTGGCAGTGCTAGTATGCACGGCCAGTTCTCCGTGTAGGGGCACGAGACAAGAGCCAGAGCCAGCTAGTCCTGTAGCTGTTGACCCAAGTAGGTGAACAGCCCCTTGAAACTTTGGCATCTGAAGGTCTATGTACTCTGAAGTCCAACCAGTTACCACTGGCTTCCTCTATGGCGATGGAAGTGACCCCCCCCAAATTTTCACACTTGGGGTTCTGGTATGCATTATTTCCTTCAGGCACTGGCTTAGAAGTCATTTCCCGGCCAAGTTTCTGTCAATTACTCCCTAAGCATCTCAGACTTTTCATCCATTCAGGCTCACTGGCTCACCCACATTCGCTCTTACTGCCCTTCCTTGACAGACTGTTCGCAGCCCTGGGTACCGGGTTCCTGTCCTTCTGCTTGTGACCCCAATATATGATACAAAGGAGATGCTCAGCAATTGCCCAAAGCTCCTATTTGTGAGAATGGCTCACACTACTAGGACTACGGAGGTGAGGGCGAGTGTTGAGTGCAGTGATGTTTTCTTTGTGTTTTAACAAATCAAGCTTGCCTGAAGATCAGGGTGCAGGGCTAAGCCACTAGAGGCCAGGGAGTGGTGGTGCATGTCTTTAATCCCAGGGCTCTGGGAGACAGGCAAAGGAATCTCTGTTAGTTCAAGGCCACCCTGGGCTACACAAGACTGAATCTGTCTAAAAGAGAAACAGAGCTCACACAAAGATGATCCCAGCACTTGGGATGGGGAGACAGGAGTGATAGGCTGGGCAGAGAGAGGAATATAAGGCAGGAGGAGACAGGAGCTCAGTGGAGTCTGAGGTTTGGTGGAGACAGTTGCAGTCTGAGGATGCAGTCTGAGGAGACAGTCAGAGGACAGGATTGCTCCTCTGGTCTGAGCATTAGTAGAGGTCAAAGGTCTTTCTAATCGCTGGCCCCTCTGCCTCTCTGATCCTTCAGCCTTCACCCCGTAATAACTAACTCCAGGTTTTATTTATTAAGACCAGTTAGAATTCTGCTACAGATGAGCTCATCTCAGTGGGCAATTGTAACACTCATGAAGCAGGGGGGTCTGAGAAAGTGGCGATCTGCATTCCAGATAAAGAGGAAGCATTTTTCTTGCCTGAGCATAGCTAGGACAAGTGCTTTAACAGAGCTTCGTGAGCCTCAAGAAGAATTATAAATATGAACAAAGTACAGTGACTTATATGCAAGAAAATATAATGAAACCCACATTTTTATTAACTAGAAATATTTTGTCATATTTTTAGTTTTAATAAAGTTTATGAAGAATTTATTAACAATTAGAGAAATTTTGCAATTTTTGTTTTTTCTTTTTTTTAACTTTAAAAAAGACCATAAAAGGAACGATAAATTGCCAGGCGGTGGTGGCACACGCCTTTCATCCCAGCACTCAGGTGGTAGAGACAAAAAGATCTCTGTGAGTTCGAGGCCAGTCTGGTCTACAGAGCGAGTTCCAGGACTGGCTTTATAGCTACTGGGAAACCCTGTCCCGAAAAACAAACAAAAACAAATAAATAAAAAAAGATATATTATCTACCTATCAGACATATCAAAGGCAATGTTTTTCAATGTGTGTTCCATGACAAGGCAAACAGTCCTGTGACATTCAAAGGCAAGGGTCCCATAGGCCAGTTTGGGAGACAACACCTACCACACTGCTCACTCCTAAAGTACCCATGGACACAGTCCGAAATACTTAGTCAGTGAAGAATATTTATACGACTTGGGGGAACCGTACACTAAATTTATTTGGCCACACAGTGCCACCACTACCTCCTTTTTGGAGGGCAAAGTGACAGCCGTTCAGAGCGAGACAGAACTTTAGGGTGGTTGACTGATGACTAGCAGCGTGGGCGAAAAGGAAACTCCAGAGCATCGGCAAGGCAGGACTCTGGTGCAATCCCTGGCATGGCGCTTCATAACCTGATGACTCCTCCAAACTCAAGAGATTGAGGAAAAGCTGGCTGCGATTAAAAATTGCAGCTTTGCCGAGGGTGGAGTAGTGCATGCCTTGAATCTCAGCACTCGGGAGGCAGAGGCAGGTGGATCTCTGAGTTTGGGGCCAGCCTGATCTTTAGAGCGAGTTTCAGGGCAGGGCCCAAAGCTCTACAGAGAAGCCCTGTCTGTCTCAAAAAAACCAAATGAGGAAAAGAAAAAAAAAAAGAATTGCAGCTTCCGGGGCTGGAGAGATGGCTCAGTGGTTAAGAGCACTGACTGCCCATTCTAGAGGACCCAGGTTCAATTCCCAGCACCTCCTATGGCAGCTCAATTCTAGGGAATCTGACACCCTCACACCAATGCACATAAAATAAAATTAAATAATTTAAAAAAAAACCTGCAGCTTTGAACTGCCTCAGTATGAATTTCCCCGTGGCCATGACATTAGCAGCCTGAGAGACACCTTTGACGGGCAGTAGAACCTGGCACAAGGATGCCCCAGGCAGTCAAGGGTTGGGCGCCTACCAAAGGCAGAAGGACTAGGGTCAGGATTAAGCACACAGCCCTACCCCATCTCACAGATACTTTACACCTCACAACGCTGGTGGCTTCCAGTTCTCTGTGAACACAGACCTCCCTACCTCCCCATGGAAGCCCTGTGTTACAGCTTGCTAGACCATGAGGCATGCCACCTTAAGGCATGGAGAGACAGCGCCTTTCTTTTACACTCATTGAAATCCAGCTCCCCAAGCTTCTCCACCTCTCCCTGGATTTCATGTGTGCTTGGAATCTCTCCATGTGATAATCAGTTTTGCATAGCCTTCGGACAGATACAGAGTTCTGCCGGACATTCACACACAGAGACTTAAAATACAACATTTGGAAGCCTATATATTCATCTTAAAGCAAGAGGTGAAGAAACACTATGTGCAACTAAGGTGACCAACAGGAAGTGGAGACTTGCAAATCTAAAGAGAAAATGCAAGGGGGCGGGGAGGAGGGACTTTTCAAAGGCCTCTGAGCTAGGCCCCAGTCTCCCCTCCTCCTCTCAGCGACTGGTTGGTTCAGCCTGAGGAGGCATTTCCCGTAAGGCGTGAACAGCTCCAGCAGACAGGGTTTCAACATTCTCCAAAAGCCAACAGTGCTGGTGACATCCCCTTCTGCGGAAGTTGGACCCAACTTCCTTCCAGCAGGGTGAGAAGTCATGCCTGTGACATCCGTCACTGGCCCCCCTGGACTCCTCAGCAAATGGCAGATGGGATAGTTCCCCAAATCTCCTCATTCCTGAGAGCCGCAGTCACAGGCTCTCTAAGCAATATTCAGTACCAAGCCAGCCCATCTGACAGTGACCACACATGCCTGGCCACCGCCCATTGGTCGGCCATCCCACTCAGACCCTGGAGCCCCCTCCCCAAACATCCCCATAGATAGCATTCAGGGTCTCTTTCATCACATCCCCAAGGTCTTCAAGTCAGTCAGCTGCCAGATATGACCACATCCGTCACACCGCCTGCACTGAGGAGACTCCTCATCCTCCCACACCCCCTTACCTAGGGTCAGGCCAATGTGACCTTGATTTGCTGCTGATTCTCTAATTGATCTAGTCTTATAACTCTCTTCTCTGGGTCCCTCCTCCACCTCTTCCTGCTCCTTCTCTTCCTCTCTCCCTCCCTCTCCTCTCCCTTTCTCTTTAACAGCAAGTCCCATCCTCTTCTCTCTCCCTCCCGCCCCCTTTCCTCCCCCTCTCTCTACTGGGAGGTGAACCAAGGTCTGTACTTGCTCAACAAGAGTTCTACAATGGCAGTCAGCATGGCTATTCACCCCAAATCACCTCACTGATACTCCTAGCTCCTGTCACTCATCTTCAGGTTCCTTATATAGCTTCTCCTAGGCACCTTAGGGAAGCCCAGCATGGATCAACAGAAAATTAACTTCCACCATTACTTCTGAGTTGGGGTTCTGATCCCCTGCTCACTCACCTCCGAGTCTCTCAAATGACAGTAGGTTGGCCACATGAGTGGTGACATTTTGTTTGTGCTGTAACATATAAAGTTTGCCTGAGGATCCTCAGAGTGTGGAGCGAGCTACTAGTTAGCCATAGAGGCCAGGCAGTGGTGGCACATCTTTAATCCCAGCACTCAGGAGGCAGAGGCAGAAGCATCTTTGCGAGTTCAAGGCCACCATGGACTACACAAAAGTGATCCAGTCTCAAAGAGAAACAGAGCCAGGCTGGCCTCAAACTCTCAGAGATCTGCCTGCCTCTGCCCCGCTAGTACTGGGATTAAAGGCCATTTAGCCAGGCAGATAAAATAAAACTTAAAAAAATTTTTTTTAACACAAAACAGAAGAGACACACGGAAAGAAGACAAGGAAAAGAGAGACACTATGAAGCCTGAGCAGGAACTGGAGAGATGCAGCTAGAAGCCAGGGACTGCCACAGACTGCCATTAACCACCAGAAGCTGGGAGAGGCAGGAACGAACCCGCCTCTGAGAGTTGACATCACGATTCAAACCTGTACCTCAGAACCAGAATATATTTCTGCTTTAAATCCCCCAGCTACTTCTTTGTTACAGTAGCCCTAGGAATGACATCTATCTCTCAAACTTCGGACTCAGGGAATCAAGAGTTCAGGAACTAGCCCTAGCACGTCATTTGCAAGCCAGTTCAAAAAGGGCAAAGGACGCCATATTGAAATCACAGAGGCTCCCAATGCTTCGTGTGCAGTCAGCTGAGGGGGACATAAAAAGATGACTAGGAATGTTTGAACAATTATCCCCCCCCATTTCCTTCTTCACACAGGGTCCTCACATATCCTAGGCTGTCTTCCAATTCGCTATGTGTCCAAGATGATGACTTTGAACTCCTGATCCTCTTGCCTCCACTTCTCGAGAGCTGGAATTATAGGTATGTGCCACCGGACTGTTTTATGCGATGCTGGGGATAAAATCCAGGGTTTTGTGCATGCTAAGCAAGCACTCAACCAACTGGGTTGCGTTCTTCACCTCTCTGAAGCCACTTCCATATCCAGATGAAATTATGTTAACAAGGCATCCATTTGGTCGTCTCTGGCAGGTATCCTGTAGGCATCCAGTAGTAAACAGCTTCCTTTAGCCGGCAGCAGGACCTTTAACACCAACAGTCAGGGTTTCCTTCTGGGACTCCCCAAGAATGTTTGCTGTGAAAACGCTGGACAGACCCAGTGAGGGAGTGCCTTTCTTCCAACCAGGGAGCGACCTGCAGCCTTTTGCTTCCGCCCACTGGTTCTCTAGACCCTCATGCATTTCCTGTGCTGGCTCTCACAGCACTCACTGCCTTGGATGGCTACAAAGCCCCTGAAAACCAGGGTCCAATGACAGCGAGCCTGCAGGCCTGTCTCACATTCTGCTTGCAGCCCTCCACATGCTTTGGGGATAAGATGCAAACTTCTAGGGAGAGCGGCATCCCAAAAAGCCAACACTCTTGGCCCATTCCGGTCTTCCTTTACATCACTAAGATAGTTCCATGGGGCTCATGTTTTGTGTGACTGTCACATGCTGCCCTGGGTTGTGCTAGAACATAGCTCACTCTACCTGCCCTCATCCTTCAAATACCATTCACAATAGCTCCCTAGGCAAATCCTCTTGCCTTTTGTACAGAGACAGTGTGTGTGTGTGTGTGTGTGTGTGTGTGTGTGTGTGTGTGTGTACTTGTGGAGCCATACTGAACTTTCCAAACTCCTAGCTTTGCAGTCTAGGTTATTCACTTCTCTAAACTTAGCCCATCCTCTCTGTAAGATCATAGGGCACACTAGAGAGGGTTGCAAGAGGGCTTAGCAACAGCAGGGAAATCCAGCTCTTTACAGACAATTGAGCACTCATTAAATGGTGGCCACAGACATCAACTTGTTAGCACATAGTAAGCACCGTTAAAGGGACACTGTCATAACTGGGTCTTACAGTCATTAACATATGACTGCAAGTGACCTTCTGTGAACGTCCTTAGTTACGCTAAAGTTCTCAGGGCAGATTTCTTGGGACATCGTTTCCCCTGGCAGAGCATCAGGAGGGAAGGTGATTTATGGAGCTCATTAAATGCTGTAGACGAAGGCTCCTTAGTGGGCCTCACAGACGGTCCAAAGAGATATCCGAAGTTTGCTTCCCCTAACTCAGGGGCAGCAAAGCCTAAAGGTGGATGGATGCATTGGCCTCTTCCTCCTGACTAGAATCTCCTCCCCTAGAAATGTCACCTCCTGGGTGGTCCCCATCCCCGGCAAGGTGTCCCCCATTGATCTGATGAGATCTCCCAGAAACTACTTCTCAGTTGGGTTTTAAAGTAACCATAAGAGCTGGGCAAAATTTTACAAGCTTCTAATCTCAGAAGGCTAAGACAGGAGGAGAGCAAGCTCGAGGCATGCCTGGGCTACACAGTGACTCTGTCAATAAATACACAGAACCATGAGAACTAAACTCTGAAGTACTCAGGGTGATGGAGAATTTTCTCTGTGATGTCGCTGGGCCCGGGAAATGCACACGGAGAAATGGATGAGAAGGCAGAAGTGTTAAAATGTGCAAAAAATCGCGTCTTTGTTTGCAGCTCTGTCAAAACCAAAGTTCGTGAGAAAGGAGACTGATCATCAAGTCAAAAGCTTTGTATGAGACCCACCTTCTCACCCAGCTCAGTGATGGCCCAGGCGTCATCTGTCTGAGGGGGAATCCATGTTGTGACACCCACAACTGCAACCCTACATACTACAAATAACCACTTCTTAGTTCACAGCAAGCCCATTAAAAGTCTTGACTAGGTAACAAGGAGGGTTCAAGTGGGTTACACCCAGATCTCCCTGGGAATGGGAAAGAAAAGATTTCATGAGTAGACTGTGGGCAGGTGGGGATGGGAACCTGAGAGATCAGATTTGGGGAGACAGAGGTGAAGAGTCCTGAAAGACTTCTGGAAGGTGGGGGGAGCATTTCAGGGCCAGGTAAAAACCTGGCACGAGAGAACCTCCCAGGAGCCTACAAAGATGACCCCAGCTAAGACTCCTTGCAATAGTAGATATATAGTCTGAACTGGCCAGCTCCTGTGACCAGGCAAGACATCAAATGGAGGGAATGGGACACCAACCCAGCCACATAACCTTCAACCTACAGTTGTCCTGCCTATGGAATGTGCTGGGTGGGGGTCAGGGTGGCCTAGAGTTCGAGGGAGTGACCAACGAATGCCAGCCAGGAGAGCAAGCTCACCTCTGACAATGCCTGGAGCACCAGACCCACCAGATGACTCAGAGACCTAGGATAGAACCAAACACAACTGGAGAAAAAAAAAAAACCTGTCAATGTAATGATGCCTAACGATATTCTGCTATCCTAATAGACTGGTGCCTAGTCCAACTGTCATCAAAGAGGCTTCATTCTGCAACTGATGGAAACAGATGCAGAGATCCACAGTCGAACATTAGGCAGAGTTTGGGGAATCCTGCAGAAGAAGGGGATAAAAGAGTGTAGGAGGCAGAGGGGTTAAGGACACCACAAGAAAACCCACAGAATCAACTAACCTGGGAACACAGGGGCTCACAGACACTGAACTGACGGCCAGGGAGTCTGCATGGGACTGACCTAGGCACACAGCATGTAGGTGACAGTTGTATAGCTTGGTCCTCTTGTGGGACTCATAACGGTGGGCGCAGGGTCTGTTTCTCACTCTCTTGTTGGCTTTTGGGACCTTACTCCTCATACTGGGTCACCTTGCCCAGCCTTAATACCTGGGGAAGTGCTTCTCTTGCTGAAACATGCCATGCCATGTTTTGTTGACGCTCATGGGAGGCCTGCCCTTTTCTAACCAGAAGCAGAGTAGGATTGGGTTAAGGGGTAGGAAGGAAAGGTAGGAGGGACTGGGAGAAGAAGAGGGAGGGGAAACTGAGGCCAGAATGTAAACAACAACAACAACAAAAACTAAGTCTTGAGTCAGGTGTGGTGTCACAGCCTTTAGTCTTAGCACTTAGAAGGCAGAGGCAGGTGGATCCCTCTGAGTTAGAGGCCAGCCTGGGCTACATAAGCGTTCTAGCCCAGTTAGGGCTACACAGCAACGACAATAAAAAAAAAACAAAAAACAAAAAACAAAAAACAAAAAAAATGATGTCTTGGCCAAGGTGGAACTCCAGGGCCAGTGGGTGGCAAGGTTTCACAAATCTAACTTTCCTACTTGCTAGGGGTCTTAAGTGCGTAGTTAAAGTCTCGAGGCTGTTTTTTCCACCGAGGCTGTCTGCCCCCCTCCCCTGAAAAGTTTAAGGAGGCAACCGTGGGCTATAATGCACAAGCCTTGGTTCCATAAGGTGTCTGTGATGAGCACACACTGACTAAGACCCCTGTGCAGCAGCACCTCCCTGCTTAGGACAAGGAGATGCAGTTCTTCCCCTCAGGAGCTAACCACACGGAAGGGAAGGTGGGTTCCAGGGGCTTGCCGGCCATCAGTGTAGGGGAACAGTGAGCTCAAGCTGTCTCAAAATATAAGGTGAGCCAGGCATACTGGCACACACCTTTAATCCTGACATTCAGGAGACAGAGGCCAGGGCATCTCTGCGAGTTCAAGGCCAGCCTGCCCTACATAAAGAGTTTTAGGCCAGTCAAGATTGCATGGTGAGAGTCTGTCACACACATGCCAAAGAAAGTAAAAAGTGACTGGCTTAAATAAAACACCGCACGCACACACACACACACACACACACACACACACACACGAGGGGGGGCAGACAAAGAGAGAGAGAGAAACATGAGGGGCGTGTAAAATAAATTTGTCTAAAAAATTTAATAGGTTAAAAAACATCGAAGGGAAAGACACCAACAAACAAAAATCATAATAGTTAGCTCCAGAGTCAGAGGTGCTCTGAATTGATTGGATTGTTTTTTTCTTGTGACCGAAAAAAATCAGCAATGGAAAAGATAAGGCTATCTATGAGGTCTATTCTAATGACTCCAGACTCTGGCACCATCTGCTGCAGTGACCTGCAAGGGACCCCGAGCCTCAGGATAATTGAAACTCTGCTTCCAAACATCCAATTACCGAGTGGCTGCCACTTGCAGTACACACTGCAGTGCCAGGGTTAAGAGGGGGCAAGAGTTTTCCAGCAGAGCCTCCCAGCCCCTCATAGGGTTGTGGGCCCATTAGTTACTACAGTTAGAAGTTCATGGTCCTCTGGGAGGCCTAAGAGAGTGCCCTTCCCCCTGCCTTTCTGTTTTGGGGCATTCTCACGCCAGGGTCCTGGTCTTTTTATACACACCCAATGAGCCATCACTTTTAGATAATCCAAGGGCACTAAATTTTTTACAGGGATACTACCTGGGCTAGCAACGTTACTGTGGCATCAGCACCAGCAATAGTAGACACTGCTGTATCCTCTTGAGGATCTGATTGGTGACAGGCAAGGTTCTTACAATCGTACCTTGTCACGCACAACTCCATTTTAGGAATTTATCCCTAGACAGGCTGGCCGATAAGGCTCATGGTCACAGTGCTAGAGACAATTGAGGGATTCACTTGAAATAACCCAACAGGCATATCACAGATGAAACACAAAAGCAGCATGTAAAGCTGAAAGGTAGAGAAGAGGGTACCCATGACTCCATTACAGATACACACACATACACAATACACACGCACGCATGCACACACACACGCACGCGCGCGCACACACACACTTATACACACGCACGCACACACACACACTTATACACATGCACATACACACACACATACACAATACACACACACGCACGCACACACACACGCACACTTATACACACGCACATACACACTTACACACACATACACAACACACACGCACACGCGCACACACACACTTATACACATGCACGCATGCACACACACACTTATACACACACACATACACAATACACACACACGCACACTTATACACACGCACACACACACGCACACTTATACACACACACATACACACTTACACACACATACACAACACACACACGCACGCGCACACCCACACCCACACACAAAACCCTGGAAGAGACTAATTCTAGGCTGTCAGAAGTAGATTATGAATGATCTAGGGTTGGAAGTCGGATTGGGTGACTGAGAGGAACAAGGGGGCTTCCCAGGTTCAGCTGACATCCTCTGTCCTGATCATGCTAGTTACATATTTATACAGATCCTTGAAAACTCACAATACACACTGTAAACCGTGTGCACACTTCATACCTGTACATCGTACTATATGTCAGCATGTCACCCTTGAACTGGACAAAAGCAAGTAATCCTGCAGCAAAGAGAGCAGTCAAATCACGGTGCAGCTATAAAGTAAAGCGTTGTGCACGGTGCTGGCAAACACTAAGACACAGGCTAGATGTGGTAGCATGTTAGTTTCAGCACTTAAGGCTACAGCAACAGGACCGCAGGTTCACAACCAGCCTGGACTTTTTTTCCTTCAATGTGTGTAGGTGTTTTGTCTGTATATATGTGCTCCAAGTGAGTGCAGTACCCAAGAATACCAGAAGAGGGTGCTGGATGCCCTGGAACTGGAATTACAGATGGTTGTCAGCTACTACGTGTGGGTTTTGAGCTTTGAACCAAGGTCCTCTGGAAGAGCAGGGTAGCCAGTGCTCTTAATCACTAAATCATGGTTCTAACTCTTGTGTTTATTTTTAAAAATTTTCAAACAAATTCATATTCTCTCTGAGTGTGTGAGTGTGTGTGTGTGTGTGTAAAAACCTCAGTGTCACCTCATTCTGCCAGGTGCTCACATTCTAGAAAATCTCTGGCTGCATTCCCTTTGCCCAGGCAATGAATGACTTAAGACAAAGCCCAAGTCAAAACTCAGGGCCAGCTCCAGCCTTGCAAGCTCTGCCTTCTCTTAACTAGTGAGTCCAGGCTACCCTAGCAACCAGGATACAAGCCCAGTCTTTGCATCACAAGCTTCAGAGGCTGGAGAATCACTCAAAGCACACATCCTTGTCATCTCCCAGGGACAGAGTGTGGTCCAGAAGACAGAAAGAGTTGGGCTTCCTCAGGACGAGAAGCACTGGGACCAAGTCTCAAATGGGTGCTGTGTTCACACCAAGCACGTTGGTACCCCAAGGCTTGAGGCCGCTCAAGTGAACACAGAGTCCTTATTCAGTTTCTGTAATATCCTCTTCTGAGACCCTCACAAGGAGTTGGGCCTCATGGGTCAGGCCTGTCACTCCATCTATTTGGGAGGCTGGGGTAGGGGGATCAAAATTCAGGCTAACTGGCAGCTTAATAAGACCTTGCCTCAGATCCAAACATAACAAAAGAAAAAAAGGGCTGGGGGTGTAGCTAAGTGGTAGAGCACTTGTCTCGTATGTGTAAGGTCCTTGGTTCAATTCCCAGTACTACATGTCCACACGTAATGAAAACACAGATGTGATGCTTTGGGGTCAGGGGCTGTACAACTGGACAGCTGAATGCTATTTAGTGCCCCAGCTGCTTTCCATACTCTTTGATCAGTCTTCCATCCCATCCGTATCCCCCTCCTGGGCTGCTCAAGTCAACTTTGCAGTTCAGACAGCAGGAAAACACTCTGTATTGTAATCTCGGTTAGGCTTACTTCCAGGAAGGAGCCACCAAGGACAGCCGCTTAGAGTGGCACCAAGGACCACAGCCATGAGATAGCCCCGCTGCTGAAGACCACAGCCATGAGATAGCCCTGCTGCTGAAGACCACAGCCATGAGATAGCCCTGCTGCTGAAGACCACAGCCATGAGATAGCCCTGCTGCTGAAGACCATAGCCATGAGATAGCCCTGCTGCTGAAGACCACAGCCATGAGATAGCCCCGCTGCTGAAGACCACAGCCATGAGATAGCCCTGCTGTTATAGCAGGCTAGGACTTGTCAAGACCAATACTCCGAGATCTACACTAGGCAGATGCGACCGTCAACAGTGGCCAGGGCATCTTTTCATTGGAATACTGGGTGTGTCTCAGACGTATGGAAAATGGCCCTTTGTGTACAAACGGGTTCAGAACCCAAAAGGGGAAAGGGAGTGGGAAACCCAAATGGACAATAGCCAAGCTGACTGTTTTGTTTATTGGCCAGTTTATTTTGTTCTTTTAGGGATTCAATTTAGGGTCTCATGAATACTAGGCAAGAACTCTCCTACTGAGCTAAATTCCTTACTTTTATATCATTCCATATTAATTTAATTTATTCCTTCATTTATTTATTTTGTGTTTTATTTTTTTGAGACAGGGTTTTTCTGTGTAGCAGTTCTAGTTGTCCTGGAACTAGCTCTTGTAGACCTGGCTGGCCTCGAACTCACAGAGATCCACCTGCCTCTGCCTCCCAAGTACTGGGATTAAAGGCGTGTGCTACCACCTCTCAGCTTATTTTGTGTTTTTGAGGCAAGGTATTACTCTGTATCCCAGGGTGGCCTGGAACTCTCTGTAAGGCAGACTGTCCTTAAATGCATGGCAGTTTTCCTGACTCAGCCTTCTGAGTGTTGGGATTACACACATGAGCCACCATGCCCAGCCTTCTTTGCCCTTCTTAAAATTAACTTTGGAGACAAGATGCCAGTAAGTTGTCTTAGACTGGCCTTAAACTTGCTCTGTAGTGCAGGCAGGCCTTGAACTTTCAATCCCCCTGCCTCGGCTTCTTGTGTAGTGGTTTTGAAGGCCTGCACCACTAGCATTGGCTCCTAGCCAGATTTCTGAACATGGACTTGGGTCGTATTTTTCTTTTAGGAGACAGAGACTCGGCCTAGTGTAAGGAAATAAAAGAGACATGGAAGACAGGTGACAGGTGACAAAGCCTGCTATGTCTATCCAAGGGCAGGCGGTGGCAGAGGTCATGTTTCTTCAAGGCAAGCGGTATCTTACACAAGCCAGGTTCAATCAAAGAGGGTGTGTTTGACAGACACTTCTTCTCAACGCCCAGAGTGGGGCCAGCACCTGCAGCTGCTAGCTGCCAAGGGTGGTTTATGAAAAGCATAGTTCCTCAGACCAAGGCACAACAAAACAGACTACAATGTCTTGGATAACAGAGCTTAAATCCCCTTCCAGCCCAGCTTATGTCTCCACTCCTTGCTAAAACATTTTTTCAAAAGTGACTTTAAGACAGTTATTCATTCTGTGCCTTACAGGTCCCCATCTGTAGAATGGGCTGAATGCCAGCACCAGAACCAAGGTGAGGCCTAAACAAGATAACACACGGACAGATGCCAGCAAGGTGTAAAATTTATAGTAAGTTGGAATTTGTCACTATGTTGGAAGATAACTATAAAAAACACAAACTATAAAAATGTCCTTTCCTAACCCACTACTTCAAGACATGGTTTTGCAAAGCTAGGGATATAGCTTGCTGGGAGAGTACTTGTGTAGCAATCACAGGCCCTGGATCTGATCCCCAGCAATGTAAACAAAATCAAAGCAAATGAGAACAGCCTCACGTAGGCAAGGTCTTCCCGGTGCGCAAAGAAGCAGTTTCAGGAAGTAGGGGAAATGTATCTGATGATATGGCACTGAACAGATCTCAATCTAGGGCAGGATGAGATAGCCCAAAGGTGCCCCATGACTTCCACTCCAGAAGATAGGGAGTACCTGCCGGAAAAGCCTCTAGGTTGTAAGCTCCTTAGAGCCCAGAAAGCTGGGTCTCCCATGTCATGTCAAGGTGGAGGGTGACCTTGTGGGTTTGGGTGGGATAATTTCAGGAACTGGTTCCCCTCGGTGAGGTCTGGGAGAAATTATTTCTATTATTTGAGCTCAATATGTACACATTTTCCCAAGATACTTACAGTGTACTTTGGTCCAGGCCAGGACACCCGTCTCTGTGGCTAATTGTATTCACTCACACACACACACACACACACACACACACACACACACACACACACACACAGTTAAGTTATTAAGTGTACAGTGTTCTGTTTGTATGTATGCCTACAGACCAGAAGAGGGCACCAGACCTCATTACAGATGGTTGTGAGTCACCACGTGGTTGCTAGGAATTGAACACAGGACCTCTGGAAGAATAGTCAGTGCTCTTATCCACTGAGCCATCTCTCCAGCCCACTAATTGTATTCTTATGGCCCCACCCAGAATTGTCTGTGAGGACAGTACCCAGGTGTCTAGAGCGCTAAGAAGGTGAGTTCCTCTTGGTCCAGTGTATGACACTTCAGCCAGCACTTTGGTCTGCTCCAGCCCCCCCACCCCCTAACCACATGCTAAAACCACTTCAACCCATCTGAGTGAAGTCTGCCGGGTTTCTTTCTCTAGGCCTTCAGCATGTTGTGACTGTATTAGGTCAGGCAGTGTCCTCTGAGGTCCCTCTGCACCAGACACTGGGCTGGTAATGCTAAGGCAAGGCAGACCTCATATCCACATGTTCACAGTCAGTTTTCAGGAGTAGCTACTTCATGGATGACGACGATCGTAGAAAAGTCAATGCAAGGTTAGTCTGGCCGGGGCACACAGGGTGGAGAACAAAGCCTGCAGGGTGGGGAGGTGAGTCTCAGGGTAGGAGCTGTCTGTGTCCTACTTCTATGTGCGTCCCAAGCCTATGCCAATCTATTAGGTAGAAGACTGAAGACTGCGTTCACTTTAAACTTAGGAGGATGCATTTTCTGGGGGGACAAAAAAAATAGCTCTGGGTTTAAATCTGATACTCAAAGGACCATAACAACCATCACTACCTCCATCCTCCGTGCCTCCCAGGTGGGCATGCTATGCTCCTCTCTCACACTGAGGGCACAGGTGAGGGGCACATTTTCCTGTAGGAGCTGCAGCTACTGTTTAACTAACCCGCAGCAGACAGAAGGGGCAAAGCTAAGGGGCAGCGTGTTTTAGGATTAAAGGGGTCTTCTGTGGAAGCTGCAGGACCAAGAAGGAGGGCCAAAGGAGGAATTTAAGGGCTTGGTGTGGGACAGAGGTGATCTGAGAGGGAGAAATGGGAGACATTTTTCCAGAGACATTTGGTAGAAAGCCACCCAGCCCCCAATCAGTTCCTGAATCCTGTCTAGGCTGGGTGGAAGGTCTTTGGATGAGCCATCTTGTTCCTGGGTCCTGTTCTCACAAGACACTTGGCGTTGAGCAAACCACCAAATTACTTGCACTTCTGAGTCTTTCCCACCACCACGCACTGTTCTCATGAGATGACAACACCTTTCTGTTTTGTTTTTTCGAGGCAGGGTTTCTCTGTAGCTCTGGCTGTCCTGGAACTAGCTCTTGTAGAGAAGGCTGGTCTCGAACTCACAGAGATCTGCCTGTCTCTGCCTCCTGAGTGCTGGGACTAAAGGTGTGTGCCACCACTGCCTGGCGATGATACCTTTCTTTTTCTAGGAAGTAGGGTAAGTTCACATGCAGTTCAGATTAGCCTCCGACTTGCTAGGTAACGCCTGATCTTCCTGCCTTCAGCTTCCAAGTGTTGGTATGATGGTTATGCACAGCTAAGATGCCTTAAAATAAAAAACCTGGACCATGTGCGGCATGCATGCGTGTTTGCATGTTTGTGTATGTGTGCGTGCTTGTGTGAATGTGTACATGTGTGTAGAGGCCTATAGTTAGCACTGAATTTCTTCTCCATTCACCCTTTATTGAGGCAAGGTCTCTTGCTGAACCTGGAACTCCCCAATCCTGGCTAGTCTAGCTAGCCTGGTTACTCTTAGAATACCTTCTCTACACCTCCTGAGTGCTGGAATCACACACGGCTACCATGCCTGCCTGGCAATTTTTAGATTGTCTCCCTTGACCTTTAAATTCCTATAAAATACTTCTCCCCAGTTTATAAAAGAAACTACTGGATGATTGATTTACTTTCATCATTTTGAACATACGGGGAAGGCTCTCCATTCCAGACATCAAGGTCCCAGAACAAACTTAGGGACAGACGTAGGTGGAGCACCTATGTTTAGAATCAGGGTCAAGACAGCAAAGAAAGAGTGGCCAACTTGAGATATGAGTAAATGCTATCGAGAGAATAAAATGGTGATCTAAGAGTGACTTGGGGGGGCATAAATTAATAAGAGGCTACTGTGAGAGACTGAGAAACTCAGATTGCAAATGAACAGCCGGTACAAAGGCCCTGAGGCAGGAAAAAGCTTGAGGCGTTCAAGGGACAGAGAGGAAGTCAAGTAAGGCTCCCAGGGAGGGAGCCGGAGACAAGATAAGAGAGCAGGCCAGAGAGGCTACGTCAGGAAATCCAGGTAAAAGTGTGAACTGGGAATTTCATCTGAATATTGCATTTATTCATAATGGACGTAGGTGCTTGGCCGACTTGTATACCTGTGCGCCGTGTACATGTAGTGCCCAAAGAGACCAGAGGAGAGGGAGTTGAATAGCCTAGGACTGGAGTTACAGATCGTTCTGAGCAGCCATGTGGGTGCTAGGAACTGAACCTGCGTCTTCCGAAAGAACCGCCAGAGCTCTCCATCATTGAACCATCTCTCCAGTCCTCTGGGCATTTAAGATGAAGAGTGACAGGTCTTGAAGCAAGAACGTGGCACAGTGGAATACTGGTTGTGGGGGAAGAACGAACCACAGCATCTGGGCTGGGAGATGGTAAACCATCATCTCAGGAGAGGCCGCCGTTACTAATTTGCACACAACACCAAGACTTATTTCCACGGTGTTAAATTTTTCACATTATTGTATGCTGCTATACCGGACTCTCCCATCGGATGAAGAGGGGCTCTCATTGGTCCCGAGATGGCAGCTGTGCCCTCTGCAGCCATCAGGAGAGGATGGCTGCTAGTTGCTCCACAAAAACAATCGCATAGCCTGTATGCAAACATGCTTTGTGTTCGTCTGGCAACATCCAACAAAGGGTGAGTGTCCAGTGTGCCAGGCACTTGGAAAGTTATTCTACAGCAGTAGGAACACATTATTAAAGTTAATGTCTAATTTTAAAAAAAATCACCCTGTCTGGGAAAGATAATGAGCCAGCTCTTGTTCCTCAAAGACAGTAGATCAGTCAGGGTACCCGTCCCTTTTCCACGCAATTTTCACTTAAAACTCCATCAAGCCAAACATTCTTAAACATCTTTGAAGAAGGAGCAGAAATACAGTAAGAATATAGTCAGCAGTATGGGGAGGAAGTGGGACATTGTAACTAATCAGATTTGACCCTAAGGTCAGCTTCAAGCCTGGAATGTCTCAGGCAACTGAACTCCGAGTTACATTGTTTCCACAAGTTTTCTCTTCCCATACGGCCCTAAGCTATGCGCAGAGTTATGTCCAATCAGGAAGACAAGTTCCCCAGTGGCCCTCACTACCTGCATTCAGCCCATACTTCTAGAAATGTACTAAGAACATACTGTTTCATGAACAGCCCCTACCCCTGGCCCTGCTTTCTGATCTTGACTTCTGGATCCCCAAGGTGTCCAGCACCATGACCTGCTTTTGAAAAGATCTATTAAGGACCCAATTCTGTCTCCAGATCCCCAGACTGGAACATTCTATTCTGGAAAGAGCAAAGTAACATTGGAAAGCTAGGCCTGGAGTGGGGGTGGGGGTGTCAACAGGTAGACTCACTCCCTATGAGGACCCCCCCCCCCCGCCTGGAGAGTCTGGGGACTCTAAATAGGCCTGCCACAGACACTGAGGACACATGTGCTGAAAGGGGACCCGATTCTGCAGGGACCCACGTGCCCCCATCAGACAACTTCTGTCCTACACTGGGCTGACAAACCAGTTGAGAACATTTCTCCCCTAAATTTGTGTCCACCTGAGCACGTGACTATACTTGCAAGTTTCATCCTTTCAGACGTACCAGTTGAAGCAGCTCTGTCCTATCGGGTTAGGGTGGGCTCCTGTGAGAAAACGGACACAGACCCTCAGGCAGACCACAGGAGGAGGCATGGAGGCGGATGCTGTGAGGAAGCTAAGAGCACTCAGAAAACGGAGGCAATAGGACCATGAATCAGAGAACTGCTTGGACCAGACAGTAAGCATCCAGCTAGTCTGAGCGGCATGTCAAGACCCTGTCTCAAAAACAAGGCGGAAGGGTCATCTTTGAGACCCTTGGGACATTAGAGAATACATTTTTGCCACAGGATATTCTCCAGCTTCTAGTAGTTCCCTACAGTAGATCCACTTCTGTCCAAATGACTCTTCCCAGCCCTGGCACAAGAAGGAAGAAACACAGAGGAGCCTCCAGTCCTCTGGGCTTTTCCAGCCTCCCAGTGGCCACCAGCAGCCTGGGGAGGAGAGGAGAGCGGAGGGGAGCGGGGATCATGTTTCAGGCATCCCCACCTGAAGGCCAACTGGCAGGGGAATTTCTGCTCTCTCCCTTGGCTAACTAGTTTGTAACCTCTTCCAGTTAGATTAGTAATCTCTTCTTGCCCTTGTTTTGAGACAAGGTGTCACTGTGTAGCCCCCAGTCCTTCCTGGAACTCACTGTGATGACTCTGCTGGCCTTGAACTTGTGGAGATCCTTCTGCTTCTTTCTACACAGAGCTGGGATTACCTCCAGGCCTTGCTTTTATGTTTCAATCAGCTCCTACCTTAACAATGCAATACCACCAACTACCCAATATTTCTTTACACGACACTGTAACTTTACTACTTTACCATCAATTTATTTTAGGCTTTACCACTGAGCTATGCACGAGCCTAATAATTTTATCTTAAAAGCAATTGCTACATCATTATTACAAGAAAGGGAAAAGGCAGCATCATGTACGGTAGGCAGACCTGCTGTATTGTGTGACTTTGAACTACACACTGAAATGCATACACAGTATCTTTTTAAAAAGTCCATTCTAGTAACATTTAAAGTAATCTCAGGTAAACCCAACGGGATAAGATAACTATTCTCTGCTCTCCGGAAAAACCGACTTCAAGTTCTTGGATATCCAGGTCTTCTCCCTGGAGGAAGATCCCACTCCCACTCCCCCATGAAGGTAAAAGGGGAGACGCACAAATAGGCACCAAGAGTTTTGAGTTCCCACGCGGGGCGTCCCACACGGGATACATACACGAGAGCGAAAGTGATTCTAAATACCCAGTCGTTGCGAGTGACAAGGGTTGGGAGGGACTGACCTTTTCGCGTAGAGTGCAGTGGACGTCCGAGGCGACGCGCCCTTCCCACCACGGCTCATCCATCACCGCCGCAGATCCGAGGCTACCGGGATCTCAGGGCGCACCCTGCGAGGACACGGGGAGCTTCAGCGGACGGAGACACTTCGCCTATCCCGCCCTTGGTCACCCTTATCCTTGCCGGTCCCTGTCCCCGTCCTGGACGGGCGCCCCCTCCTGCCCCGCTCAGCGGAGCTGGCGGTCGCCTGCTGTCCTGAAAAACCAGCAGTGTCCCCCTCCCCTCTCTCCGCCCGCCCAACCTGGGGCAATCTGGAACTGAGTGTAACAACTTGCAGAATTTCCAATGTCCCCTTCTGCAAAAGTTGCAAAGTTGCCGGCTGCAGTAGCTCGCTCGGGGGTGGCTGGGTCACCGGCTCTGAGTCCCCAACTCCTCCCCCGCCGCCCAGCCTTTGTCCTGCTCGCACATCCTGCCCTCAAGCCGGGGCGAGACTCACGCATCGCTGTCCCCGCGTGGGGGGCCGCGGGTGGCAGGTCCCTCCCCGCACCGGGCGCGCTGTGCCCTCCGGTGGCCGTCCGGCCCTTGGCCTCGCGTGCTGGCGATCAGCGCCTCCGCAGCCTGTCCGGTCCGGCCACCGGCGCGCCCCTGCGTGCGCTCGGTCCCGCCGCGGCTCGCAGTTCGGGCCGCCGGGGGCCTCCCTCCCTCGCTCGGGGAATTGGGGGCCGGGCTTCGCGCATGCGCCGCCGGCGCCCCGCGCCCCGCGGGGCGGGGGGCTGGGAAAGGCAGTCTTTCTTTCCCCGGCTCTGGGCTGAGCTTCCTGCCCACCCTCCTCCCTCGCCCAGGAGAAAAGCTAGGTTTCACCTTCCCCGAGCCTCACGGGAGGTCCCCAATCACTCCTCCGACTTGATCCCGGGGCGCGGGGACCCGGCGCCACCTGCGCGCGCCGCGCGTGGAACCAGCGGCCGGGACGCCCCCAGAAAGTTCTGACTTCCGCATACGCTGCTCTTGCCAACCTGCGGACGCTTCCACCTGTCTTTCTTTCTTTTCAGCATGTCCTACGATGCGGAGGTAGATTTCCAAACAGTTCCCACTGAAGCCCCCGAAAATTCACCCTTGGTTACGCACGAGTTCCTCCTTATAAAGGGGGCTCAGCGAGTATTTTATTGTACTCTTAAGCGTGCATCCATGCCGAGCATTGCAAGGAAGCAGTCCTTACGGTGGGTTGCGGGAGAGAAAGCCCTTTTAATACACTCGCTTTCAGAAAGGCATTTTCTGGAGTCAGCCGTATAATGGAATAACATCCCGCTATGTTGATTTCTATGACCCCCTTTGGTCATTCCACTTAGATTCAAAGCCACCAACTACCTGGGTGTTTTTGCCCCCTTCCTCAACCACATAGAGTGTCGCGAGTCTGCTGAGGGTACATTATGATCAAATGAGAAAACGCACGAAAGAGGATAACCACCAGGCCTGTTAGAAAGTGAACAATCAATAAATAATTTCTATGAAAAAGACTAGTTTCTGCCTAGTTTTCTACATGTAAGAAAACATTTTTTTTTCTTTTTTTCTTTTTCGAGACAGGGTTTCTGTGTGTAGCCCTGGCCATCCTGGAACTCACTTTGTAGACCAGGCTCCCCTCGAGCTCAGAGATCCGCCTGTCTCAGCCTTCTGGTGCTAGGATTAAAGGCGTTTGCCATCACCCGCCCAGCTACAAGTAAAATTTTACGGGTTAAAAATATAATTCAGTTTTGAAATTCTACCATAGTGGTGCATGCCTACGATATTACCACTCCAAAGGCTGTTTAAGAACCTGGAGTTCAAGGCTAGCCTAGGTTACACAGAAGTTCAAGCCCTGTCTAGACTATGTGAGATTTTTTTTTAAAGAGCTTTGATAAACTTTCACTGACAAAGCAGTTTTAGCACTTATGAGCCCTCACAAAAATATAAAATATCTGGGATTAAACAAATGTGGTATATATTCACGCATGTGTGCATATCTTTAGATCAATGTGTAAAACCCTAACACCTTCACGTCGAAATGGATGGAAATCATGAGTGAGCACGTCGTCAAAGAAAAAATTTCACAAGGACAATTGCATGCCCACCTTCACTAACAAACACAATTTTTAAAAACTGGAGCCTATCTTTCAAGGATGCTTTTGTGTTTGTCAATGTTTTAGGCTAGCAAAGAAAGGCAGCATTTCCCACCTATGTGCCGTTTCTTTGTTCTCAATCATCACTCCTCCCTACTGTCATGGGTTTATTTAGCACATGAGTCCTTGGGACTGTAAATGCCACAGAGATCAAAAAGTTGCAAAATATTTAATTAAACTATTCCACATCTGTGAGTCTGTAGTCCAGGCTGGTGCACATAGTGAATTCTAGGCCAACCAAGGATACATGTAAGAACTTATCTCAAAAAAAAAAACCCTACACACACACACACACACACACACACACACACACACACACACACACACTATGGTGCTATGGTATAGTGTTTGGAAAAGGAACTGACTAAGAACGATCTGCTTATAAAGGCATTTTTGAAAAGAATGACTATGTAGCGAATTGGGGTAGGGTAATATACACAATATATTTAGTAAACAGGAGACTGGAATATGGTTTTACTACTTTCATATCTATTTATTCACCCACAAAAGAAATTGGAAACTATCCATAAAATTATTGACTATAATCAGAGTGATAACTAAGGGAGGAAGAAATGAAAGGAAAGGGATTGGGGGCGGGGGGGGGGGGAGCTCAGGACGGAAGGAGCTGGTGCCAGCTACTGAACCTAGGGACTTCCACATTCTGCAGACTCTCTCTACCTCTGAGCTTCATCTTCAATCCTGGAAATCTTTAATTTACCCCCTGCCAATATATCTGTTTTCTAAATTTCCTACAAGAAACATATTGCTTTCATAACTACAAAAAATGGATGTTATTTTTAATACCTACATGCTACATTTTTGGGGTTTGGGGCTCCCCTGAACAACAGCTTGTGGTGCCGTTTGTGTCTTACTCACTTTTTTTAAAATCACGTTATTTTGTTTTCAGTAATCTCCCCACCCTGGATCTCAGCTATGAGTTTGTCCAGGCAGCTGATAAGGGAAGGAGGAACACACACTTCAGGCTTTCCTCTCGGGGCTGTTTTAAGAGGAGTCTAAACACAGTCGCCCAGCCCTCTTTTGTGTATCCTCAGGAATCCCCCGTTTTCCCACTATCTCTGAAGAGTAAAAACACATTGCACCAATAAACTCATGCTTTTAGGGGTTGGTCCCTGGCCACAGGTGCCCTTAGCAAAGGCGATTTCCTGTGCTGGTTTCTGGGAAACAATGTAACTGGAGTTACTTCTCCCAATTAAACCAAAAGTTTTTGATCTTTCAAAAACTAAACTTTTTATTAAGTGCTTATTACGGAGCAATGACCACTTCTCCACCTGCTGCCTCCAAAGCTGGCAGGAATCAAAGGTTTAAAGCAGCGACATTCTAGTTACCTTCAAATCTCCCATGTATAAAGGGAGAAAAAGAAAATCTCTGCCCATTACCATCTTACTTAGAGGCAAGTGAGTCTAGCGTTTCCACCATGTTCTTATTGGCTGTTAATTCCGCAGCAAACTTTCGCTCTCCTTCCTCCATCTGCCCCTTTTCACGTGACACAACTCACCTTGTGCCATTAGCTTGTCTCCTTCAAAAGTGACTTCTGGGGATGGGGGGCAAGAGAGATGACTTGGTGCTTAGGAGTACTTGTTGCCCTTGCAGAAGACTGGAGTTCAGTTCTCAGAACACACGTGAGGCAGCTCACAATCCCTGGAACTCCAACACCAGGGTATCCAATACCCATCTGATGCCTCCTTCTCCTCGGGCACTTGCACACAATTGCACACACACACACACACACACACACAGAGAGAGAGAGAGAGAGAGAGAGAGAGAGAGAGAGAGAGAGAGAGAGAGAGAGAGAAATCTTCTAATAGGACTGATAGGAGCTGGGGACAAGACTGAGTTAGAGTGCTTGCCTAGTTTGGGTAAAATCCCATGTTCAATCCCTAAAACCACACAGACCAGGTGTGGTGGTGCACATCTGTAATCCCAACACTCAGGAGGTAGAGACAGGAGAACCAGCAGGACAGCTACATGGTGAGTTTAAGGCCAGCCTGCACTGGAGCCTGCTTTCTTCCTGTCAAAAGTGACTGGTGATAAGGGCATGGTATACACCCCTGTCATCTCATTACTCAGCAGACTGAGCTAGGAGGATCGCTATGAATTTGAGAACAGCTTGAGCTGGACAGCAAGTAAAGGCCAACCAGGGATACATAACAAGACCTTATCTTACCTTCCTCTATTTTCCAAACACCACACACGCGCGGGCATGCATTTACCTGTGTTTACCATCATAGAGATTATTCTTTCCTTTACACCAACGGGGCAAACTGTGCACATCCTTCTGTCCCTGCTCCTTCATGGCCATAGAGCAGCATGGTACTCTAGTGTCCACAGTGTGGCTCCATCATGATGGGCATTTTCTTTTGCTGGGCACCAAGATTGTTCGTAGCTCTTTGCTGTCATGGCCACACCATAGAAGATATTCTGGGCCGGTAATATAGTGGCACAATTCCTCCATACACATTGAGTAGTGTTTCCTCCAGGTCTGAGTAGTTCATGTGGCGTTATTTAGAACCCAAAGCGTGAAGGCTGGCTGTGTTAATGGGGCAGAAGGAAGACACCTACCTGCCTTATCACCACCTCGGTCTTTAACTAAAACCAAGTAACCCTTTCAAACTCTTTCCAGTCATAAGTTCCGTAAGTTCCGAAGAATCAAAAGTATTTGCCAAATCCTCTACAATCCGGGTCTAGATAATAACTATGCAAATTAAACTCAACAATCAAACAGGAAGCAGAAAAAAGGTAGCAGTTTGCTTCACAATGTCTAGGACATTTACAAAGCCGAGCCACATCCCACCCCCCTTAGTTTGTTTTGTTTTCTGTTATTCAAGAGAGGGTAACAGCCCTGTCCTGGAACTCACTTTATAGATAGACCAGGGTGGCCTTGAATTCACAGAGATCCACCTGTCTCTACCTCTCAAGTGCTGGGATTGAAGGCATGCACCACTACCTCAATATTATTAATTAAGGCTCAATATTATTCTTTTAAGTTATCATATATATATTTGAGCTTTTATTTGGCAACTCTTGGGATCAGATCCAAGACCTGACTTATGCTGGCATGCTAGGCACAAGCTCTGCCACTGCACGACACCCCGAGTCTGTTGACAACAGGAGTTTATCTTTGATTATGTGTTCTGTAATTACATCTTCCAGAGAGGCTGAATGTGTGGATAAAGACAACAATTATGTGCAAAAAGCGTCTCTGTTCCTCTAGCCCACTGGGTTGTTACATCCCCTGTGCCTTGGGGGGGGACAGAATTCCTCCAAATCTATGATGCATGAGACTCCGGGGGAGTCAGAGGCAGGTGGGCTAAATCTACAAGTGGGCATTAAGTGGGGAGCAATGGCAACCTGGGGAGGCCATGCACTCCACTTGAACCAGAACTTTGCTTTGAAGACCGAAAGAAGGCATTATACATTCTAGGGTCCTCTGTGACAGAACACCTCACGAGGTGGCCTAACATCACAGAAAGTAGTCTTTCCATCCTGAATGCCAGAAGTCTGGTCGCTTGTCAGCAGGGTCATGCTGCCTCTGAAGACACTAGAGAAGAATGTTTTTTTTTCATTCTCCACTTTTGTTGGTGGCCTTGGTGTATATTCACACGACACCAAGCTCTGCTTCATCCTCATGGCCTTCTTCCTGCCCTCCCCTGGACTTCCAAAGGTGTTACACCGATTGTGTTGCCCTGTGGGACCACCCTATTCCAGTAAGGATTTTTCCCCCCATTTTCATGTGTGTATGTGTGATGTGGGAGTGTCATATATCAATCTGTTGATTTCATTGGTTAAGCAATAAAGAAACTGCTTGGCCCTGATAGGTTAAAACATAGGTGGGAGGAGTAAACAGAACAGAATGCTGGGAGGAAGAGGAAGTGAGCTGAGAGATGCCATGCTCCCCTCTCCTGGGCAGATGCGAGATGTGATAGCTCTGCTCTCTGGGGCACACGCGATGAAGCTCCAACCCAGGATGGACGTAGGCTAGAATCTTCTCGGTAAGCGCACCTAGTGGTGCTACACAGATGATTAGAAGTGTGCTAAATTAATATGTGAGAATTAGCCTTGAAGAGGCTAGATAGAAATGGGCCAAGCAGTGTTTAAATGAATACAGTTTGTGTGTTATTATTTCGGGGCATAAGCTAGCCAGGCGGCCGGGGTGCTGGGGATGCAGCCCCGCCGCTCCTATTACAACATATGTGTGCATGTTTGAAGATGTGGGGGGAGGACACGTGTGTGAGGATACATGTGCTCTTGAGTACACGTGCATATGAAGGCCTGGAGCTTACTTATGTAGGGCATCATCTTTGATCATTTGTCCATCTTAGTTGTTGTGACCATGGCTGTCACTCAAACTCAGAGCTCCCCGATATGGCTATTCTTTCTTGTTGGATTGCTCTAAGGAAACCCCTGTCTGTGTGCTTTAGTCATGGGACCATCTCCCCAGTTCCCAGGATGGCCTTATTTTAACCAGTGATGTCTACAGTGACCCTGTTCCCAAGATAAAGTCAGTTCAGCCCATTGTTTGGCGGACATAGTTTCTCCCCAGAGGAAATAGCATTTTAAGAAATGCTGTCGTCATGTGCTTTCTTATGGGGAAAAGGAATAATGGGGCCACCCGTACCTCCTTTGCTTTCAGCTCTGCTTAACTCATCAGCGAGCCAGAGGCAGGGAGGGCTGATTGGAATTTCATGTATCAAGAAGTCAAACAACAACAACAACAAAAAAGCACAGTCGTTCTGTGTAGTATTTCTACTGTTGTCATAAGAATTAAAATATTCATGCACAAACCACTACAAGACAGGAGGTTGAGCTGTTCGGCGATTCTGAGTGTAAGATAAAAGTGTTTTTGCAATTAAATTCTTTTAAAATTGGATTTACTTATTTTATGGGTGGCATGCGTGAGTTCATTCTCTCCTTCCACCATGTGGGTCCTGAAGATCGAAATAAGTCCTAAGGCTTGGCAGCAAATGTCTTTAGCCACCAAGATCTCTAGCCCTATCTTTGCATTTAAAATGGGAACTTTATAATATAAAAACAAGTGATAAAAACTCATGCTGATGGGTCAAACTTTTCTTTATAAGCACATATTTTAAAACGCTCAAGATTGGGCTGGAGAGATGGTTACTCTTCCAGAGGATCTCGATCAATTCCCAGTACCTATATAGTGGCTCACAACTGTCTATAACTCCAGTCCCAGGGGATCCAGCACCCTCTTCTGGCCTCCAAGGGCACCAGGCATGCATGTAGTTCACAGACATACAAGCAGACCAAATACTCAAACACATAAGATAAATAAATAACATTTAAAAAGAGAATCGCTAAAAAAAAAAAATCAAGCCGATTTGAAGAAAATAGAATGAAAGGAAAAAGAAAGCCCAGATGTCTGTAGATTTAATGGCACCTTGTCTTACCTTTTGAGCAGAGGTGTCATATTTTCATTTGGCACGGCTTTCCACAAATTATGTATTCAGGTTCCCATATTGTCCCGTCCCTGAATTTTATCCCTGGAGGAGACCCATTTCTACTTCCTTCTGAAGATATTCCATGAGGCACTGCTCTTTGCCAGAGCTTTCTGCTATCCCTGTGGGGAAATCGTTTGAGCAAAATGTTCCTTTTCGCGTGTTTGAAAATTATTTAATTTAATTATTTATTTAATTAATAATTATTTAATACCTAGGAACGCCACAAATGATACATTATCTGTCACTTATTAGCAAATACATTTAATAAGTGGCAATTAAATAATAACATTTTATTATTTAAAAAAAGTTCTTGTGGAGTTGCTCTTCAGAACCTGAAGCAAGTTCTGTGTAAAAATCCCTGTGGCACCTGTGTGATATCTACATCCCCTGATTCTAAAACATTTTTTTTTCTTTTTAACTCCATGTGGGCCACACACAGCCCCAGCCCCAGCCATGGAGCCCTGGACAAGGTGTATGATAGGAGCCTGCCAATTCAACTAGGCTTCGGTGGGGCAGAAAGGAGCAAGATGCTGAGAACTTCATGACTGCAGCAGGAGGAAATTAAAGGAGCCATTAACTTCAAAGACCCCAAGGGAACCTTCCAAGTCTCTCTTCCCTGACAGACAGACAATGGACAGGAAGAAGGCTGAGACTAGACAGTAAAAAGTGACCAGACAAGCCTCCTTCAAGCTGGGGAGACTCTGACTGCCAATCACAGGGTGTTATTTCCCTTGGGCCACCAGGGAGCCAAAGCTTCCAGGTGTGCAGAGAGCAGAAAAGAAAGGGGCTAAAGATGTGGGGAGTTGTCCAGGAAGAGAAAGGGGCTGAAGATGTGGGGAGTGGTCCAGGAAGAGAAAGGGGCTGAAGATGTGGGGAGTGGTCCATGAAAAGAAAGCAGCTGAAGATGTGGGAGTGGTCCAGGAAGAGAAAGGGGCTGAAGATGTGGGGAGTGGTTCAGGAAGAGAAAGGGGCTGAAGATGTGGGGAGTGGTCCAGAAAGAGAAAGGGGCTGAAGATGTGGGAGTGGTCCACTGAGCAGAGGAGGCTGAGGCCATAATGGAGGAATTGGAGGGATGGGTCAGCTGTTAAAGGTTAGGCTCACAACCAAAAATATAAGAGTTCGGTTCCCAGCACCCACGGCTGTCCCCCAGTTATAAAAAAGAAAAAGAAAAAAGCCAGGCAGTGGTGGTGCACGCCTATAACTCCAGCAGGCAGGCGTATCTTTGTGAGTTCGAGGCCAGCCTGGTCTACAGAGCGAGTTCCAGGACAGGCTCCAAAGCTACAGAGAAACCCTGTCTTGGAAAAAAAAAAAAATATATATATATATATATATATATATATATATTTGAGTGTTGTGGCTGTAATCCCAACACCCAGATGGTGGAGGCGGGAGAGAACTCAGATATCTAAAGGGTCTGTACCAGTTTGTACTCCCACCAGCAATGCAGGAGTGTTCTCTTTACCCCACATCTTCTCCAGCATAAGTTGTCATCAGTGTTTTTGATTTTGGCCATTTATTCTTACAGGTGTAAGATGGAATCTCAAAATTGTTTTGATTTGCATTTCTCTGATGACTAAGGATGTTCAGCATTTTCTTAAGTGTCTTTCAGCCATTTTAGATCCTCTGTTGAGACTTTTCTGTTTAGGTCTGTCCTCCATTTTTTAAATTGGATTATTTGTTCTTGAGTTCTTTGTATACTTTGGAGATCAGACCTCTGTTCGACATGAGGTTGATGAAGATCTTTTTCCATTCTATAGGCTGCTGTTTTGTCTTGTTGACTGTGTCCTTTGCTTTATAGAAGCTTTTCAGTTTCAGGAGGTTCCATTTATTGTTTCTCTCAGTGTCTGTGCAACTGGGGTTATATTTAGGAAGTGGTCTCCTATGCCAATGCGTTCAAGTGTAATTCCCTCTTTCTCTTCTGTGAGGTTTAGTGTGGTTGGCTTTATGTTGATCCATTTGGACTGGATAGTGATAGATATGGATCTATTTTCATTCTTCTACATGCTGACATACAGTTATGCCAGCACCATTTGTTAAATAGAGCAAGGCAGTTTCAAAACATTACCCAGAAACATTATCTTTCCAGCACAACCCTTGACGATCAAACTTTTTAGTATTGTTCAGGAATGTTTACCATTGTCCCTCAGTAACTATAGCTACTATCAGGGTGGATTCCTAGGGGTAAAATTGTGACATTGAAAGTCAGAATTCCTATCACGCATCTGTGTCATCCGTGTGCTCTGCATGGTGGCAGAAAAGCCCCGTATGCAGACAAGGAAGACAGCAGCGCTGAACTGATAAAAGCATCCAGTCTGCTGATGCCCGCTGTGTGCCAGACACTGTGCTAAGCTCTTGGGACACATCAGCGAGCACTACCAACAGCATCCCTATGTGTATACTTGCAGTAAATAGAGGAGATAGAACATGAAGCAGGAACTAGCTCTTAACATACAAACACTTAGTCCACATCTGCGTTCAGCCACGGTGGTGGGCTATGTTCCTATTCTCCAATGATTACCAGAACCTTCTCCAGTGCAGAAAAATGCAGAAAACCTTGGGCAAGCATGACCCTGGTAGTTAAGGGAGTTAAAGGGTTGTGGGGGTTCGGTTTCTGGAGTACAGTCGTGTGGCTGGTAACTTCCATACATTGAGTTAGCACCATCTTGTCTCTCGTTCCCAGCTTCCTGGCCTTATCTTCCAAACACAGTTCCCATACCTAAATCTTTATCTTAGTGTCTGTTTTGGGGGGAAGCCCAAAATAAAACAAATCATAAACAAACAAGTGAAACAAACAAACTAAACAAGGGGCTAGTAAGGGCCTCACAGAGAATTGAGACGAGACAGAAGTGAACGAAATGAACGCTCACAGGCTACATGACACTAGAGTCCGTGAGAGGACTATAGCCACAGGTGGTTAGTTAGCGAAGGGGGGAGGGGACGGGGGACTATCCAGACAGGGAACGGTGGGTGCGGCAAAGGTTCAAAGCAGTGATTGATATGTTTGCCACCCCAAAGAAAAGAAAGGGCAGCCTGTCTGGTGGATGAGGAAGTGAGGTGGAGACGAAGGCCACATCACGAGGGCCTTTGCGGCAATCCACATATAAATGACTCAGGATTTTATTATAAACGCCACAGATAAGGAATCAACAAATAGTTTTAGGCAAAAGAGTGATATGGCTTGCACTGCACTTCCGGGTTATCTGCGCAGCTTTGGCATGCCAGCAGTTTCTGTGGGGGCGCGGGTAACAGGTGTCTGCTAAGGAGACCATTGCAGAACTTCAGGCCACTGATGGTAGCTTGGCCAGGTGCTGTGCACATCAAGGTGGAGATAGGTAGATTTGGGATATGTTTCATGTGAAGAATAATGGCAGACAAAATGACAATGGCTTACCTTCGTCTAGACAAGAGATCATCATTCAATGCCCACCGAAATTCCCCAAAGATGGATACCGTTCTTAGCTTCGTGTTACAGATGATGAAGTCAAGGCACAAAGATTGCCTAGAGTAAAGATCTGAATGACCATTTTAATTACCATAGGTCTCCCTCCATACGTATATTCTGTGAGCTACAATTCCCGTGTGTGTGTGTGTGTGTGTGTGTGTACTGCCAGGGCTTCGTGCATGCTAAGCAAGCGTCCACTGTCTGTGCTTTAACCTCTGGAGTTCTGTAACCCATCAGAGCCTGTCTTCTTTCTCAGGGATCAGAAACGAGGGTGAGGGCAAGAGGAAGCAAGGAGCTAAACTGAAACCCTGGAGTTCCCAGCGTAAACAAAATTTATGGGTGGTTATTACCCTAGAAGTAGCAGTACTAAGCCTCAATAGACCTGACCCAACTAGAATAACTCAGGCGTTAATGCCTTGTAGTAAGCTGAACTTAGAAAACAGGCCAGTTTGCAAAAGCAGGAGCTTTCCCGCAACCAACCTAAAGGGGCTTGATATGTCCGAGTCAGCATGACAGGGAAGTCCACCTGCTTCAGCTCTGCGAAGAACACAACTCAAGCCCATGCCTGCAATCGAGGTACTTGGAAGGGTGAAGGAGGGTCAGGAGTTCTCGACCAACCTGAGTTACACGAAGCCCTGTCTCAACCAGCAACAAACAGGGCAAAAACCAAAAGCAAGCCAAACCAACCACACAAGAAACTTTGAAATAGTCTTGCCTTTTACCTTAGTTACTTTTCTATTGCTGTGAAAACAAACAAACAAAACATGGCCAAGGGAATTTATAGAAGAGTTTATTTTGGGTTTATGGCTCCAGAGATCTAGAGTCCATGACCGTGGAGGGCAGACAGCGGGCAGCAGAGGGCAGGCAGCAGGCAGCAGGTGACTAGAAGAGCTGAGAGCTGACACCTCAAATCACAAGCACGAGGCAGAGTCAACTCATAACGTTGAGTCTTTTGAAACCATAAGATCTGCTCCAAGTGACACGCTTCTAGCAAGGTCACACCTCCTAATCCTCCCCAAACATTCACCAACTGGGGACCAATTATTCAAGTGCCAGAGACTTATGGGGTGGGGGAGGCATCCCATTCAAACCTCCACAGTTTTGGTTTTCTGGTTCAGATTTCTTCAGCCATTCTGCCAATAAAACTTCTCCGGTTGGCTTAGCTCGTGGCGCATCCTTCTGTTTTGTAGATGTGATGTTATCCAGTGGATGAGCCAAGCAGATCGTAGGGGGTTCACTTGGTGAGTTTTTCCTTTAATATAGACACTGTGTGGTTAGGAGGCCCACCCTGTCTCCAGCCTTTATACCACCTCTGTGGAATCAGGGTTAGACCTCCACCCTCTCTACATTCCTTGTGAGTCCCAACCCCCTGTCTCCTCCCAGTACTGCCTTAAGCCCCTGAGACCTTAAGACCCTGTGATTATGAGAAGCTCAGCCCTCCCAGACCTGCCCTTGTTCGTTCAGACTCAAACCTTTAAGGTTTACTCTGATTTACTCAAATCCTCTGCCTTATTCTGACGCCGTCTCCTGCAACACTGCTGGGCAGTCCTCTCAGCACCTACTCTCAGCTTTCTTAACTCCTGAGGGGAGTTAAAAACAACCCAAAGCCTGGGCTGCTTGCCAGACCAATTATGTTCTTTACGTTTCCCAGGTGTTTAATTTAGGGACCAGCGGAGAACCACAGACGGACCCGGCCTGCTCCTGCCAGATTAGCTTCCCTGGCAGCTGCCTCAGTGGGGGAGCTATCTATCTCGGGTAACCTCCGGATGGTGGGTGTGGCTGTGGGGTGGGTTCCTCCTTGGTCCCCTCACTACAACTGCTTCTTTCTCTGTCGTTGTTGCTGTAAACTCTTCCGGCCGTGAACTTCATGGTCTCAGAGTCCACCTCCCACCCCTTGTCTTCATTACGGTCACCGGAGATTGCTGGAAGGTTTTGATGCCTGGCTTGCTGTCACCAGCCAGCACAGCACCTGCTGGCTTCTCGGTGTCGGCAACACCCAGTCCAGTGGGCGTGTCTCAAAGAACCCTGCCCCTTCCTGCAGTTGCCCACCTTCCACCACTTCTGATTCTGGTGTCCCCTCACTCCCCAATCTCAACTTTGAATCACTCGCTGGGCTCTGTTTTCCGCCGTTCTCCAGCTCACTTCCTCTAAGCCCCGGACACCGCACAGCCTGGAAACCCTGGACCCTTCCCCGCCTCTCAGTCTCACCTCCTTTCTTCACCTCTTCCAGAGTCAACTCCGGCGTGACTCAGCCACCGCCCCCCACCCCCGCCATAAGTGACCACCTGTTGGGAGCTATGAACCTCCAGATCCTGAATTTCTTGTAAACAACTTGTTTTCCTCTGCTCTGAGACAGCCTGCAGCTGCTCTGAGCACGAGACCCTCAGGAGTTCCTGAGGGCAGGAGAGTGGTTTCTGGTGGGTTTGGCTGGGGTGTGGCTAGCAGTTAAGGATCCCTATATAATAAGTGGCTCTGGTACACACTCAAGGGGGCATTCTTGGGGCATTCTGGTTTCAAAGATGACCCTTGTCTCTGTCTGTGAGTCTTTGTGTGTTTCAATCTCCAGCCGCTTGCCCGGTTCACGAACTGTATGGCAGGGCATAGAGCGCAGACGGGTGTGATGCGCCACAACCACCTTTAGCCCCCTTGCCTCTTTTGGGTCTTGGGGTGACATGCGCTTGCTCAGCTGGAGTTCCTTCAACTCAGGTTGAAGAGTCTACTTGTAACACACCATCCAATAAGCAGCCGTGCCTGGCTGGAGAGTCATACAGTCGCAGGGATAGCCTTCCGGTGAACTCACCACCGCGAGGGGCATTTTCCCACTGTAAACCTTATACTCAGCTGGGCAAGCCTCCTGTATTCTCGTTCAACAGCTCTTAAATCTGGTCCCTGGACCAGTAACATGGGTGTCACCTGGGAGCTTGGAAGCCTTTCACATTCTCATGCCCCAGCTTGGCCCTCCTGAGGCTGCCTCTCCGCTCGCTTTGTCAGGCCCTCCCGGGTGAGTCTGATGTGTGAATTCGAAGTGAAACCATTGTTCTAATTCATTCCGTCTTCCTTTCTCTTAGGCAACTATTTCATCCTGTCGCCTCCTGTGCAAACATGGAACGCTTCCTTTTTCTGTGTGAGAACACGGAAGAATGAGAGGAACATCTACAAGCAACTTATATGACATGAACTCTTATGTTCTCTGGCTGAGTGAGAGTTTGCAGTATTCGTCTCTCTGTGACCTCAGTCACTGGCCTGGCAAGAGCTAAGCAGCCTGTGGATAAGGGGTGGGTGACTCACCTCCGACATCAGTTGGTATGTCTGTGACCACGTACTCTATTTGCCTTTTTGTTAAGGATCTGCTGGAGTCAGAGCGAGACTGTGCCCAGTAAGATCCTCCAATGTGTGTCGGCTCCAGAAACATACCAAGTCAGGCTACTTTGCGCATGTTAAACTGATATCACAAAAAAGTCGGGTGAGAGAGCATATTGCCTGCTGTTAGCCAAACAAAAAGATATAACCACGGGGAAGGAAAGAGGAAAGGGGCTGCCTAGGGCACCCCTCCCCCACTTCCTAACAGCATGGTAGGAGACACCTCCAGCTTGGAGGAGGGAGTTATGTTCAGGATTTCCGTCTTGGAAGCCAGTACCAGGCCCACCATGGGGAAACCGACTTCTGGGCAAAGCTATGAAACTTCTGCTAGGTCAATACACACACTGAGCCACTGGGATCCTTTTAGGCCAGGTATCTGACACAGCCACTACCGTCTCACCTACGTGAGGCTCTAAAGTGTGGATTCTGGAGTTACCAATGGGGAACAGAGTATGGAAGCCAGCACAGAAGGGCCCACCATAGTGAGACCCAATGTCTTATAGAAGTCGAGGCCCCGTGGACACCCCAGGGTTCATGATGGAACACCTCGACCTGCTCAGCATCAGGTGGAGATCCGTGTGCCGGTGAGATAGACTTCCATCTCTGCCAAGACATTTCCAGGCTTTCTGTGGGCTTGGGCACACTCATCCTTCTCCTGAGACTGGGTGGGCCATCCACACTGTGAGATTCAGGTGTTATCCTGTTTTCCAGCAGCCTTGGTGCCCAGGGGATTTTCTCCACCTCCCATCCCTGAACCCCAGGCTGCTTAGCTCTTATCAGGCCAGTTTCTGATGACAAGGCTTTAGGACTGTCTCCCCCAGAGAGATGGATCCTGCAAGCTCTCAGTCACTCAGAGAAGGTAGCTGTTCATTTCACAGAGGTTGAGTAGAATCACCAGAGGCGAGTGGGTTGTGTGTGGAGCCATGGGAAAAGGATGAGCAAGGGCCACTGAATTACAGCAAAACAGGAGCAGGAAGCTATGGGGTGCTACTGCACAGCAGGGTGACTGTAGTGTGAATGGGGTATATGTTACATAAAAATATTCTTGAGGTTGTTTGTTTTTTAAGATAGGGTCTCAAGTCGTCAAGGCAGACCTCAAACTCACTCTGTGGCTGAGGATGGCCTTGAATTCCTGATCCTCTTACAGACGGGTGCCTGGCTTGGACTGGCTTAGCCTTTTCCCCCCTCTCCCTCTCTCCTTCTTTCTTTCCTTCCTTTGTTTCTTTGAAACAGGGTCTTGCTAAGTACCCTTTATTGACCCCCCCCACCCCCAGGACTCACTATACAGCCCAGGCTGGCCTTAAATCCCCAGTGATCTGACTGACTTCTAGAGTGTTATAGTTGCAGACATGAACCAATAAACTCAGTGAGCATGAACTCAATAAGGAATGTTAATGCTTGGGGATATAGATAATTTGACATTGTTAGGACATTATACAACATATATATTTCCCAGGCATTACATAGTACCTGCTAATGTGTTCAATTTTAGGCACTTTACTTTTTGTTTGTTTGTTTTTTCATTTTTTTGGGGGGGGGGGTTTTCGAGACAGGGTTTCTCTGTGGTTTTGGAGCCTGTCCTGGAACTAGCTCTTGTAGACCAGGCTGGTCTCGAACTCACAGAGATCCGCCTGCCTCTGCCTTTCGAGTGCTGGGATTAAAGGCGTGCGCCACCACCGCCCGGCTTAATTTTTTATTTATTTATTTATTTTTTTAAATATTTATTTATTTATTTAGTATACAATGTTCTGTCTGTATGCCTACAGGCCAGAAGAGGGCGCCAGACCTCATTACAGATGGTTGTGAACCACCATGTGGTTGCTGGGAATTGAACTCAGGACCTTTGGAAGAGCAAGCAATGCTCTTAATCACTGAGCCATCTCTCCAGCCCCTTGTTTTTATTTTTCAAGACAGGGTTTTGCTGTAGCTTTGGAGCCTGTCCTGGAACTAGCTCTTATAGACCAGGCTGGCCTTGAACTCACAGAGATCCGCCTGCCTCTGGCTCCTGAGTTCTGGGATTAAAGGCGTCTGCCACCACTGCCCAGCTAATTTTAAACTCTTTAAAGACCTCTCCAATAAGAAATATGCATTGACTATCCAGGATTCCCAGGCCAAGTCCCACCACTGTCTTCTGTAACAATGTCCATGTGTGTTACACACGACCAGCTTCTCAGTCCTCACAACTCCCATGTCCTTAAGAGCATCGCGATTTTCAAGATAAGAGAGCTAAGCTGAACTGGTGTCATGCTTTGTAATGCCAGTACCCGAGAAGTAAAGGCAGGAGGATCAGGGGTTCAAGGCCATCCCTAGCTACTTGACAAGCTCTAGACCAGGCTGGGGTATATGATATTTTATCTCAACACACACACCCCACAGTCTTTTAAATGCTTAAATGTGTAGTTCAGGGTCATTAATTCCAGTCAAATTGCTGTGAAACTGTCAGCACTGTGTTTAAATATGTGTTCATATATATATGAAAAGAATCCACACATAGCAGCAACCGGAGCTAATATATAAATTTATCAAAGTCACAGTACAAATCAGATCACTTTTCTCCTCCCTCCTTATGACTACCTGGTTCTAGCCAACATCGTCTCTTATTTGGATTTGGATTAGGACAATGACTTCCTATATCACTTCTTTTGTCGTTTCCAGTCTGTAATCTAAGTCAGACTGCATCTCTGTTCTACCCAGAACTCTCCAGTGGTTCTCATGGTACCCAACATCCCAGAAGGGCCTTTGTGACTTGGCTCTTGGAACCTCTCTGATGTCTCTTGCCACCTCTATCAGCCAGATTCTGAACTAGCAAAATGAATCTTCATTGAGAATACCGGGGGGCCTCGAGGGAGCTAGTAGGATTACCAGGGTACATTTTGTGCCATGTGAGATTTGTAGACGTGTGTGTGCGAGCATGTGCATGTGTGCATGTGTGCGCTTGTGAAGGCCAGAGGTTGACATCAGTTGTCTTTCTCGATTGCTCTCCCTCTTTTCTGTTTTCTTTTTCTTTAAACAGATTGCCAATTCTGTGCCCAGTTCTAGGGACTTGGGTCTGACTAGGGGTGGTGAGAAGGAATGAAGAAAAGGTAAATACGGACAGACAGACAGACAGACAGGCAAAAAGCTGGGCTCTACCCTGAAGTCCCAGAACTTAGCATTGTAGATGATTGTGAGGTGGGTCCTGGGAATTGAACCCGGGTCCTCAGGAAGAGTAGCCAGTGCTCTTAGTCACAGAGCCCCTGAGCCATCTCTACAGCTCCACAGCTGTTCTTGAACTTCCTTTATAAGGGTGGGTCTGGAATGTGGGTCCTTCTCCTTCAGTCTCCTGAATGTGTACCATAGTATGAGGCTGTTTTGGATTTAAAACGAGACTCATCAAAAACAGTTGTGTGTTCTCTCTCCATACAGTTGGGGGTGTGTGATGTGGAGAAAAGGGGAGGTGAGGTCAAGACAGATCAGTATTTTCCTGAGAAAGAATGGTGAGGTGAGAGGGGCAAGGACATCAGAGCCAGTGGTGCAGAGGAACACTTACTGATGTTGGGCTCGAAAACTGCAGCCGGCAAAGAGGTCGTTGAGTTAGGTAATACATATAAACACTTACTGCAGGGCCTGGCACATTATAAAGGCTCAAGAACCATGAGCTGCTGTAACCACAAGCATCCATCCTAAGTCTAGGCTGAGTACCCTTAAGCCCCCAAATGTCCTGACCAAATGACCTTCATTACTCCTCCATGGCCTGATACCTGTAACTACATTCCGGTCTCCAGTGGAGAGATGATACTGAAGATGAAACACTAACACCTGAGACAAGGAAAATAGTCAAGATATAGTTAAGTGCTTTGGGTGAAAATAACTAAAACTTAATTTGGGCATCAGCACCACCGCCGCCGCCACCACCACCACCACCACCAAAAGCCATTATTTTTTTCTTCCACTCAAGAATTTATCAGTAAGCCGGGCGATGGTGGCGCACGCCTTTAATCCCAGCACTTGGGAGGCAGAGGCAGGCGGATCTCTGTGAGTTCGAGACCAGCCTGGGCTACAAGAGCTAGTTCCAGGACAGGCTCCAAAGCTACAGAGAAACCTTGTCTCGAAAAACCAAAAAAAAAAAAAAAAAAAAAAAAAGAATTTATCAGTAATATGTTCTTTGATTTCAGTACATAAATATATATCTCCAAAATATTACAGCCTGAAGCCGGGCGATGGTGGCGCACGCCTTTAATCCCAGCACTCGGAAGGCAGAGGCAGGCGGATCTCTGTGAGTTCGAGACCAGCCTGGTCTACAGAGCTAGTTCCAGGACAGGCTCCAAAGCCACAGAGAAACCCTGTCTCGAAAAAAAACAGAAAAAAACAAAAACAAAAACAAAACAAAATATTACAGCCCTATAATGCTGTGGTTTTTCTCTGAAATATATCCCCCTTTTTGCAAGTCTTCCCTGACTTGGCTTCAGTCACATTCAGGCAGACATTCGGGGTGCTTCCTCATCTGTGAACCGTAGCTGCCAAGTCCCAAGCTGTGGCCGGCTAATTGGAAACCCGCCACCAAATAGAGGGGCTTTATCATTGTGTTCCAGACACTCAAGGCCAAGGCCCTTTTTCCTCCTGCTTCAGTATTATGCAAAGATTTGCCCAAGGAAAGCGTTCTGTCTTTATGTTTGTGCTAGCAGAGACGTGAATGCGTAGAGTGTCAGAATTGTGTGGGTTCTAAAGGGTAACACGTCACATCAAAACTCAGGAGCAGGACTATGGAGCCAGGAGTCACAAGAGAAAAGCACGCACCCCCCAACCCTTCCACCCCCGCCAGTCCAAGGTCCCACTGAGAGAGGACTGAAGCTACTCTTCCGTGGTGGAGGTTGATACACTTCTGTGCTGACTGTATGGATGGAGCTATAGTCACTCAATGGAGGAAAAGTGTTGGGAGAAATAGCTATGGGTTCAAGTCCTTTTCTCGCTGCTTCTTCTTTATTAAAGATTTATTTTCCTGGGGAAAGGTTTTGCGTGCACAGAGCTTGTTTGAGCTGCCGAGGCACAAACAATGGATACACAGAAAGACGTCCAACCCCTAAAGCAGCAGCCGATGATATATATTTGTGGAGAGTGTCACACCGAAAATGAAATAAAGTTCAGAGATCCAATCAGATGCAGAGAATGTGGATACAGAATAATGTACAAGAAAAGGACTAAAAGCCGGGCGGTGGTGGCGCACGCCTTTAATCCCAGCACTTGGGAGGCAGAGGCAGGCGGATCTCTGTGAGTTCGAGACCAGCCTGCTCTACAAGAGCTAGTTCCAGGACAGGCTCCAAAACCACAGAGAAACCCTGTCTTGAAAAAATCAAAAAAAAAAAAAAAAAAAAAAAGAAAAGAAAAGGACTAAAAGATTGGTGGTTTTCGATGCTCGGTGAAAATGTGAAATTCAGGAGTGTCTTCGTTCAACATTTGCCCCACTGATGCTTCTCTGTGTAGCTTTATGACTACAACTGTGTACCTGTGGTTTCACTTTAGAAATGTGATTGTATTTTAATATTTGTATAAAGGAAGTTTTGGTTTAAAAAAAGATTTCTTTTCCTATTAAATTAAGTGTATATGCATGTCTCTGTATGGGGGTGATATGTGCACATACCCCTGGAGGGCAGAAGAGAGGGTGAGGTCCCCCCGGAGCTGGAGTTTATAGGCATTGTGAACTGCCTGATGTGGTTGTTTGGAAGCAAACCCAGGTCCTCTGCAGAAGCAGGGTGCACTGTGGGGCCAGCTCCCTGACTCCCACGGTTTGCTCCTAATGAGAGGAGCCTGGATTCCATTATTTGTGAAGTACATGTGGTCACTCTGAGTTTCCTCAATCCTTTCATTTATTTTTGACGTTTTTGCTCATGAGAATGTGTGTGTGGAAATTAATCTATTCGCAGAGGTAGAGGTTGCCTTTTAATGGAAAAATTCTACAATCGAAGCTATCTCTTATTCACGGAATTGACTTAATGTAACTGAATATCTAGGAGCTAGCTGTAAGGATTGCATTTATTTAAATGAGTTGTCCTCTGAAGGCTGGTGATGTAACTCAGTGGATAGAGTGCTTGCCTAACGTGCACAACGTTCTGGGTTTGATTCTCAGCACCACTTAAAACCTGGCCTGGTGACCTGTAACCCCTGACCTGTAATCCCCGCACTTAGGAGGTAGCCCCCAGAGGATCAGAAGCTTATCACACATTGAGTTTGAAGCCAACCTGAGCAACAAGACACCCTGTCACAAATACAAAGTAACTGCAAAATGAGAGGTTGCTTGAAAAACATCTGGGAGAGTTGTCTGACCCTGGGGTGAGCTGAAGGGGGGCGGGCAGAACTGCAGGCTCAGGGTGTTCCACTTCCCAGGCCCCAAGCTGTTAAGATTTCCACGTTACCTTATCAGAGTACAGCTGATAAAGGGGAGAAAGAGACAGCACCAGCCTGTCCTGCAGGATTACTTCTTATCTGTAATTTGTGGAAACCAGGTTGAGGGGCCTGCCTGTCCCTTGATCTCTTTCCGACACACTTGCTCTTTTCTTAATCCTTTAGGAAACCCATTTCAGGGCAAGGTCATACTCTGTTCCCTCTGTTTGGCATCTCTGCCAGGGAATCTGGAGCTGTCATTTGTTTCCTGTTTATGCCAAGTTATTTATTTAAAATCATTAGACAAAACATTCCCAAGGTGCGTGTTGGATGGACAGCGCATGCTCCCTTGGTGATTTGCTCGCTGAGAGCTCTCTGTCGGCTCCTCAGGCCACAGCTGCTTTTCCTTCCGCTCAGACGTGCTCCTGGGACAGGCGCTGGCATCTGACGCTCCCTCTGCCTGGAGTGCTGTCACCACCAGCAGCCTAACTTACACACTTCCTCACACTTCTCATCTTGTCATTAAAATGCCACCTCCGCAGAAGCACCTCTGACCAGCCCCCTTCAGTTGTAACCGGCCTGCCCAGAGGGCTCCCTGCCCCGCCCCTAGTTTCCTCCTGTCGTGCCTATTGGGCCATTTTACCATTTACTTGGTCGTCTCTTTAGTATAACATAAGCTCCAGGAAGAAGAAGTTTTCCTTTTGTTATTTAGTTTATCGCCCATGCCCAAATCGGGCCCATGTACATATATATAGGCACCAAGTATTTACTTCTATAGCTATTACTTATGCATTTAATAGTTTTCTTTTTAAACAAACAAACATATAAATAAATATGTGTGTGTGTGTGTTCGCGCGCACATGCGTGCTTGTGTGTGCTCACGCCACAAATTGCACTTTCGGAGGACAGAGGACAACAGCCCTCTCTTTCTACCATGTTTTAGGGATTGAACTCAGATCAGTAGGCAAAGCTCCTTAACCCACTGAGCTCTCACCGGCCCCAGGAAGGGTTGTATTTTTTATAGTTCTTTATCCGGCAGCTACATGTATCGATTGTAGGTTTTTCACTGCTGAGTAGTATTTCACAGTATGGATGCTCAGGCTTGATGAGCTTCGATCCTCTACTGAAGGACAGAAGGGCTGGTTCCAGTTTGGAGCCACTGGAACCAGGAATAAAGCTGCTACTGACAGTCACTGGTGGGAATGCACTCTCTTCTCCGAGATAAAAGCTCAGGTTGTGAGCTGGACATGGTGGTGCACACCTTTGATCTCATCACTTGGGGGGCAGAAGCAGGTGGATCTCTACGAGTTCATACCTTTGATCTCATCACTTGGGAGGTAGAAGCAGGTGGATCTCTATGAGTTCAAGGCCAGCCTGGTCTACAAAGTCAGTTCCAGGACAGCCAGGGCTGTTACACAGAGGAACCCTGTCATGGCGGGCGGGTGTGGAGGGTAAGTTCAGGTGTATCAATGTTGGTTGATCAGTAGTTAGGTTTTATTCTCCAGAAACTGAACTGTTTTGCATAGGATGATACATTTTTGCCCCTTCACCAGCATTGCAGGAATGATATCGCTTTCTGTACCCTTGCCAGCCCAAGTCTGTTCTCTTCATCCACCACATAGGTTCCTGGGATCAAACTCAGGTCATCCAGCTTGCAGCGGGCACCTTTAACCTACTGAGTTATCTAACCAGCTCTTACTGTCATTTTGAAGAAAGGATTAAAAAATGTATGTGTATACATGTTTTGCCTACATGTGAACTCTGTGTGTCCCTGGTGCCCACGGAGGTCAGACATGGGTGCTGGGAGCCCTGGATTTGTTGTGCTGGGTACTGAATCCAGGTCCTCTGCAAGAGCAGTAAGTGTTCTCAGCTGCTGAGGCATCTCTCCAGCACTTCTTAAAAAGATATTTTGGGGAGCTGGAGAGATGGCTCAGCGGTTAAGAGCATTGCCTGCTATTCCAGAGGTCCTGAGTTCAATTCCCAGCAACCACATGGTGGCTCACAACCATCTGTAATGAGGTCTGGGGCCCTCTTTTGGCCTGTAGGCATATACACAGAATATTGTATACATAATAAATAAATAAATATTTTAAAAAAGATATTTTGGTGGGGATATAATGATGTCATGCTTCTCATTTTCATGATTCTTCTGTGTAGAATCTCGAACATCTTTTATGTGTATCCTTTGTAGTATTTCTTCTTCTATATATGGTCTTCAGTGTCGTAGTTTGAATGAGAATGGCCCACATAGACTTGTATAATTGCATGCTTGGTCTCCAGTTGATGGACTGTATGGGAAGGATTAGGAGGTGTGTCCTTATTTGAGGAGGTGTGTCCCTAGGGATGGGCTTTGAGGTCTCAAAAGCCCACACCAGGCTCAGTCTCTCTCTCTCTCTCTCTCTCTCTCTCTCTCTCTCTCTCTCTCTCTCTCTCTCTCTCTCTCTCTCTCTGGATCATATAAAGCTCTTAGCTACTTCTTTGGTTCCATGCCTTTCTGCTTCCCACTGTGATGATCATGGACTAAGCCTCTGAAACTGTGAGCAAGCCCTCAACTAAAGGCTTCTTTTTTTGATAATAATTGCCTTGGTCAGGGTGTCTCTTTGCAGCAGTAGAACAAGGACAAAGACATTCAGTGACACATCTCTTCATATCTTTGGCTCATAGTCTCATTGCATCGCTTGCTGTCTCACTACTGACTTGGGAAAGTTTAGCCATTCCGTGTATTAGTCTTTTATCATAGATATGGTTTGAAAATGGCTTCTCTCACTTTGAAAGAGGTATTTACAGGATGAGATTCCCCATCATCCCATCCCCAGGTATGTGTTTGTATGTGTGGTATTGGCACTGAACCCAGGGCCTAGCACATGCTAGGCAGGGCTTAATCACTGAAACACCCCAATGCCTCTTCTTCTCCTTTTAAGGATTGTTCACAAAGTAAATGTTTTTATGGTTTTTGATAAAGTCTGTGATAGCTTGAATGTAATTGGCCCCTATAAGCTCATAGGGAGTGGCATTACTAGGAGGTGTGGCTTTGTTGGAGGAAGTGTGTCACTGTAGGGTGGGCTTTGAGGTTTCCTATGCTCAGGATATCACCCAGTGTCTCAGACTACTTCCTGTTGTCTGCAGGTAAAGATGTGGGACTCTCACCTCTTTCTCCAGCACCATGTCTGCTTGCATGCCACCATGTTGTACCATGATGGAAATGAACTAAACCTCTGAAAATGTAAGCCACCACAATGAAATGTTTTCCTTATAAGAGTTGCCGTGTTCATGGTGTCTCTTCACAGCAATAGAAACCCTAACTAAAACAAAGCCCAATTTACTAATTTTCCTTGAGTTGTTTATTGTAATGGTTTAAGTAAAATGCTGTAGATCCCTGAGCAGCGGGCAACAGGCCATGAGACCACGCCACAGGTCCCTGAGCAGCGGCAGGCAGTGGGCAGTGGGTCCCGAGACCATGGCAGGCCACAAAGGCAGCCAGGTCCCAGGCAGGAAGCCGTGTGGCAGATGAGAGACTGAGACAGATAGGCATGCCATGCAGAGTGAAGTTGGATATTTGTTGAGTGGTTTATGGAAGGAATGGGGAGAAGGGGGAAGAGGAGAGACTCAGAGAGAGAGAGAAACAGAGAGAGGGGAAGGGGAGAAGTGGGGAGAAGGGAGAGACAGAAGCTGCCTCTTCAAGAGAGAGACGGAAATGAGAGAACTCTGGCTGAAAGCTGACGATCAGCTTGCCTGGGTAGATGGGGGTGGAAGTGGTCATGGCTTATCTCTTAAAGGGACAGGACAGACCATTACAGTTATGCTTGGTGTCAAGGTTAAGATGTCGTTGCTTAACCAGGTCTTAAAGTTATCCTCCTGTTTCTAGCTCAGTGGTTTATATTAACAGCTGTGAGACACTCTGAGGTCATTTTTAACAAAGTGTGAGGTTAGAGTGAATTTTTTTTTCTCTGCTTATGGACATCTAATTTGGAACCTGCATTTTGACAAACCCTTCCAGGGTGTCGGGGTATAAGAAGCACTGGGAGGGATTCATGGTTAATGATGAAAATGTTAAAGAGTCACCCACTCTTCAGGGAGAGGGGTGTGCTTCTGCTCTATAAATATAGCTGCAAGCATAAACGCAATGGCCATAAGTGGATTTTAAGTTACCAATGTGATGGCCCTGGAGACGGGGTTGGGCGAAGATGCACATATATCTTATAGAGAAGAGGCCAGAGCTCAGGGACCGGAATCTTTTTTAAGAAGCTATGTTTGTAAAGACTTTTTTTTTTTTTTTTTTTTTTTTTTGGTTTTTCGAGACAGGGTTTCTCTGTAGCTTTGGAGCCTGTCCTGGAACTTGCTCTGTAGACCAGGCTGGCCTCGAACTCACAAAGATCCACCTGCCTCTGCCTCCCAAGTGCTGGGATTAAAGGCGTGTGCCACCACTGCCCTGCTTTAAAGACTCATTTTTATGTGTCTATGGAGTTTACCAAAGTTGGAAGAGGGCATTGGATCCTCTAGAGCCAGTATTACAGGCAGATATGAGCTACTAGATGTTAGTGCTGGGAATTGAATTCAGGTCCTCTGGAAATCTGGAAGATTCACCCTTCTCTGCAGTCCTGTAAGTTACCTTCTTAATAGTTCTACAAAGGTGTGTGTGTATGTGAGTATGTGTGTGTGTGTGTGTGTATGTGTGTGTGTGTAATAGGGTGTCTTACTTGATCACTGTCTGCTTTATTTTATTGAAGCTAGGTCTCTGAACCCCAGAGCTCACTGAGTCTGGATAACAGAGCCAGCTTGCTAGGGATGAGACAGTTGCCATGCCTGCCTGATTTTTCTGTCGCTGCTGCCGATTCAAACTCCTGTCCTCCCCATCGAGCCATCTGCTACTTCTATTTTTATTATTCTGGATAATAAGGAACTCTGCCCTTTCTGGAGATTAACACTGCAGAGGCAAGTTTGAAAAGACAGCCAGAGCTGGGGTGTGGCTCAGTGGTGGACCACTTTCTCTACCATGTGAGAGGCCCTGAGTTCATCCCTAGGCCTAAATAAAAAAGCAAGCAAGCAAACCCAGAAGAAAGACAAAGGTGATGTTTTATAATGGCTGTGTTCAACAGATAGCTCCTGAAATTCCTGAAAATGTAGAAATAGACTTTCAGAGACTTTCAGGAGCTAGTATAAGCTGGTTTATAGGAAGGATAAGAAGATAAGAAAAAAAGAACAGAAGCCGGGCGATGGTGGCGCATGCCTTTAATCCCAGCACTCGGGAGGCAGAAAAAAGAACAGAGACAGAGAGAGACACAGAGAGAGAGAGAGAGAACACACTTCTTCACCTCTTGCTGCTTTTTTCTAGCAAGGAGCTAGGAAATAGGGGGGGGGTATGTTTATGACTTGGGGTGGCCTTTTGATTATCTATTTTCTTTTTCTGCATTTCTTTGTTTTTGTTTGCTTGTTTGTTTTGCTTTGTTTTTGAGATGAGGTTTCTCTGTGTAGCCCTGACTATCCTGGAACTCATTCTGTAGACCAGGCTGGCATCGAACACTCAGAGATCCACTTGCCTCTGCTTCCCAAGGGTTGGGATTAAAGGAGTACACCACCACCACCCAGCATTAACCCATATTCTCAAATCTACATTTTGCCACATGGCCTTTTACCTTCTCTCAGTACAGCATGTCTGACTTGCTCTGAGTCTGCTGGCGAATCCCTGCCTTTTTTCTTCCCAGGGTTCTCTTTCTTCCGGAAGTTTCACCTATTCTTCCTGCTTAACTATTGCTCAGTCAACTCTTTATTAAACCAATCAGAAGGTGCCTCAAGGAGAGCCACATCTTTTCAGTGTACAAAAGGATTATTCTACAACATCTGAGGGCTGTGGCTCCCATGTAGACTTAGCAGTAACCAAATCTGGTCACAGAAGGCCCTTACAGGTAAACATGGCTCTGAGGGTAAACGCGCTTACTGGGCAAGCAGGAAACCCCTTAACTCATGTTATGGTAGGAGAGAACATACTCCACAAAGTTTTCATCTTGCCTCCACATGTGTTCTGTAGCACGGTGTCCAAAAGAACATATATGTGTACATGTTTACACACATACAAATAATAAATAAATATCAAGATAAAATAACTAAACAGGAAGCCATGTGGTGGCCAGGAGGAAGGAAGGATGCTCTCCCCCACCCCTGGCCCCGGACACCTGCAGCAGGCAGGAGAACTGACCCTCCTCACCAGCTGCAGCACTTGGGAGAGCAGACCCTGCACCCTGCCTGGGCAGCACAGCACAATAGAGCTGACCCTGTTGACAGGGGCATGCATGAACCAGCCCTGAAAATGAACATAAATGATCTGGTCCTGCCCCCCATATGCCGTAGGGAGGCATGGGCAAGCGAGAGATGCCCCTGCCTCTCACCACCTGTGGCAGGTGGTGTGTTGGAGCCCACAAGACTTTACAATAAATGTACGGCTGACACACCAATAGGCAGAGTCCTGGGAAGTGTATGCGTACACGCCCACATAAAATTGTCTGTTTTGCAGAGTTGCAGGAACACTTGTGTTTTGGGAAAGTCACGTCATATCTGTAAAAACCTTGTGAAGCCATGATTCCTCCCTTCAAAATGGGATTCATTCCCGAAGCACCTCAGCAGTGTAACTTCTCCAGCACTGGCAGCAGAATGACCTTTCCATTCCTCCACACCATGAGACATTAGAGCAACAATATTTGCTCTTTGTTCTAACAGTCAATAGAGTCAATCCCACAAAATTACCTGCTAACAGACCACATAGAAATGTCTAAAGAAGACAGGCACTGAGCAGGAAGACAGCGTGCCCACCTTTGCTAACAAACAAATCTGAGTGTCCCCAAAGCTGCTTATCACAAAAGAGATTGGATGAGGAAAATGGGTGAATCCAGGATTCAGGGTTGTTTAGTAACCTTACCTAATGGTTTGGAATGTCAGGTATTTCCCCTTGAATACTGGCTCTTTCCTGGGTTACGTCACCTGTTCCGGAGTGTTGCTTTGTAGGGTTCCACCTGCCCCTTTTGTGATTTTGATATGCATATTATTATTGTCCTTGCCTGTGGAATTTTCCAACTCTGTCAGTAAAAACTAGAAATTTTGTGGAGATCAGTCCTTACTCTCCTTCCTCCTCCTCCTCCTCCTCCTCTTCCTCCTCCTTCTTCTTCCCCTTCTTCTCCACTTCCTCACACTCCACTTTTTACCCTCTCCTGAAAAAATAAAGAACATGCAGAGGTAACGTGCTTGAGGTAACTTTTATCCTTGGATCCTTGCTTGCCATAGACATTCTATTCTGAGCCCTGAGGGGGTACTCAGGCTGGTACTCAAACCCCCTCATAGGCTGGAAGAGCTGTCTCTGAGAGTGGCCCCTGCACCCCACCCACAACACAGTAGAGCTGGCCTTGGTGGTGACTGAGAAAGCTGGACAACAGGCCCTGCCTCTTGCTCCTTGCTCCATAGAGTGAACTAGCAAGGGCTGTGCTTCAGAGCTCCCCCTGGTGGTGAGGATTGGGGAGAGCTGGCCGGTTGACCAACTTTTTAATCACTCAGGCCCAGAACTATGGCTATGACTTGGCCCATCCGAACATCCACCCCAACTATGATCTGCTGGAGCAAGTGCAGGCCTGGTCCTGCAGATCTAAAGCTGCAGGATCTCCACGACACAGGACAACAACATATCCAAGAGGAGTGCCAGGGAGAGCCCAGCATCAATGGTGCAGCAGAAGCCAGGGGCCTCGAACCAGACCAGTGACTCACTGCAGCGAACACTTGCAAGGAAAGATGCATGGACTAAAGAGCGTGCCGCGTGACTCACTGGGTCACACCGCAACTGCCATAACGAGATTTTTCTTTCTCTCTTTTTTAAATTTTATTTATTTTATTTTGCGGGGAGAGGTTGTAAGGGCAGATAGAAAGAGATGGGGAGATGAATGGGATAGAGATGCGTGATGTGAAAGCCACAAAGAATAAATAAAAAGTTAAAAAAAAATCACATGAACCTAAGTGAAAATCCCCAAAGCCCACATACAAGTCTGGCATGCTTGAGCGCAGGTCTGTTACCCCGGCACTATTGGGGACAGAGGCAGGAGGATTGCTGGGGCTCGCTAGCTGTCAGTCTAGACCCGAGATCAGTGAGAGATGCTGCCTCAGGGGAGTAAGATGGAAAATGATGGAGAACAACTGACGTCCTTTTCGGATGTTGCACACGCGCGCACACACACACACCTCATACACACTGCACACACATACTGCATCCACAGAAACACATGCACACACACACCTCACACAATACACTCACACACCATGCACTCACCACACACACATGCACACAAACACCCCCCCCAGTGCCCTCACCACACACACACACACCATAAGTACCTCACACACACACCACACACATACCACACACACCTCACACACACACACCATACACACATCACACACACACCACACACACATACACCATACACATGCACACAGACACACATGTGTGCACACACACACACACATGCACAGGAAGCAGAGGCCTGAGTGTGAAGACCCGACATGCCAGAAGCTTCTTCCAGCAGAGTTACTACTGTGTTTTAGAACCTTACACTCCTCTCCTGATGCTGCTTTGGAGGTAGAAATCAAGATCTGATGCCCAAATTGGTTCTGAGAGCATCTGGCCCAACCCTTCATTTTGCTGAAGCCACAAATGTTAATGACATGGCCCAAACCACACAAGGAGCCCAAAGGCACTCAGGACTGGACCCCATTCTTGCTTTCCGAGAGCAGGTGCCCTGGCACTGTCTCGGGCTTTCTCTGCCACACCACACACAGGGTGCCCCCAAATGCCCTGAGAACAAACAAACGGTAGGGAAAGGTGGGACTGATTTTATTCTTTTTCCTCTTTTTTTTTTTTGGTCTATTTTCAGAACTAGATCATGACCACCCTAGACCCTTGGCTGGAGTCTCTCCCTTTTGTCTGCGCCTCTGAGTCTAAGAAACTGCTGCAGAGGCCTGCTGGTTCTTCCAGACGCCTGTGGTTTGTTGGAGGTTTGTGTGGTGCGTGCGCCCTCTAGTGTCACAAGTGAGGATGACATGCAGCAAGGAAGCCGTTTCTTCTTGTTCTGGTGGGGGTGGAGGGTGGGATGGGACGGAGGTAGGTGGGGTGGGGTGGAGATGGGGTGGGTCAAAACTCCAGTGCAGCTTTGATGCAGTCTATACTTGTAGAATTCTCTCCCCGCCTCCGTCCTTCCCTCCTTTACCTCATCGGAATCCCAGCTCTGTCAGATCCCATCTTTACCCAAATTTTAAATTTTGCTCCTTGCTTTTGCATTATTTTTGATTTATTAACATTCTGTATTAAATATTACTGCTATTAAGTATTGAGGGTTTTTTGACATTTAAATTTTGTTTGTGAGATGAATGTTCAGTCTCTTCTGTCTAATCTCGATCCTAAGCCTGCCTGGGAAGAGCCCTAGTACATGAAGAACAGGATGCATTCATCAGGACAAACTTAATGTCTATCTTTCCGTCTGGACTGGATGCTCCCTGCAGCGTCGTGATCAAAGTTGGGGGTCTCTGAGCTTCTTCAGAAGGGGCCTTTCAAAGAGTGTATTAATGAGAGAAGATGTTTGGACTAAAGACCTTCTTACGGCACTAAGATGTGCCGCTGTGCTTCTTCTTCAGTGTCTACATAATGACAAGACCCAAAGACAGTCCCAGGTCCCAAGACCCTCAAAAAGAAACCAGGGATAGGATGAAAGATTATGGTCTCATTGTGTAGCCCTAGCTGGCTTGAAATTATAACAAATCAGATCAGGGTGTCCTCAAACTCACCGAGATCCACCTGCCTCTGCCTCCTGAGTTCTGGGATTAAAGGCACTCACCATGATGCCAGATAAAACAATTTTGTAAAGAAAGGAAAGGAAGAAAAAACTGTTTTCGAATAAATGGAGGTGCCATTCCATCTCAGAGGAAGACCCATCGATGGGAGCCCTGGACAGGGTCCTTGACCACATGTTGCTATGTCTGGGCCCCAGAGTCCTGCCAGGTTTCTAGGCCTTTCCCATTCCCATATTGTTTGTGACTCAGTGAGGACGATTAAGGAAACCACTCCCCAGGACCAGTCCAGGCGTTACTTGCTATTCTATGAGTATCCACCAGGGGGCAGTGAGAGCCAACTGCTTGAGAGTTAAGGCTCTATCAGGAAATGCTCTAGCAATTTGATCTTGGGCTCACACCAGCCTCTTGCATGGAGGTTTCTTAAGCCCTGCACACTGAGCATTGGGACAAAAAAACCAAACCAAAACAAAACAAAAACCCCGCCCAGGTTCTTGAAGGACTGTACTCTTGCTCTGAGAAGTTCAAGGTCATCCCTATTGGGTGTTGGTTGTGCAGGTCTTTAATCCCAGCACTCAGAAGGCCAAGGCAGGCAGATCTCTGAGTTTTGAGGCAAGCCTGGTCTATGGAGTGAGTTGCAGGATAGCCAGGATACAGAGACACCCTGTTTGGGGGGGGGAGATTATTCACACTCCCTCTGAATTCTGGTAATAATGGCACAAGCTACCATACTCTGGGTAAATCTGTTTTCTTAAGTGGAAGGAACTTGGGCTATGCCCATGAGGGTCTGTGTGATCTCTCCCTCCTAACATTCCAATTCTTCTGAACTCAGTCAATCTCTCAAGCGCGCCCACTCTTCCCTGGGTGGCGAAGGCATCTGTTCCTGGTCATTTTGCTTGGGGGAGTCCCTTCACAATCTCCCATTGCCCTGGGCCCTGCTTCGGTGCTCAGCTTTTCCGTGCACGTATGATTTCTGATTTATCACGATTATAATTTAACTGATGGATTTTTGACTTTATGATGCTGCAAAAATAACACACATTCAGTAGAAACCACCTGAAATTTTGATCTTTCCCTTCGATGAGTATATGCAGGAGAGAGCGGCCTTTGCAATGCAGGGCATGGGCAGTGGGCGACCCATGAGGGTGAGCCATGTCCTGTGTGGCCAGACCCTGATGTATCCTGCTGAATGTATCTTCGACTGAACAATATTTTAAACGTACTGTGTTTCAGACATAATTCTACTGTAAGTCGAGGAGCATCTGCTCTGGTTTGAACACTCCCGGGAGCTGTGGGAGACAGGGGTGGGAGTGAGAGTGGTTTGTTCCTAGGATATACAGGGCACGCACGTCAGTAAAAATCCCTGAGTTTTCTGCTGAAAATCTATGCCTCTTTACAAGTAGACCTCAGAGATGAACTCTAAATAAAAGTAAATGTTTCAGCCACTCCCCTATGCCTTGCATATTTTCTGTTTGTGAATTGTATTTCCCATGAGGATAGGAACTGTCTTACCAGTGTTGTATGTAACCAACATGGTTTAGTCCAGAGCCTGTACCCTAAGATAATTAGTGAGCAAACAGAAAAATAATAAAGCAAAAGATTGGATTTAATGATTTTTTTTTTTAAAGCAGCAACAGAGGAGGCCAGCCAGGGAATAGAAGCTCCCAAGACTGCCAGACCCCAGTCCCAGTCCAGAGGTCTTCCTCTGTCAGCATCCACCCCCAGAAATTTGGTCCCTGCCTGGAGGCTCAGCTCCAGCTTCTCTACACCTCATTGGGGTCTCCCTGGTCAGCATAGATGAGGAAGCCCGTGAAGAGGCTGTCGGTCCAGTAGGGGTCGTAGAAGAGTCCATTCTGCTCCGAGTAGAAGATCTGGAGCCAGACTTCGTCCCCCTCCTTGAGAGCCAGGATGGTAGAGCCCGAGGCCACGTCGTGGTTGCCTGTGTTGGCATCAAAAGTCCGAATGCGGTACTGGCCGTTGTGCACCAGGCCGATGGCCAGGTGCTTGTTGGCCAGGGTTATGTCATAGGTGAAGTAGTAGATCCCTGGCACGCCGCAGACGAACTTGCCGCTGGACGCATTGTAGTGGCCACCCTCATTCATCAGAATCTTGTCAAACTTGATGGGCAGCCGCTCGCGTGGATAGCTCTTGGTCACCGCCACCGAAAAGGCCGACTTGGCTCGACTGCTGCCGCAGCTGCAGGGGCCTGGGAGACCCGGTTCTCCTTTCTTGCCTTTAGGTCCTTTCTTGCCTGGTGTGCCATGTTTCCCTGGGGTACCGCTGACCCCCTTGGGTCCTCGAGGGCCAGCCCGCCCAATGGCCCCAGCTTTGCCCTTTGGTCCTTGTTTTCCACGGTTGCCTGTCCGGCCAGGTGGACCTGGAAGACAGAACAGTTGGTTTTATAAGGGACCTGTAAAACCGAGGCAGAGTATGATGGAGGACGATGAGAAGGCTTTGGGACACAGGAGCCGACAAATGCTGAAGGCGTGACCAGAGGTGCTTCTTCTTGGTCTTTTCAGGGAAACCAGGATTGCTACGCCTGTTGGAAGCCCTAGGAATCACGGCAGCAGAATAATTCACTGTGCTTGGAGTGCAGCTCAGCTGATAGAGTGCTTGCTGAGCAAGCATGAAGTCCTGGGTTCAATCCCCAACACTGCATAAAATTGCACACGGTGGCAAACTACACACTCCTGCACTCTTAGCACAGTGTGTGAGTGTGTGTGTGTGTGTGTGTGTGTGTGTGTGTGTGTGTGTGCGGGGGACCAGGAGTTCAAGATCCTCTTGGTTACAGAGTGAGTTTGGGGCCAGCCTGGGCTACACCTGACTGACTCAGGAAAACAAAAAGGAGGGAGATTTACATGTTATGTAAAAACCACTGTGGAGTCCACTTAGCCAAAACAGCAAAGGGTGCCAGAAACTCCCAGGCTCCAGGGAAACGGCAATGTCACTGGTCCCTGTGTTCTCTCAGCGCACTGGACAGTGCCTGGCAAACACCATCTAAACGTTAAACATCAGTTGGTAAACCCTGCAGAATATTCCCGAATGTTTACTCAGAGAACACTTCTTGGTTTTTAATTCTAATAATTCATAAAATATACATTTTCTACAAACAACATTTTTGGGCCAGTGATTCCATAAAAAGCATTTGTCTTTACTATTATTTAGTACAAAACTGTATTTATTTTTTAGGCAGTCTCACGTGGCCTAGGGCTGGCGTGACCATGTTGCAAAGCCAAGGCTAGTTTTAGAGCTCCGACTCTTCTCCTTCCTCCCAAATGCTGGGATTCCAATATGAGCCACCAGCCCTGGCTCTTCAACACCTTTTAAGGAAAGCATATATGGGAGGGAGCTTGGCTTCTGCCTTAACGCAGCTGTGCATTGGTAGAATGGCAGGGCTGTGAGAGGCATGTCAAATGCCCATCAAGGTCTCGTTCCCGAGAGGTGTTGGTGCTAATGAACATCTGAGCATCGCCAGCCACAGGGCAACCAGGGTTAAACACACTGAAGTGGAGGATGGGGGAAACTTTTTAGCAATTTTTTTGCCTCAACAAGGTACTTTGTTTCCTCTACGTAGGATATAGGTATATCTCTGGGTGATGGTTAATCTTGTCAACTTGATTGGATCTGAATCAGCCAGGAGACATGCCTCTTGGTAGGGCTGTGAAGGAAGGATTAAAGTGGATGAGGAAGATACTGTCCTAGAGTGGACAGCACCTCTGGCTGCGTCCCAGATATAAAGAGATCTGAGGAAGAGGATGCTGCTTCTGCCTGCCTTCACTCTCATGCTCTATTGACTGAGCTAGTATTAATAATGTTTAAGTTTTCCTCAGTGAGCAATAAATTTTCCTAATAGCAGTCTCTGAAGTCTCCAGTAAGAAGATGGGGCCCTACAACAATGATTCTACCTTGTTCATAAATGATGCCTTTGTGCCAAGAAACATCACTCTAAGATTGGCTTTGGATGAGAACTGTGCGAGGTAATTCCAAATCGGCTAGCTGAAATGGTCCACCTCCTTACAATACTTTAACCAGAACTTCAGATAGGCTTTACCACTACTCAGAGACTGGCTACAAATGTTATAGCTAGTCCTCTTGAGACTTAACCATTGTTTTAGATGTTTTTTTTTACAGGATCCCATAGAGAGATTGTTACCCCAAGACAGTTGGAAGTAATTCTAAGAAAACAATGCCTCCTCTCCCAATAGTTGAGATGTATGGTTTGGCTTTTCTCAGGGTTGGTTATAAGTTATTATAGGGTTGGAGGCATAATAATAATAGTTAGGCTCAGGAATCTAATTTGGTATAGAAAAAGGGGGATAGGATAGGATAGGATAATAAGGGTAGCTTAGTATACCTGCCTGTAAACTATGTTAGCAACTACTAATTGTAGACAATTTACATTGACATACATTCTTATATTTTGATACACATGCAAAATTGCTTTTGTATTCCTGTCTAAATAATTTGTATGTTGATACTAATTCAAAATTATATTTGTCATATTGTATACGTTCCTATTTGTCTACAATGTTTTTGCAAACAAATGTAAAATTATTTTTGTCATGCTGTATGTATGTATGTATGTCTCTATACCTGCTTAAGATTTTTGTATATTGATACAATTTAAGGATATTTTTATCATATTGCACTATACATTTCTACCTCTGATCAAGATATTTTTACATATCTGTTACAATTTCGAGGTCGGATCGGATAACTGCTTCCGTTTACCCCAGGGCAGAATGGAAGCCTGCAGCAATTCTATACCTTGCTGTTATTTGTGAGTGTTTTCTAACAATCTTTGTTATCCTTTTATCTGGGCTCCTGTGGATTCACAAACATTTGCGTACAGACCTCCTTGGGTCCAAGCATTTCCGTTATTGTCAGAAGTCTTCCCCTAGGAAGAGGTACATTTGGACGAGTTGGTTTCATGTGATAGGAAACATCTTGGGTTTGGAATCTACGTTCAGGAAATCAGGTTGGGGTAAGTAACACTGGGACATTGTCTTCAAGACCAGAGCTTCCCACAGTTCTCGCCATCCGCTCTGGTGAGGTAGGTGCTGTTGATATTGCTGTTGTAGATATGGGGACACTGAGGTTAGGGGAAGTTAAGACACTATTCAAGGTTGTCCTCAGAGTTAAAGTGCTTGAAGCAATGACATGCTCATCTTCATCTTGCCACCTGACTCTTAGTTTCCTCATTTGAAACTTGCAATAATAAGGGCATTTGCTTTACAGGACGATCTGATGAGTGACTTACTCAAGATGCCTTCTCAGTGTTAAAACACCATGTAAGTAAATGCTATCCTGGGCTGGCAGGGTGGAGCATGTACTTAACCCGCACAAGGTCAGGGTTGACTTTCTAGCATCAAGAACAGAAAACCACTATAATCTCCCTGTGTTTCTGGTGTGTGTGTGAGGATGCTGATCAAGAGCAGGGATGCAAGGTCAGAGCTAGAGGGAATGTCAAGGAGGAAGGAACCTAAAGGCAGTATCTGTTCTGGTCCATGCCACCTCTTACTACCCCGTGGGTCCCCATGGGGTTGTCAACTACAACGGAGTATCAAGTACTTCTGCTACCCACTCAAAAACATCTAGGGTGGCATCTGATCCAACCTTGGCAAATGGTGGTACTGCATCTCCGTTTGAAAAGGTGAAAAGGGGATATGGATGAAGCTGTTGGAATGGAGACCTGAATGCACAAGCTGCTATTTCAGAGCATCCGGCTTTAAGGGGGATGAAGCTGACATACAGAGAGAAGCAGAGCCCAGACAACAAGAGTTAAAAATCCGGGCCAAGCCATTCCTGAAGCTCATCTCTTGGTCTTCGCAGTTTAGTGAGTCAAGTAATCTCATTTGGGCCCATTAATTGGGCTGCTGTCACCTACAAACCAAGCCCTTTGAATAACAGCTCACAGGCTTGCCCACCCTCCCCTCCCCCAGCAATTTCAAAGCTCTACAGAGGCAGGAACACAGAATTGAGTCTCCATTGTTTTCTTCCATTTGGTTATAAAGAGGTATCAATGCAAGCTAGTTTCAGGAACTCTGAATCATCCCCCCTGCTCCATGACAGATGCTGTCAACTCTGGTTGGACAAGTGGGCAGGTATATACAGGTCACTTACCTTCTTCTCCAGTGTCCCCCCGGTCTCCATCCTGGCCGTCTTGGCCATCTTTACCAGGAAAACCCATTCTTCCCACCATTCCTGAGGATCCTGGTGCTCCTGGAGGGCCAGGGGGACCTTGGGGACCAGGCAGACTGCAGACGAGTTGAGGGCCACCTTTCTGGAAGTCCCTTCGAGCAAAAGCACCAACCAGCGGGTCAGCAGCACATGGAAGGGCACAGGCCAGGAGCACCCAGGAGATCATGGTGGTCACCTGCAGGTGACAAGGGAGCTGTGGCAGGTGAGAGTGGACATAGTTCTGACACGCTCCTGGTCAGTCTGAAGACATCAGGAAGAGGAGGCATAGATGCAATTACATTCCTGCCTGCCTCTCTTTCCTGCATCATAGACAGCCATCTAGACAAGCCCTTTTGAGGACGGGATGACCCCTTCATGGGGGTCACCTAAGATCATAGAGAAAACATAGATATTTACATTATAATTCATAACAGTAGCAAAATTACAGTTATGAAGGAGCAATGGAAATAATTTTATGCCTGGCGGTCACCACAGCATGAAGAACTGTATTAAAGGATTGCAGCACTAGAAAGGTTGAGAATTACTAATCTAGACAGTGTCATCATTTTATTTTGTTGTGTTTTGTTTCCTGAGAGAGAATTTCCCTGTGTAGCCCTAGAGATCCGCCAGTCTCTGCCTTCCGAGTGCTGGGATTAAAGACACGCACCACCACCACCTGGCAGGGCCAGCGTATTTTAAGGGCAAATTTGGATAGCTGAATCCTGTGCTCAGATACACTTTGCAGGGAACAAGCCATTCACCATTAGGCTGTCATTCATCCACATAGCTGAAATGCAGAAAGAACCTACCTACCCCGCCACTCAACAGCCCCAGTGACTGATGACCACGGCTTTGGTCAAATATGCAAATCGAGTTAGAAGAGCGGGCACACTTTGATTGTTGCTGGTGATTTAGGCTGTTTCCCACAGGCACTAGGGGTTGCAAATGTGAGGAGACACGGGTTCAGCGACTGAGGGAGGGTGATTCCACATGAGCGTGGCAACCTCGGTGCTGGAAGGCCCTGGTAACAACTCTTCTCTGGGTGATTCTGGTGCCCAGGTCCACACTCAAGGCTCAGAGCTGTCAATCTCACACCCCATCTCACAGTGTAACAGCCTTATGGAAAAGAGGCTCAGAAAAACTAGGTGACAGGACTGGCTAGGTCATGTGACTAGCAGGTGGTAGACTGAGGTTTGATCCAGGCTACACAGCTCCAAAGTTTTCCCCTCCTACTCCAGGCTGGGCCATCCTTAACGTTTGTGGCAATAGCATAAGCCCACTAAATATCAGTGTGGAGCATCCTGGGAGCTCCTCTTCTGCCCACAGACATGGTGCAGATACACATACTGGAGCTTGGAGTAGAAATCAGCGTCTTTGCTTCAGGCCTATCAACAAACTAGATCTGATGCATTGTTACCAATGGGCCTCTTCGAGGTAGCTAGGACAGAGAACAAACACGCTGGGCATGACTTCCTGTTACAGGGATGGCTCTCAGTGGTAACTTGCTTTGTGACCTCAGGCTAGCCCCTTTCCCTCGCTGACTCCTAGTTTCCTTCCCTGAACAGCAAAGGGCTAGAAGAAATCAGTGGTCTTTGATCTGAAAGTCTACCAATCAGGTTGTGGAGGAGGGGCTCATTAAAATGCAGACGATTGAGTCCCACCCTCTAATTTTAGGTACCTCATGGGAGTAGCTCAGGGACGGGGCTGCACAATTTGCTTTCGTAGTAAGTCTCTGAGTGTGGCTGGGGCTGAAGGTCATCTGAGTCCTTGTTTGAGACCCATCAGCTCTGGCGTCGAGCCTTTCCATCTCCAGCCTTCCTTCTCTTTGTGGAGATGAAGACTAGCTGGCTCCATGGCTCCCACACAGCCTTTGACTATGCTCTCAGAGCTCATTCAGGGTTCATGAGTGGTGGGGATGCTGGAGGCAGTGGGGACTTTGCTTAAGCTTTGGAGGTCAAGGCTCTTCCTGGGTCCTTTACCCGTCTCCCTCCGCCCCCTTCCTTCCCACCCTGCTTTGGTCTTGATGCTGACAGCTACCCAGGCTTTGGGGCTGTCTTTGACTGTTCCCCTTGGAACGATCTGACCCCTTCTCAGCTCCTGGTCTTCTCCGGGTCAGGACATTTTTTTTTTCAGTACTTGAGAGTGAACCCAGGGCTTCACCCATCCCCGGGAAGCTCTACACCTCGGCTGCACAGCTAGCTCCCTTGTTTTTCCTTCTGAGACAAGGTCTCTGGAAGTCTCTCAGGCTAGCTTGAGCTCCCCTCGCTGATGCTAGTTTATAAAGGGACACAGAGACACAAGCATAGGTGACCATACTTGGTTGTATTTTGTGTGTGAGGCTTGCTCAGCACAATAAATCACGTGTGTTAATATGACACCAACGGCAGGTGCTTCTCGAAAACTGGCCCAGACACTCCTCAGACCCCTTTCTCTCTTTCCTCTTCCTGCTAAATAAGATGAGAGTTGTGGGAAAACGGCTGGTGTAATTCGGATTCCCCCCCCCCAGTTGGGGCTTGAACCCTGGGCCTTGTGTGCGCTGGACAAGTGCTCGGCCATTGAGCTACGTTCCACAGCTCTGTTATTTAGGAGCGAACGCACACCCAGAGTCTTGCAGAATGGAAGACTCCGAGCAGTTTTAAACTGATCTGGAAAGTTGTGACCTGTAAACATTTCAGATTAGCAAGAGAGGGAGGGAGGGCGGAGGGAGAGGGGGGAGAAGGGAGGGAGGCGGAGTGACTTTTACAAGAATACGCGAACTCCCAGAACAACTGAAGTCATGGCAAAGAGACAGCTAGACCGGAATGGGCACAGGGGCATATCTACCACAGTGTTCTCTATTCTGCCCCGAAGCACAGCTACAAGGACCCTGAGAGGAAGAAACTTGCTCTCGCCAGTCTAATCTTCTCTGACAGAGAGGGGTCAATGGCCTCTCCGTGACAGCTGGCTGGAGCGGGCCCCAGAGCCCATGAGGCGGGCTGCTCTGGGACACACAGGGAGATGTTTTATTTTTATTTTTTTTTACTGGAGCTGGAGCCTGAAGGTTCCTGCAGCCCCACAGGCTTTTCTGCAGCTGGAGCCAGGAATAGCTTTGGAAAGAAAGGCGGGACTAGCTCTGCTTTCAGGGCAGAAGGGAGAGACGAGTTTCCTTGCTTCCCAGGCACCTCCGAGAAAAACAAGACTCCAAATAGCTCTGCTCCCCACTGAGCCCCATGCTCACACCACCATCCACACGACGGCCCTGGGGAGAAAACCGGGGACTGGGATAGCATGCTTAGAAGGCGGCAAGCCCCCAAGCCATCTAGATGGAGCAACTCTCCCGCAGCCTTTTACATAAACATAGAGCCAACTTGGGGAGGGTGTCAAATCCTACTCCTTCACTTAGAGATGACACTGGAGCAGGGATAAACTGATATTATTAAGCATCCCCAATGTTCCAGGGTCTACATGAACCTCTTTACCTGCATTGTATTATTGGAAAGGCACATTAAGCCCTACAAAGGCAAAAATCACCCTCGTTATCAAAGGAAGAAAGCAAAGCTCTAAGAGGTGAAGTGGTTTACCCATCGCCACGCCATCAGGGAGTAGGCTCTACCCATGGTCAGCTATCTCTAGTGACCATGCTTACCCCATATTGCCTTTTTCCCTTCTATAACTTCCTCCAGCACCCAGAGAGGCAAGTAGTTAGTGGCAGAAGTTATATTTGAACTTGGCATTGGCTACCCCGGATATACAAATGCTTTTCATGTTGTCAGCATTGCTTAGATGTTTTTCCTTCCAAGCATCCCAAATTATAGACGGGACCTTGAAGCACACGCCGAAGCCACACGTGTGATATGTTGTATTCTGTTTTATAGCTTTATGCACACGCATACCACATGACTTTGAAAACGTCCAAGTGATATTTCTGCTTTCTCAGGACACTCGGGTAATCAGATATTCGAGGACAACCTTTTGTCCTCTGGGGTGTGGTGGGGCACACCTGTGATCCCAGCACTTAGGTGGAAGCTGATGGATCAGGAGTTCAAAGTCATCCTCAGATACAGAGCAAGCTCAAGGCCAGCCTTGGCTACAGGGCACCCTGTCTCAAAAACACACAGAAAAGGAGGCCGGAGAGATACTCACCAGTGAAGAGCACTGGCTGCTCTTTCAAAGGACCTGGGTTCAATTCCTACCCCCCCCCCCATGGCAGTTTACAACTGTCTGCACAGTTAATTCCAGGAGATCCTACACTCTCACACTGGCTTATCATACAGGCACAATACCAATGTACATAAAATAAAATTAAGCACACACACACACACATACACGGGGGTGGGGGGTGGGGAAGAGGGAGAGAGGCAGACAGACAGACAGACAGCGAGAACTAAACAATGAAATAGTTCCTGTGTTTTGAAAACTCTCTGCTTTAAAGGACAGGATCATCCAGAGCCCTGACTCTACCATAACCCCCTCTGGAGTGTTCATGATGTGGGGTCCAGCTAGGGTCCTCGCCAAGAGGTCAGGGTTGGGATTTGCAAAGCCCACCCCATCCCATTAGTAATTCCTCATTTGGACTTTCAACGTCCTCCCTTCCTGTGCACACTCCACAACTCCTGGCCTCTTCCACGCACCCCAGCCAGAGTTGAAAACCGTCCCTCAGGCGCCTCATTCTTCAAGCTGGTCCAGCAACTTCTGGTTGTAGGCCACAAACACAGGAATCCCTAACAGACCCCACAAAGGCCCTAAATGACCTGGCCTCAGTCTCACCCCAGCCTCTGCTCCTCCCTTCCTTGCTTGTTGGCCAGCTACAGGGCTTCTATCAGGCAAAGGCCCAGCATCTCTGTTCTTGAGGTAGCACCTTGCCCTCAAGCTCATGAGCCTTTCTTCCAGGTATCCCCTAACCTCCTCTCCGAGGCTGCTCTCTTTTCGGTCCTAACTCTTTGTTTCTTCCCCTCGCTCCTGCAGGGGTTTGTGTTATCATCCCTTTCATACCCGAATCCTGTGGAGCATGGGACTGCAGCGGGTCACCTGTTTATAAACTTCCAAGCATATACAGATATTTAAGAACTATCTGCCTAGGGGCTGGAGAAATAGCTCAGTGGCTAAGAGTGCCTTCTGCTTTTCCGAAGGACCTGGGTTCGATTTCTAGCATCTGTATGGGGCAGCTCACAACCATCTATAATTGCAGAGCATCCAATGTCCTCATCTGGCGTCCGAGGGTTTCCCCATATATGAGGTGTACAGACACACACTACACAAACACACACACACGCACACACACACAGATCTTAAAAAAGAAAACTAGCTGATTAATAAATGTTTGAGACTCAGAGAGTCTGCTGAAAGAGAAAAGGAGTCTAAACGCCAGAGGGCATGGAAATCACTCATTCAAGCAACTTTTCTTTTCCATTTTTTTTCTTACCTGACCCAGCCAGAAATTCTCCCTGGGATTGCTCAGACAGGCGTCTGCCTTTTTGTCCCTGTCTCTGGGGCTGTGCTTACAGAATGCCACACATACAGCAAACGTTCCCCAAAGAGGGGTTCAATTGGTTAGAAAAAGAAATGAACCGTTACCGCCCCCTTACCTTAAACAGTGTCATCTAAATTGTTCTTTCTGGCTATGGGTTGGAAAGGAGGCCTTCATCAAGTCTTCTTGCTAAAGTGGAAAGTAACGAGAGTTAAATCCCAGAAATGGAATTATGAGGTGTTAAACTTGGATGTGTTTTGAAGTCTGGTTTTAATCTGTCCCGTCCTGAGCTTCTAGCCGCTCAAAAAAGTAGCTAGTGATTCATGAGTACGCATGTTCCAGGAAAGCCCTGGGAGCCCATGGCTCCAGCCTGGGAGCCCGTCTCCCTCCACACTTCACAGGACATAGCCTCTGGCTCATTCTTGAGGGCCTTCTGTCGATGTTGTGACTTGAGAAGGGGCAGAGGTGGGGATACTGGCCTTCCCTGTATTTTTCTGGAATGTGGTTGCAAGCGCAAATTCCAGGAATGCTTTTCTGGGCCTTGAGTGAGGCCGTGAGACCCAGGTGCTGACCACGCTTTACACGAAGATCTGAAGATCTCAAATGAACAGTTCTTTTCTCAGTGGTGAAGAGCCCCGGAAAAAGCAGGCACTTGTTTTCTTAACCATTTTTAATCCACAGAGTCTGTGTCAAGACTGAGACTGCATCACTAAACATTCAATCCAGGGGTAGATACACTCAACACTGCAGGTGATTACCTGTTCCCCCTCCTACCCTGCTCCCCAGAAGTTCTCTCTGTTGCCCACCTTACCCTTGAAGCCTTAGGGCTAGTCTCATCTCCTTGG